>NC_037338.1:18498304-18804408 GCF_002263795.3 Bos taurus
ATGTAGAAGTCCCTTTCCATCAAAGGACTTCTACAATAAATAATTAAAATTTTCTTTTTAATTCAGTCCAGTTGATTTAAGTCTCAAGTTTTTCCCTTAACTAAATGACTGTTCAACATTGATGAAATTCATTAGATCAACCTTCTGTATATGTCTAAGAAGGAAGCCATGGGGAATGCAAAAATGCACAAATCAGGGCTCCATCCCCAAAGGATTTAATAGTCAATAGGGAAGCTACACATAAAATACCATGATTCGTGCAACAAGAGAGGTAACTGCAGTAATAAGCCTGCACACCACAACAAGGGAATAGCCCCCACTCAGTGCAACTAGAGAAAGCCTGCTTGCAACCACCAACACCCAGGGCAGCCAAAAAAATAATTAATTTTTAAAAATACCATGATACAAAGTAGTATATGATTGACTTGAGAAGTAGAGAGCAACTTTGCGAATTAGAAGATGGGATTTCTTTCAGCTGAGGAAATCAAGAAAAACCAAAGAATTCTTACTGGATGGTTAGAACTGCAAGAGAAAAGTGAATTCAGGGAAGGAGAACAACTTTGAGCATAAACTCTTTCTTGTGCATATTTAGCAGATGATGAGTAGACCAGTTTTCCCAGAGAACAGATTTGTTTAAATGAGTAGGAAATGAGACTGTAAAGGTAATTTTGGAATATATATGGTTAAAAAGACTAGGAATAGAGAATAGTAAAAATCAAAAGAAACTCTATTTCACGTGTGAAAGACAACTCTCAAACTTGTAGTGTGTTCCCTGCTGCTGCTGTTGCTAAGTCACTTCAGTCATGTCCGACTCTGTGCGACCCCAAAGACGGCAGCCCACCAGGCTCCCCTGTCCCTGGGATTCTCCAGGCAAGAACACTGGAGTGGGTTGCCATTTCCTTCTCCATTGCATGAAAGTGAAAAGTGAAAGTGAAGTCGCTCAGTCGTGTCCGACCCTTAGCGACCCCATGGACTGCAGCCCACCAGGCTCCTCCACCCATGGGATTTTCCAGGCAAGAGTACTGGAGTGGGGTGCCATTGCCTTCTCCTACCACATGTAAAACCAAAGTGTTCATTGTCATTCCACAGTTATGGAGATGTCTCCATCTTGACATTTATCTGTCTGCCTTTGCCTTTGTATTGATTCTATCACAATTACCTCCTAAACATTTTATGTGCTGGATTCAGGTTATAGTCACATGCACAGTTCTTTTTTGTTTCTTTGTTTGCAGAATACGACTTTTATTTTAATAAAACTAATACTGATGTCACAATACTGATACAGTATTGCTAACTGAAGTCCGTACATTTAGCTTTAACCTAATACCATTTTTCTATTCTAGAATCCCATTCAGGACACCACATTATATTCGGCTACCACGTCTACTCAGGCTCTTCTATGTTGTGACAGTTTCTCAGACTTTCCCTGTTTTTGATAACTCTGAGGAATAATAGGTATTCTGTAGAATGACCCTCACTTTATGTCTGTCTCTTTTTCTCATGATTAGACTGGGATTAGGAGTTTTCATAAGAAAGAGCACAGAAACGAAGTGCCACATCAAGGGTGAACACTATCCACTCTTGACATTAAGCTTGATCACATGGCCGGGGTAGTAGTTCTCACACTGTACACTTCTTCTCCTCTTTTCAGTCCATACACTTTGGAAGGAAATCACTTTGTTTAGATCACGCTTAAGAGATAATTAGGAGAGGAACGCAGTTATGCTTTACCTTCTTGGCCATACAGTAGCTACACAAATTATTTGGAATTCTGCCATGGAAGTTGGCCTCAACTATATAATCAATCAAATCTTTATATTGGAATAGACTCATGGCACTTTATTTTATATTTTGGTTTATAATGCCATGCTATTTATTTATTTTGTTGCTCAAATCGTTCAAATTTGAGCCATTTGGGAGCTCTTTCAGTTGGTTCTTCCACCCCTTTGAAGTACCCCCCTCAGATTTTTTTTTTTAGGAGCACTTTTTTACTTTGGGGTACTGCAGTATAATCCCAGCTCATCTTGTGAATTCACTGCACCTACCCTAGACTTAACCATTTCTCCAAGGAACCCTGATTCCTTTTACTGGAAAATGTTATTATAAATCAATATATGGACTCTGGATGTGTTTATTGCTACTGGGATGATTTTGCTCCTAAGCCCTTACAGCAAACAGAACTTAGAAATACATGCATGTATACTAAGCCATGTATATACACATATCTATAAGTGTTGCTATTTTAGCCATCTGTAACAATATTAAACTAAACACGAGTCCAAATCAATATATCCCCCTGAAGTCCAGTACTATATGAATTATTCTAGCCTTCTTCCTCTGCATATCTATAATAACCTCTTACTTCATCAATAGCTCCCACAATCCATAGATTCATTTACATGTTTGTTCTGTACTAGTATATATGTATAATTGCTGTTTCAGTTTGCAGTTCTCTAACAACAAATGCTTCCCTAGTGGCTCAGTGTAAAGTATCTGCTTTCAATGCCAGAGACCTGGGTTCGATCCCTGGATAGGAAAGATCCCCTGGAGAAGGAAATGGCAACCCACTCTAGGATTCTTGACTTGATTCCATGGACAGAGGAGCCTGGTGGGCTACAGTCTATGGGGTCGCAAAGAATCAGACACGACTGAGTGATTTCACTTTACACAACAACAAATGATATTGTTCCCTAACAACAAATGACACGTGACATGCTTATTTTCCATCTGTATATCATTCTAGCTGAGGTATCTATTCAGATTTTTGCCCATTTTCCTAGGGTTGTTTGTTTTTGCTTAGTTACTGAAGTTTTTGTGTGTGTGTCCTGGATGTGTATATTCTGAATATTTATCAAATACGTGATTTGCAAATATTTTCTCCCAATCTGTGGCTTGTCTTTTCCCTCCCTTAATAGGGTATTTTGCAGATTTCATTTGTTTTTAAACTTTGAGTGTAATAACTCAACACCAGTGAATTCAGCCTCATTTTTGTACTGGTCTAAATACAAAATTACTCTTGTTCACATCTTTCAATCACCTAATTTTTAAAAGTTTCTTCAGATGGAGTTAGTCTCTTAATAATATCTTTAATTCAGATTGGCTGAAAATCAGGGAAGTGAGAAGGACTTCATTGTGGAGAACTACAATAGTCTATGATTCCCCAGCAATGTCCTCATTCCTTTCCTACTACTGCTTATTTGGGAATACAGTAAAGCAGAGAATATGCTTTTTCTGAGGATCATCTCCAACCACAATTCCATCAAAGAAAAACAAGAAGGCAGTGAAGTGAGAAAAAAAAAAAAAGATTTCATTTGAAATGATTCCGCTAATTTTATGTAGCAGTAAATATCAATTTATTCAGCAGTAGATTTCAATTACTTTCTAATTTGCAAATGTTGCCCTCCAGTAGATCTCAAATTAGAGGGCTAAACACTAAGGAATGGCAAGACAATAACACTGCAATTAGAAATTCTTCTGAAATATTCAATTAACTGTTTGGAAAAGCAGTAAATGGTTCACCTTATTTATTGGTAAAAGGCATATATGAAATTTGATTTAGATTGGGTTTATAACTGCGTTTCCTGGGCTGGTTATGATCTGTTTAATTTGGAGGATATCTAGTCATATCTGAATCTGCTCTGGGATGGATAGGATTTGGTTAAGTTTGAAGACTGCTATGGAAAATGAATTGTTTGACTACTCTGACAGATACTAGAGAAAAGTGCCTAATTTTTATTATAATGGGATTTGTTGTGTATAATAGAGTACTGGTAATAAGAAAGCCATTTCTGTCATATCCTAGCATTGTGAGATGACGCACAAAACAAGTCCTTGTCTAATCTTTTTTTTTTTCTTCAAATTCCTCTATCACTTTTTGCAAGCTCCTTACTCCCAAAGAAATGTGAACATCAGACAGACCTGTGTTTACAGTCAGAGTTTAACTTAGACAATGCGTAAATCTCCCCCTAAGCCTTTGTTTCTACAACTGAAAAGAAATATGGGGAATTCATGTCTTTTAAGGTTATTGTGAGAGCTAACTACAATAATAAAGATGAAATCTGCATAGCCCCTATTACAAAGTTAGCTTCTCCTCTTTTGCATTTTGAATTTATTTCCTCTGAAATATACTCAACATAAGCCTTCCTAGTTTGTACAGGATGCCAGAGTCCTGAACTGAGCATTCTTTCTCATTTCTTTGCTAAGAAAACCCTAGCTCATGTACACAAAATGTCCAGCTGCTCCCTTACCCCCACTGTCCATGTGCCCACCCTTTGTGTTAGAGCGCTTCCACAAAGTGCTCCTCCTGCCCTCTCAACTTCCTCTCTACAAGCCCACTGCACACGAAGGACATAACACAGCCGGGCCTTATTTGAACATTCATTTGCATCGCTGTTTCCATGAAGGCAGGGATTGTGTCCCATATACCTCAGCTCATCTAACATCTTCCCGATAGATTCTTAGAAAAATGTTTAGGAATGAATGAAAGGTGGGAAAGGAGGCAGAAGGACTAAAAGGAAGAAAGAGAAGGCTATAGCTAGAAGATGGACATGAAGAGCCTTTTCCCTCTTCTACAAGCACCTACCTGGACAGAGGAGCCCGGTGGCCAACAGGCCATAGGGTCACAAAGAGTGGGACACGACTGAAGCGACTTAGCACGCACACACCAGGAGAGTAAAGCAGACTCATGTTCCTTGATTAATCAGCAGAGATTTTTAGAAATCTGGAACACATTAATGTACTGTACATAGCAGACAAGTCCTGTCTGCTGCCTCTGTTAAACATAAATGTTTTCTCTGCCTTTGTCTTACTATTTCCCCAAGTGAGATTTGGGCAAAACTTTGAAGGCTTCAGGAATTCCCTGTAGCTCAGATGGTAAAAAAAAATCTGCCTGCAATGCAGGAGACTTGGGTTCAATCCCTTGGTCAGGAAGATACCCTGGAGAAGGAAATGGCAACCCATTCCAATATTCTTGCCTAGAGAATTCCACAGACAAAGGAGCCTGGTGGGCTACAGTCTATGCTATGCTATGCTAAGTCACTTAAGTCGTGTCCGACTCTGTGTGACCCCACAGACAGCAGCCCACCAGGCTCCCCTGTCCCTGAGATTCTCTAGGCAAGAACACTGGAGTGGGTTGCCATTTCCTTCTCCAATGCATGAAAGTGAAAAGTGAAAGTGAAGTCGTTCAGTCCTGTCCGAATCTTAGCGACCCCATGGACTGCAGCCTACCAGGCTCCTCCTTCCATGGGATTTTCCAGGCAAGAGTACTGGAGTGGGGTGCCATTGCCTTGAGTGACTAACACACACATTCTAGTTTTAAGTTTCATGAAGTCCTATTAAATAGAATCTAAATGCCAGAGAAAAGTTTATTAAATAGCAGATATTTGGGAATGACGCTGGAAAATTCCCCCTTGACCCTGAAATCCTATTTTTCCCAAGCCAGTGCTGAAATTCAGGTGCTGTGAGAGTTGGTAGATTAGTTAGGGTCTCCAAACTGATTTTATTATCAGAATACTCAGGGCTTGAAGAGGACTCTTCAGGATGAAATGGGTCCAAATGACCATCTATATGCTTGAGCTACTGGGCATCACGTCTTCAACAGTCATCTGGTTTCACATCATGAGGTTCTTGGATTTGAGCCCCCTCAACAAAAACACAAGCCTCCTAGAACACCTTGCCTCCTGTTCACGCCCTGCTCCTGCCCCTCTTTCCTTGTTTGAGCCCTATTCCTTTGCACCCTATAATCTCATTCCCAATCTCCCTTTGGCATGTGAAAGGAATTTGTCCTGAGAAAGTTCCCCTAAGCAAGTAAAACATCATTAAGACATTGGAATGCATTTTATCCATTCAAAAAAGTATTTACTGAACACACACCAAAGGCTAGGCACTTCGGAAAGTAAAAAGAGCTTAGATACAATTCCTGTTTGGGGAATATCTGTATTCATGAAAGATTTTGCAATTCAGTAGTATTTTTTTCATTTATTAGTTCATTACTCTTCTTGCTAAAGGCATTTTCTATTTCCCATGTGCTATGATTTAGATGGGACAAGAAAAAAGAATTTTTCTCTGTCTTCTATCTTTTGTCAAATGTTTGCTTTGTTCAAAGCTAGTACAATGCTATTTTAGTTAAATCACATTTGCTTCTGTATAATATAACTGTTATGTCAAAGTTATTGTGTTGCTATAGAAGTTAGTAAACATAAATGTGTTTTCAGAATAAAATGACATAAAATTCATTTTCATTTTATCTTTCTACTTTCCCTAAGAAAGTATGGATCTCCCAGCAAAGTTCTACGTTTTGAGTGGAGGAGGAGTCTTAATTTTTCTCAGGGCCATAATACCTGTCTCTCCCTTCCCTGTACACAAGCACAGATACATGCCGATGGAGGACACAGAAGCCCATCTGGAATCAGAGGCAATCCAGTGGCAGACACTTTCACAGGAAACCTCGAGGCTCAGGGCCATGTATGCCTTCTGCTCCCTCTCCAGATACAGTGAGTACTATGGGACGGCACACAGTGTGAAATCCCTAAAAACAGAGAAGCTGTGCTTCACAATCCTCACCCTCTAGATTCCATGGCTTCTCTTCACTGAACTTCTTTCTACAACATGGAATCACGTGGTCGCAGGTGGGAGTGGAACAGTGCGGTGTTTGCTAGGATGTATATTTCTCTGCTATTGAAGGGCTCACCCCAGGTACACAATGTGACACCCTCCCAATACCAACTTGATCCTCCATGCTACAGTCTCCTCTAACCTAAAGCTTATATAGTTCAGAAAACAATTCATCTATGGGTGGTTGATGAGTAAATATTAAAAACTACTGAAAACAACTTCCCTTCCCCAGCCTGTGGGTGTACATTTGTATGAAACAAAACCTAAAATTTAGTTCAGCAGGATCTTGACTGGATTGGTCAGCACTATCTAAAATAAATGCTTCTCTTGTCAATTTTTCAGTGAACTTGTCAAAACCAAATAAAGGGATTTTCAGTGATCTTCATTCTGTGTGTAAACACAGTGCTATTTATTCACCAAAGAAAACTGCTTCATGAAAACCAAATTATTACTGTGCCAGCTCATTTTTTCAAAGCTCTCTTTGGGTCTATAAAAGTTTTCACAATGCATTTTGTTTTTACAAAGATGACGGGGAATCTTTCCTGCAGGTGATAGGGATGTAACTGACCCTGATCTATGTGACTACAAGGAGACATAAAGCACAGTTCGACTCTTCCCGCCACCTCTAACTCCCATCAATATTGCAAGTAGAACCAAAGATAATCAAATCATTTGCAGTGTTAAGACCCAGAGGATTCTGAAAGGCTCTGTAGCGGGTATAAGGGCTCTTTTGATTTTCTCAGATTGACTGGGGAGCTGCTTCATTTTAATGCCTGTAACTTCAACAGAAAGGGCTCCAAGAGGAGAAAAATGGGATATTAAGAGCAGATGACCTTTGAATCTGTTTACACCTCTGGGCAGACACAGCAGTGAGGCTGTGAGGAGCTGTGAAGGCTATTCTTTAATAGAAATCAGGTGTCACTTGCACCTGCTTAAAAGAGAAGACGAGCCACAGGAGCGTTTTCACAACGTTGGCCTTGTATCTTCCAGACCAACTCTGCTCCCAGACAAACAAATAAAACATTGTTGACTTGGCTCTGCTCTTTTTCTATTTTTCAAGAATAAAATCATCTTATCCTCTTGCTATATTATTGTCTCCAGTAATTAGACCCAGTGTCTGAGGCCTGTTGAGAGCACTGTACTAGTTAGCCATCAAGTCACTTTGATTAAATTCAATAAATAAGGCAGTAAACATGGTTTATGGCTTATTAAAAGTACGATTGATTGCATACTAAAATATTCAGAGACCTCTGAATAAATCAACTAGTTAGCAAATTCAATATTTTCAGACAGGGAAAATTTATCCTTTAAGCACACTGCAAAACTAAAACGCTTTCCTTGAAGTTTTAATGTGTTCAGCCTTATGGAATAAGAGCCAAAGAATTAAAGAGAAATTCAGAAACATTTCTCATTCATGTAAGACTAACTTACTCCAGTTTAAAATAGCTACATCTTTACTCTTAAAACTCTCCCCAAATGAGAGATTCAAAAAGCCCATTAACCTATTCCTATGTCTCATAAAAACAATTAAGACATTCTTCTTATTTAACTTGAATCCTTTCTCATGTAATTGCCTGCAACCTTTGCAAAGGAAGGGAATTTGAGCCAGGACAAACGAAAATGAAAATGGCCATGTATTGATTTAGCCCTCTGTTTCTCCAGTGTCTCTCATTTCACAGAAGGTCCTCCACCTCTCCTCTAGAATGACTATTGCTAAGCTCATCCATGACCTGATTACTGTCATTCACAACTGCCTTTAAATCCTCATCTGATTTGAGCTCAGTGCAGAATTTAATCAATCCACCATACCTCCTTAACGAGTTCCACACACCACTCCACACTTGATTCTCTGGCAGTTTTTCTTTCTCTTCTATCTTCTATTCCTGTTGAACTTGGGTTCCAGTCCTGTCTTTTCACTGTTTTCCTTAGGTGATCTCACTACCTCCAATGGCTTCCTCAGCCGACTGACATTAATTCTTAGATTAATACCTTGGACTTTAATTTCTCTTCTAAGTTCCACACCTCCTTCCTGATACCTACTGGAAGTATGAAAAGCCTAACAACTATCTCCCACCTAACAAGTTCATCTTCCTCTCCAAACCCATGAAGTTGTGATTAGTGATATCACCTTCCATCTAGCTGCCCAAGCCAGGGATCCCAGGGTCACCTTTGGCATCTCCTACTTCCTCACCCCCGTGTTAACTGATTACAGATTAAAACAATTCTGTTTCTAAAATGCCTCTCAATGCATCTACTCTTCTCTTTCCACTGCCAGTGGAGTGGCACTAGCCTTTAGAGTCTCTTACTTGGTCCACTTTAACAGCTGATCGATCACTCCATCGTCCTTCCTATGCTCATTCACACTCCTTGCATTTCTGCCTCAGAGATGAGTTAAAAGCAAAAATTCACTTTGCAAAACAAATACGGAACAGAGAAAATCTCTTTGATAGCTTGCATTTGCCTAAAGATACTAATTCAACCAACTGTTGAGTAAATTAGACTTGTTAGACATTTTAGTAGATTTAAAGAGCATTACAATGGAAGTTAGGAAAAGTAGGTTTTCATCCTATAAATTTTCTCTTCAGTCCTAAGTTTCACCATCTCTAAATGCAAGTTTGGCACTAGATTTTTCTAAAGAGCATTCTATTTCTGACATCTTTTTCAGAAGGGCAGTTAAAAATAATAAGGTAATATCAAAAGACGATTGAGGCTGTTTTGGTATATCATTACAGACATTGGGAACTTAATTCTTATTTTAGTTCAATTAACAAATGACTGTCTATTTTGGTGGTCATCTTTTCTGTGTCAGGCAGTTAGAGAGACAGATAGGAAGAATCAGTTCTACTTCCTTAGGAATGTTCAATCCAGATGTGAAAAACAAGTGGTAGATTGGGATAAAAATGGAAAACACCCATAAATTCATATTATTTAAGTAAATTATTGAATAAAGAAAAATGAGGATAACAGGTAACTCTCCCATGCAGGAGAATTTCACATTCTTTTATATTTACTCTCACTGTCAAGGAGGTACATAGCATAGCTCCCTACTCCTTAAGAATGGGCTAGACACAGTGACTTCCTTTCAAAGAGTACAGTATGAAAAGATGGGATGAAAAGAATAACTTTACACCAGAGAAACCTGACAAATGCTATCTCAGACAGATTATCAGGGTCAAGATCAAATGATAAGTTGTGTTGACAGTGTATTGTCATAATGTGATGAAAACGGTACTCGAGCTTTGTAGTCTTCCTCTAAGAAAACCATAACGCTAGACCAATCATGGAGAAGGCAATGGCACCCCACTCCAGTCCTCTTTCCTGGAAAATCCCACGGACGGAGGAGCCTGGTGGGCTGCAGTCCATGGGGTCGCTAAGAGTAGGACACGACTGAGTGACTTCCCTTTCACTTTTCACTTTCATGCATTGGAGAAGGAAATGGCAATCCACTCCAGTGTCCTTGCCTGGAGAATCCCAGGGACGGGGGAGCCTAGTGGGCTGCCGTCTATGGGGTCACACAGAGTTGGACACAACTGAAGCGACTTAGCAGCAGCTGCAGCAGACTAATCACAAGTAAAAAGAAGACAAGCCAAAATGGAGCATCATTCTACAAAACACATGACAGGTACTCCTCAAAACCTTCAAGGGTGTAAAAAGCAAAAGAAAGTCTGAGAAACCAGCAGAGTCAAGAGGAGCCTAAGCAGACATGATGAGTGAATGTAATGGCATCCTGGGTAGGATTTTAGAACAGAAAAGGGACATTAAATAAAAACCAAGGACATGTAAATAAAGTATGGACCTCTACTAATAATTGTATATTGATCTTGGTTCATTTAAGTGTGACAAATGTAACATATTATTGTAAGATGTTACTAATAGCAGAAACTGGATGATGCTGGTATATGGTCTTCTCAACTTTTCTATAGATCTATAACAGATCTAACATTAAAAGCTTATTTTAAAAATAGGATATTCATTTATCTCTCCATTCAACAACATTTATTGAGTGTTCATATCATTCCAGCCACCGTGCCAGGCACTGAGAATCCAAAGATGAATGCTGCCGACTGAGCGCAACAGTAATTCAGAGGAACATGAACTTATTTCTGGCTGTCTGTTGCAGGAAAATGTTGGAGAGGTAGGAGTTGAAAGTCAACTACACCTACTTTACAACATATGGCTGAGTTTTACTCATGTCTACAAGGCAATGAAATTTCCCTAGGAGCAGAGAAGTAATAAAAATAGAATAATCACCAAAAAAATATCTGCACAGATCATGCAAGTGGGAAAACAGTATCAAGTGTACCTGTGGAACTGCTCAGCAGCTGGGGCATGACTCAGCTGTTGAGTGATTTGGATCAATCAGCTGTCTACCTGAAATGCCCAATACAGAGTCCCTGTGCATAAGTGGCTGGGATGGTATCCGTGGAACTTGAGAGATGTGTTCCTCATGTTTCCAGTGAAGGCCATTCAAATCATAATATGCCCATGGTATAGTATTGCCTGAACAGTACTACAGAACATGTTTGTCACTCTTTCCAAACAAGGTGGGTCAATTAGACAAGTATCATGTTTGCAGCTATTAAGACCAGTTTTGCAAGGAGGGGTGTGCATGCATGCTAAGTCACTTCAGGCATGTCGGAGTCTTTGCTTACCCTATGGACTGTAGCCCAGCAAGCTCCTCTGTCCCTGAAGACTTTCTAGGCAAGAATACTGGAGTGAGTTGCCATGCCCTCCTCCAGGGGTGCAAGTGGGGGACCCACCCACTATATGCCCAGAGTTCTTTATTAACTAAGTAGAAGAAATGAGACAAGAACCTGCTTTTCTTACCTCCACTGTGATACTTTCTAGATACAATCATTTATTGCGTTTCTTCCCTTTTCTCTCTCAATAGCAGCCTGTTTACAACTGATCTCATCTTAGACATTGAGGCAAGAACAGAAGTGTGCACCAAAAAAAGACTGAAGAATTAGTGAAGTTCGGAGGATTTGCCCTCCAGGTACACTGGAATGTCAGAGTTTGAAAAGAGGAGGAAAGAGCAGACTGTGTATGATCAGCTTCTGCAGGTGGGTAAGAGGGTCATCCACCAGCCCAAAACATTCTTCTGAGTGTGAGTGAGCTTGGACTTCACAAAATTTGGCATCAACATCTAAGTCAATTTAATTTGATGCACAAAGTTTAAAGGCTCAAACATGGGTTCCAAGCAATTTTTGAAAACAGTTGGAATGAAAATATCATCAGTCAGTGCAGGGCAAACAGGAGGTAGAGATCAGTTCACTGGGCTCTGAACTAGGTGATGCTGAGGACAGAATTCAGGTTCCTCACAGAGTCAATCACTAGAGAAAGGAAGAGCTTCGACTAAGCAAGCAAGAGTTGAATCAGTCTCCCAATTTCTGCAAGGAAACTGAGATACTAAACCAAAACCTGAGACAAGACCAATAAGGCAGGACTTAGGGAAAGGCAGAGACCCCATGAAGCTGTAGCTCTGAACTTATATTAATCACACTGAATACCAGACTGCATAAACATAACTTGGATTGTACTCACTGCTGGAAAATGAGACTCCCCATGCGTTCTTTGGTCTGTTCAGTACCAGATCACATGCTGGGTGGGGCTAAACCTAAGCAAAGGAGCCATCTCCTTTCAGTCAAGCAGGGCTGAGAGGTCAGGGTCTGCCAAACACAGTCTGTAGCTGCACAAGAGAAGGGTGGGTCCCAAGCTGACACAGTGAGTTAGAGTAGACAGTTTCTGTGGCCACCCACAACTACAATCCTTCCAAAGTACCTACTCATATGGAAGAGACCTGCATGCAATGAATATACAAAAAGATTCAGGCAAATAAATGTATAAGCTAGCTTTTCAAATAACGTATCCTGGGTATCTCTTGCCAAAGGACAGGATCATCTTTAAAATCTTCATTTTATAAGGAGGGAAGAGGGAAAATTGACTCTCTCATCATATAAAAGGAACTATAGGAACCTGGGATAGGATACATAGCTGCACTCATAATTTTGATCAAACCTAGCCTTGTTGTTTAGAACACTTGTTTAAAATAAAAATTCCCCTCAAGAAAGAGATTTTCCAACCATATATCTTATGGATTGTATCCTGTGTTGAAGTATCAAATAAATCCAAACAATCTGAGGGCTCTTTCAGTCCTTTAAAAATCAAGCCAGTCAAACATCATTATTTTTCAGGGTCCCAGAGTGATTTATCCAGGAGGAATATTCTCTTGAGTGAAAGCAAAATGTTCACCCCCTGTGTCTAATTAGGTTTTCCAGGGCACCCGGCAGACAGTGGCAAGAGTCACGCTGGGAAAATGAAATTAAGAGTCACATCATTTTCTAGCAAGTAAGGAGTATATCTGGCCAACCCAGAGAGTGACTTTGTTCCCATGAGTTCTAAAATCTTCAGCAGAAAATATCCATTTTCTGCCCTGAAGGAAAATTCCCTTAAAAGTGGGTTATGTGGGACTAGGGTGGTCATGCAAGCAAAGGAATGGACAGTCTGCTGATAGTGTAAGACAACGATGGGCAAGATCTTCCTTCTTGATCAGTCCCCCTGGGTGAGATGCAATGATGGCAGCTGTCGGCAGCACATGTCCTTTCTATGGGATGTCCCCTGCAGGTAAGGGGACACACAGGTCACAGCAGCCTCCACCTCAAAACAGACCATTTGTGAATTCTCTCCTAAGGTACCTTGGATAAATCACTTAGCCTCTAAGTTCTTCTCTTCTTTAAGTGTGAAAGACTATTTTTTTTTAATTAATTCATCTCAAAGATCAAAGATATGTGTGGTGCTAGTGGGGACACTGAGGACCGGAGGCAAATGCCCTACAGCTGACTTCTGATTCACTCTATCTTACTCCCTGATGTATAGTCGTCAACTGTGTTCACATTTTCCACAAGGAGTGCTTCCTGGAAATGGATTGGAGAGGAATGATTTACTGAGAGCGGCTAAAATAATTCAAGGCACATGGATTTATACCAGAAGAACATCTGCTTTACAGATCCTCAAAGTGATACATAAGAACAGAAAGCTAGAGAGTCTTGAAAGTAAGCATACAAACTCCCAATTGGATCAAGAAGATGATAAGACTCAGGCAGCTGTAGGTTAGGTATGTGTGTTTTCTCTTTTTTTTCTCTCAGTCAATCTAGACAGTAAATACGAAAGCCACTCTATTCTTCATGGCAAATAATGGGGAAACAATGGAAACAGTGACAGACTTTATTTTGGGGGGCTCCAAAATCACTGCAGATAATGACTGCAGCCATGAAATTAAAAGATGCTTGCTCCTTGGAAGAAAAGTTATGACCAACCTAGACAGCATTTTAAAAAGGAGAGACATTTCTTTGCCAAAAAAGGTCTGTCTAGTCAAGGCTATGGTTTTTCCAGTAGTCATGTATGGATGTGAGAGTTGGACTGTAAAGAAAGCTGAGCGCCAAAGAATTGATGCTTTTGAACTGTGGTATTGGAGAAGACTCTTGAGAATCCCTTGGACTGCAAGGAAATCCAACCAGTTCATCCTAAAGGAAATCAGTCTTGAATATTCATTGGAAGGACTAATGCTGAAGCTGATACTCCAATACTTTGGCCATCTGATGCGAAGAACTGACTCATTTTGAAAAGACCCTGATGCTGGGAAAGATTGAAGGCAGGTGGAGAAGGGGATGAGATGGTTGGATGACATTACCAACTCAATGGGCATGCTGCTGCTAAGTCACTTCAGTCATGTCCGACTCTGCGCAACCCCATAGACGGCAGCCCACCAGGCTCCCCCATCCCTGGGATTCACCAGGCAAGAACACTGGAGTGGGCCACCATTTCCTTCTCCAATGCATGAAAGTGAAAAGGGAAAGTGAAGTCACTCAGTTGTGTCCGACTCTTCGCGACCCCATGGACTGCAGCCCACCAGGCTCCTCCATCCATGGGATTTTCCAGGCAAGAGTACTGGAGTGGGGTGCCATTGCCTTTGAGTTTGAGTAAATTCCAGGAGTTGGCAATGGAGAGGGAGGCCTGGCATGCTGCAGTCCATGGGGTTGCAAAGAGTCGGACAGCACTGAGCAACTGAACTGAACTGAACTGAATCTATTCTTCAACAAAAGAAACATTTACTGATTTACCTGCTGCTCAAAAGATAGTTTTGTAGCTCCCTCCAGTTAATGTGTGAATATTACGTATTTATTTCTCTCCCCTCTGCTCTTTAAGAGCTATAGTATAAGGGAGAGTTTAGGGCTTCCCAGGTGACACAGTGGTAAAGAATCTGCCTGCAAATGCAGAAAATGGAAGTAGATACAGGCTTGATCTCTGAGTCATGAAGATCGCCTGGAATAGGAAATGGCAACCCACTCCAGGATACTTGCCTGGAAAATTCCATGGGCAGAGGAGCCTGGCAAGCCATAGTCCATGCGGTCGCAAAGAGTCAGACAGGACTAAGCACACACACACAAGGGAGAGTTTAAGATGTTTCTGATTTTGAAGACTATATGCCAGTTTCCCAGCTGCTGCTGCTGCTAAGTCACTTCAGTCGTGTCCGACTCTGTACGACCCCGTAGATGGCAGCCCACCAGGTCCCCCAGTCCCTGGGATTCTCCAGGCAAGAACACCAGAGTGGGTTGCCATTTCCTTCTCCAGTGCATGAAAGTGAAAAGAGGGATCCTCAAAGAGCACACTGACCATTAGATCAGTGACAGTATACCCCTTCCTATTGTTCAGTCTCCCAGAAATTAAAGACTTTTATGCATTCATGTACATACAAAGCCTTGGATTTTATTTCTTTGTATTAGGATTTCTGGATCTGGAGAAAATTAACATTTGTTTCAAAAGAATGTTTAGTTCCAATGTTCACATAACAACTAATAAAAACAATAATGCTGACATAAACAAATATGATCTTTACTTTGAGAGAGGTCTTAAAAGCCATAGGAATGAATTAACGCAAGTTCTTGGAATATGTAATAGAGCTGTGAATAATATGCATTTTCATAAATTTTCATTGCAGCATGTCCTTTTCTTTAACCTATTTATATTTTCATTTCCTCAATAGCTCACTCTAGAGAGATCAATTAGCAAATCTCATCTTCTAAAATTAAATTTCCATTTCCATCTCTTTAAGGGAAGAAGATTGTGAATAATAAAGATATTAATTTTCAAATTTGTTGATTTCTAGCAGAATGAGATGCAGAGAGGATCTTAATTTTCACATAACTGATTTTTAAGCAAGCCATTTCTACAAATAATTCTTTTAGAAAAGATTCATTAAAACTATATGGAAATGATATTGACTCATCAGCATAAAAACATGGTATATACCATATTTTGCACACTTACGTAAGTGTCATCCTCTTCAAGATAGAAAATTCTTAAGCTACATGTTCAATACACAATTGTAGAGTCAAATAACCACTTGATTCAATGAACATGTACTCAGAGATCTACATGCTGCTTTAAGAGGATGGGTTATTGATCATAGGGCTTTCTTCCTAGCCAGAGTTCATATTAAGAAAATAGCATGAGAAAGAAAGTGTGTTCTAGAGAAGAATAATAGGATGCCTTTTGAAATATCATGTTTATTCTAAGACATTGTTTTTTTAATTAGTGATAATGGAGAAGAAAAGTGCTTTGGACAAGGATTCTGGAGAAGTAACGATGAAGTATGTGTGCATGTGTGCTAAGTAGCCTCAGTCACGTCCAACTCTGTGCGACTCTATGGACTGTGGCCCCCCCAGGCACCTGTGTCCATCAGGATTCTGCAGGCAAGAATACTGGAGTAGGTTGCCATGCCCTCCTCCAGGGGATCTTCCTGCCCCAGGGACTAGACCCAGGTTTCTTATGTCTCCTGCACTGGCAGGCAGGTCCTTTACCACCTGCAGCACCTGGGAAGATAGGGAAGATCAAATTGGCTATATATGTTAGCCCTTTGCTGATTCCACCTTGTTTGTATGGCATTTTTCAGTTTGTTAAGGAAAATAAAGAGTGGATTTTGTCATTATGAAAATATACAAAACTTGGAATATCTGTTAAAATATTTTAAAAGAATGAACATCTAATCTTCTAAATGCTGGATTATGAGGTGGGGGGATTTTTGCCCAGATTGTTTGGAAAACACAGTATCCTTCTGCTACTCACCAACTATGTGCAAAAGGCAAGGGGAGAATAGGACCTGGAAGACAGAGGGTTAGGAGAGCGGAGTCTTCACTGGGTTGCTGTGGAACCAGTCTCCTTTGAAACTGAAAAGGTAATATTTCTCTTCAGTGCATGTATTGGCCTTTTTTGAATCAAGCACATCTAATCTGCCCTTGTCATTAACCCTCCAAACTTTAATGTCCTTTTTTTGTTTCTTACCACCTACAAGCACTGCTGTGGATTTCCAATGTAACAATAAATGATCTGATGAATCTTTTTTCATTAAGAGCTACAAACTGATTTCTTGGTTCATCAGTGGTGACTAGCATTATAAGAAATAAAAGGACTCCTCAAATCTAAAGAAATATCACTGGGATTCCAATCACTATGGAGGTGAAATGTGTCTTCATGGAAGTGTTGATGGGGAATGGAGTTTCAGGAGCATGTTACGTTCCATTTGGGAACATTCCATTAGGTTCCATTTCGCATCTACCTTAAGTAGATGACAGTCTGTTTTAATTACAATCAACACTAAACCTCAGTGCCACCTTGCTATGACCCTGGAACAAGAACTTCACCCAACACAACTTGAATTTTCTTTTACTATTTGCTAACTATTTTTAGGACTTCTGAGGCACACATCCAGAGCTAATTATTTAAGCAACTATAAAGAATATAATACTAATCTTGTCATAAGAAGAATTGAATTATTCCTATTACCAGCTTGTGACTTTGGTAAGTTACTTAAATCCCTCTGAGACACAGAATTTCCTCCTATAAAATACCTTCCTTATAGGTTGTATGTAGTGTAGCATCTGTGAGATGGAAGGTCATTTGGCATATACAATGACCTTGCCCAAAGCAAGAAGGGCAAATCCATTTCAACTTAAGTAACATATCCAGTTAAGTTATAGTGACTAACTATAATATGCTTAGACAGAGTGTAAGGCTATATCCATGTTCACGTAGGAAAGAATGATCTGGTTATTTAGTGATGTCTATCATGAGAACCAAGTGCAGCAGTGAAAGTATGAATGACACATAGATGGCTTCCCTGATACAAAGTATTATTTATTACTTAACTTTCATGAGACCGTCTTCAGTGCCATCACTTTCGTCCATGAACCCCTGACTGATTGAAAATAACCAATCAATCTGTTCCCTTAATTTGAAGGAGAAGTCATCTCTGTAAGTTTACTTCCTCAATGAGAAGTGATTTGAATAAAACTATCAATCAATAAGTGCCAACAGCACTATACATCACCATCTTTCTTATTCTTCAAAGGCAGATAGTCTACGATAAAGCCACACAGATCAAAGACATCCAACAAATCTCTTTTCTTAAAATGAGAAAAACATTTTAATACTCATATCCGTGGGGGGAGGTTGTTATTTATGGGGAGAGGAAAACATCTGACACTGTTTTCCTTTTTACATAATCAATGTGACTATTTGATTCAAAAGAAGGATTCAAGCAGAGGAGAGAAAAGATGCTAGAGAAATAAAGAAGGAAGTTTCAAATTAAAGAAGAACGGAGTGGAAATTGTTAGGAAATGCAGATCAAAGTGATACGGTTGAGGGGCCAAGAAGGGACAAAAGAAACGGCAGATAAGAGCAGAAAGACCAAAGGCAGGGTGAAGAGTAGTTAGAAGGAAGGAAGTCAGGGGAAAATATGTTTTCATTTATACTACTCTGGAAGGATATTTAAAAAGGAACATGATGTCACTTCCATGTCAGTAAAGCAAAGATATTTCATAAAACATAGCTGTACTCCTTTTTACCATCAGGACCAGATTATTGCCCCTTACAGATTGATTGAATTTTTTTTTTCTTTCTTTTTTCATTTTTTAATTTCTTAGCACAAGTTTCAGAGAGAAATGCTGAAATGATTTCTTCATTAAAGAGAATCATGGCCTTTTTAGAATATCTTTAAGAAGATTCCCAGGATAAAAATAAACTAATCCAATCTTAGTTTCCTGATATATGTCCTATGAAGCTATTTATTTACAACTTGAATTCAGTCTCTTAAATACAAGCATCATAGAATGGAGAATCAGTGCCACTTCAGATCTCACACTTTAAGATCTGTCAATCTTTACATTTTTTAAGTGAACCTCCAAGCAACAGGGACATCCCTAACACAGGAGCAACGTCACTTGAAAATACCGCTTTCCTTCATGAATTTGCATATCCGAACATAACACTTTTGATCTCATTAGAGATATAAAAGGAAGTTCCAATTATTCTTATTTTCATTTCCATTTCAATATTCCAGCCTTAAACTTATACAGTGATGTATGTCAATTATTTCTCAATAAAACTGGAAAAAAAATTTAGAATTTTCTTGAACTACAAAATTTTACTTGGAAAATATAGATGTGTGTTTTTCTTGCACCAAAGGACAGATCCCCACCATATTCTGTGAGATTACAAACCCCAAATGAACCTCTACAGAGGAAGGCTTCCAGACTCAATGCATATACTTATATTTGCTCACACCCAACCGCAGTCCTAGGCCTGCCTCCCAAAGTGTGATCCAATACAGAGCACAGCTCCTTACAGCATCTCACAGCCAACTCTGGACTCAACTAATAACAAGTGTTTCTGGGTTAATTCACTTCCTCAGAGTGAGAGCCCACATAACACATGATATGGATTATGGAATGAGTCTAAAACATTTTTTAACCTTCTATATTATCTGTTTATTGGTATAGTTAATTAACCATGTTGTGTGAGTTTCAGATGTACAGGAAAGTGATATAGTTATACATATACATGTATTTATTCTTTTTCAAAGTCTTTCCTCATTTAGGTTGTTCCATAATATTGAACAGAGTTCCCAGTGCCACACAGTTGGTTATACATTTTGAATACAGGAGTGTGTAGATGTCAGTCGCAAACTCCCTAACTATTGCTCCCCCTCCACCATTGCCTCCCTGATAATCATGTTTGTTTTCTATGTCTGTGAGTCTGTTTTTGTTTTGAAAATAAGTTCATTTGTATCGTGTTTTTTAGATTCCACATACAGGCCATAAGATATGATATTTATCTTACCCTGTATGACTTATTTCACTCAGTATACAATCTCTAGGTCCATGCATGTCACTGTATGTGGCATTATTTCATCTTTTTAATGGCTCAGTAATATTCCATCATATATATGTACCACATACCCTCTATCCATTCATTTGTTGATAGACATTTAGGTTGCTTTCGTGACCTGACTTTTTGTAAATAGTGCTGCAATGAACACTGGGGTGCATGCGTCCTTTGGAACCATGTTTTTCTCGAGATATACACCCAGGAGTTGGATTGCTGGATCATATGGTAGTTCTATTTTTAGTTTTTTAAGTAACCTCCATACCACTCTCCATAGTAGCTTTACCAGTTTCCATTGCCACCTACATTGTAGAAGATTTCGCTTTTCTCCACACCCTTTCCAGCCTCTACTGGTTGTGGATTTTTTAATGATAGCAATTCTGACTGGTGTGAGGTGAAACCTCATTACAGTTTTGATTTGCATTTCTCTAATAAATTCCATTCTATCCTTATCAAATTACCAATGGCATTTTCAACAGAACTAGAACAAAAAATCTTGAAATTTGTATAGAGACACAAAAGACCCAAACAGCCAAAGCCTTCATGAGAAAGAAAAGTGTAGATGGAGGCAAAAACCATATAAACCTGGCACAAAAACAGAAATATAGATCAATGGAACAGAACAGAAAGCCCAGAAATAAACCCATGTACCTATGGCCAACTAATCTATGATAAAGGAGGCAAGACTACACAATGGAAGAAAAATAGTCTCTTCAATACATGGTGCTGGGAAAACTGGACTGCTCCATGTAAAAAATGAAATTAAAACACTCTTTAACACCATACACAAAAATAAACTTAAAATAGATTCAAAACCTAAGTATAAGACTAAAAACTCTTAGACAAAAACATAGGCAGAACACTCTCAGACATAAATCCAAGCAATATCATTTCAATCTGCCTCCAAGAGTAATGGAAATAAAAACAAAAATGAATAAATGGGACCTACTTAAACTCAAAAGCTTTTGCACAGCAAAGGAAACCATAAACAAAATGAAAAGACAAATCACAGGATGGGAGCAAATATTTTCACACAATGTGACTAACAAGGGGTTAGTCAACAAAATTTACAAGCAGCTTATGCAACTTAATATCATAAAAACAAACAACCCAATTAAAAAATAGGCATAAGATCTAAATAGACATTTCTCCAAAGAAGACATACAGATAGCCAGGTTAAAATGTTCAACATTACTAATTATTAAAAATATTTATATGAACATATGACTTGTGAAACAATGCAAATGTTCATAGCAGGTGAATTTCTAAGGAAACAAGTATATCCATTAACTGGACTACTATGCAGCCATGACAGACTATATTCAAAAGTGTTTCTAAACATATAATGATAATAATGAAAAAGCAATTTAAATTTCATTTAATTTTTTAATCTTCTATATTATCTGTATAATATAGATAATATTATAGATAATATATATATAAGAGATAATATATATTATATAATAGTAATAAATAATATAATAAAAAATTTTAAAGCCTTTTAAATTTAAAAGAATTTAAAATTGCATGTAAATATATAATAAGAAAAAACAAAATTAGGCATTTATAAAAGGATCAAAATCTATAATAGCAGAACTGAGACTGAGTGGCTTGATTATAGGTGATTTTTTTCTTCTATTTTTCTATTTGCTTTCAACATTTGCTAATAAGGTTATGTTATTTAAACAGAGGATGTTTATATTTCAAAGTATTTATTAAGAAGATGATTTTGTTTATACTTTTCCACCTAAATTCATCTTTTTGTTTTTTCAAATGAGAGGACAAAGGCAAATCATATCAGTGGTATAAGTAAATAAATATAAAATAAAAAACAAGTAATTTTTAAAAATAATAACAACAGGAAGCACAGATTTGAGCTGGGGACTTGCAATGGGGTATGGAAGCTATTATAAAGAGGTAAGAAATCAACCAGGCACAGTTGCAGGTCTATTGTTAAGAGTCAAAGTTACAAACCGGAATTAGTCCATCTAGAGAAGGAAAGAGGAAAAGAAATCCAGATTTAAAGCCAGGAAAATGTACAGAGGGACAGGTAGCAATACTCTGACATATCATGCAACATCTAATGTATAATTACTGGAGTCCCATACTCTCTGTTTTTCCCATACTCTCTATTTTTCCTGTACCCTCTGACTCAGAAATGAACTAAACCAAGACCTATAGCCAAAGAGTAGGGTTAGCACCATATCCTACCTTAACCTCCTTGAGGACAGACATCTGCAACAGGGCCAGGCTACAGCTCTTTTCTAGAGAAAAACATCCTAAAACTGGTGCTCAAAAGAATTTCCACAAATTATACTTCAAAAAATATGTGCTCATAATTTAAAAAATGATATAGACCCAGGAAGACTGCAAACATTAGAAGTATCAAATGTTTAGCCTAAAAAATTATGTTTAGTATGATTACAGGAATAAGAGTATTTGTCTAAATACTAAAAAGAGATGGAAGACTATGAAAGAAATGAAATAAACTTGGGTAAGAATTAGAGCTTATAGAAAAAATAAAATAAGTTTTTAATAAAGAAGTTGGAAAAACAGATGTCTCGGTGGCCCTGTTGGACTAAACAGATTAGACACAATTGGAAAAACAATGTAAAAGTACCTTGTAGGACTAAACACAAAATACTTGATAAAATTAGAGATCTACAGATTATGCATATAAAGCTAGCTATCCCTGATTAGTGCCAATAAAGTATTAGAGAAAGGAGACATGACCCTATCAGGCATCCTCTCAGGGCAGCCTCCTATCAAAGACAAGTGTGAGCTCCAAGAAAGAAGGACCCGGTGTAACTTACTCACCACTGGATCTACAGAATTTGAAATAATTCCTGGTAAGTGCTCAATACACATTTGTTAACTGACTTGAAAGAATAATAGTGTATCTAATAATAATTGGTAGAAATCCTGCAAAGCTATTTGGAAGTTTTAGTCTAACTCTGGGACTACAGATACTACTAAAGTATCTGAAGAAATAAATACACAATTCAGTTCATTAGAAAATATTTTTGTGCCCAATGCTGAATGCCCAGATTTTGCCATCTACAGAGACATCTGGGTTTCTGTACAACATTGGATACGTGACAACGGTTCTCGCTTAGCATCCTCTTATTTGTATGTTGTGCTGACAAAACCCAAGCATCTTCACAATCTCTGTTCCATTTTCCACTCTCTCCACACATTTTAGATAGTGAATTAAAAACTTTTAAATGCCAGCCAATGAGGTGCTGATGTAGTCTTCAGAATTTTAAAACTCTTTATCAATCTTCATGGATAATCCCAAGCTTATCTTTAATGCAGCATATCAGTTGAGGAAGCAGCAGGGGAAAAACATAAGTAAATAATTTTCACTGCTAAATCTCTTTCAGCCTATGCCACACTGCATATCACATGTGTATTCTCCCCTGCTCACGATGACTTTTTTCTGGCTCTCAGACAGATGTGATTCCATCCAATGCAAAATCAGCTGAAAAAGCAGCTGTTTGATCTACAAGGCAATCTACACATCCAGAGATATGATGCCATCCCCACAGGATCACCTTCAAACTGGGCATCTCATCAAAGAGACCATCTACAAGTTGTGAAAGGGACAAAATGTCAGCTCCACGCACACGTCTCACTTGGATCTTGGGGCTGCTCCTTTTAAGCAGGGTCATTTCTGTTCACAGGAGTGAAATGGATTTTCTAAAATGGATAGAAGCCTAGCAAAACAGGGTAATGACTAGGAGCTGCCAGTCAGCTATAATCTTTATACCCTGAAAGCCTAATTGAACTATAAAACTCAAAGTAATAATCAGAAGTCCTATGTGAATGACAAGCTTGTAACTAAATAACTAAAAGGTTAGTATTGCTATAAGCTTTCATCTCCAGCTATAAAAACCTGTGCAAGAAACCTACACAATGTCCCATCCTTTTCTAGGTACTAGAGGCAGGAGAATGCTGTTTCCTGCATAAAATGTTTTGGAAGAAAGAATAGGTATTCTAGAATCCAAATGATAGTTCATCAAAGGCCTCTGAGGTTGAAACCAGTTCCTATAGAATACTAACTAAATTCCAGCCCCTCATTCATCTACAGCCCAGTTGCCTCACACCGTTTGCAGTTTGATCACAAGTGAAGGGAAGCTGCCATATGCCTCAGAGACACTTATTTTTAATAACAATTATAATCACAAGCCCTGAACAAAAACCCTATGCCAACATGTGGCACTTTCTTCATCAATAGCTATCAGAAAAAGCCTGTAGGCCTGGAGGTGAGATATCCCCTCTTGAAAACAATAGATGAGGACAGTGGGGCGATCTCTCCACCAGCTTCCCAGTGTTAGATTCAGTTCCGTTCAGTGCAGTCACTCAGTCATGTCAGACTCTTTGCGACCCCATGGACTGCAGCACGCCAGGCTTCCTTGTCCATCATCAACTCCCAGAGCTTACTGAAACTCATGTCCATAGAGTCGGTGATCCCATTAACCATCTCATCCTCTGTCATCCCCTTCTCCTCCTGCCCTCAATCTTTCCCAGCAGCAGGGTCTTTTCCAATGAGTCAGTTCTTCACATCAGGTGGCCAAAGTATTGGAGTTTCAGATTCAGCATCAGTCCTTCCAATGAATATTCAGGACTGATTTCCTTTAGGATGGACTGGTTGGATCTCCTTGCAGTCCAAGGGACTCTCAAGAGTCTCTTCCAACACCACAGTTCAAAAGCATCAATTCTTCGGCACTCAGCTTTCTTTATAGTCCAACTCTCACATCCATACATGACTACTAGAAAGACCATAGTTTGCCTAGATGGACCTTCGTTGGCAAAGTAATGCCTCTGCTTTTTAATATGGTGTCTAGGTTGATCATAGCTTTTCTTCCAATGAGCAAGCGTCTTTTAATTTAATGGCTGCAGTCATCATCTGTAGTGATTTTGGAGCCCAAAAAATAAAGTCTCTCACTGTTTCCGTTGTTTCCTCACCTATTTGCCATGAAATGATGGGACCAGATGCCATGATCATAGTCTTTTGAACTTTGAGTTTTAAGTCAATTTTTTCACTCCTCTTTCACTTAAATGTTAGATTATAAAGCAAATAAGAGACCTAGTTTGCAAGCACAAGTTTCCAAGCATCTCTCATAGCTGTTCAACATAAAGTTATATTGTGTCTTATAACAATGTGCCATTTGAGATATAATGACTGCATAGGTGCATGCAAAGGGACGCATACACATTGGGGGTACACTGACCAGAAAACCAGATGCCTGCCTCATTTCTGATGGCACTTGCACTTGTGCTGCAGCAAGTTCTTGAGGCATATCACTTGAAAGACTTGAAACCTGCATTGATGCAATAGATACAGGCCCTAATAACAGAGGAGACGGTTATTACTAAACTCTACTGAGCCTAAAATTATGCTGGGAAAAGATACAAACATGTATGAGATGCATAAAGCTGCATTAAGAGAAACTTTTTGTGTGAAGCTGAATACCAAGCATGACAAATGTTGAGTCCCAAGCCTGCCAGAAAATAAATTAGTATAGACAGAAGAGAATATACTATCAGGTTGTACAATATGGCAGACATGCAAAAAATTTTTTACAAATACCTTTAATCATGAAGGATTATTTCCATCCCTGACACCTCCTCAACCAAGGCAGTATGTTCCACTGGAACTGATGGAGTGTTCTAAAATTCCTTAAACCTGCATCAGCCCCCTGGAGGGTGGCATGGGTAAGATCCATTTTTTAAGGTGTATAGAGTACCTGGGGAAGGTGGAAAGGGGGTGTGGCTTGATGGAAAAGGAGGAGGGAATTCTGTCTGGCATCGGTGTATTTGATATATTCTAGAAGCCCCAGACCTCACTTTTTCTTCATTTTGAAGGCAAAAAGATCCAGTCTCTTCTTCTGAATTTGTTATTTTGGAAAGGCATAAACCCAGAGCTAAATTAAAGTCTGGAATTATATTTCAAAAATCATAGACGAAGAATTTGCAACTACTTTTCTCAACATTAAAAATCATGGCTAGGTTCTAAATTCATAGAAGTGACTCCACTCTTAGTATATTCTTTACCTCTAAGAGAAAAAAAAAGTGACTATTTTAGCAGCATCTACAGTTTCATGCTTGAAACAGCACCTAAGCTATATTCATGAACCAGAAAAGGCCTTATTACTGTTATACAATTCCATTTGACATCTACTCAGCCACGAAAGCAGTTTCATTTTCATGAGGAATCTGCCAGATGGCATAGGCACTGCATGGTTAAAACAAACATGCAGAACGCACTTCTGTGGCAGGCACTTTACTGGAGGGAACATTTGGTCACATGTTTATATTATCAGCACGTGTGCTTTAAAAGCAATCAAAGTCCTAAGTTGGGCTTCCCAGGTAGCACTAGTGGTAAAGAACTCACCTGCCAATGCAGGAGACATAAGACAAGTGGGTTCAATCCCTGGGTCAGGATGATCCCCTGGAGGAGGAAATGGCAACCCACTTCAGTATTCTTGCCTGGAGAATCCCAAGGACAGAGGAGCCTGGAGGGCTACAGTCCATGGGGCCACACAGAGTCAGACACGACTGAGAGACTTAGCATGCACACCAAGTCCTACATTGGAGATGACTTCCTCAGTGTTTTTTGTGTTTTTTTTTAATTTGTTTTGGCAAGGGAGGGGTGCAGATCGGGTAGTTACTAAGAATCAGAGCTGGTAACTGAAACTGTCAAGTGGTGGTAATGTCTGAAGTCTGGCCTAAGTAAAGCTTTTAAAGAACTCAGATTGCTATTTTTAAAAAAATCCTATCAGCTAATGCAGATAGAATGAGCCAGAAAAGACACATTGGATTGTCTCAGGATGAAGAATGAAGTCTCTTGATTATTCAGTTTAATCACATAGGATTAAGTGCTGGGAGAGTTCTTTTAATACAGTTATTGAAGCAAAAGGAGAGGGACATTCAAGTATAACCTCCTTAAAAGAAAAATAAATGTTAAAATAATGACACTGTGATATTTACAAGCAGTACCAACATTAATAGTATATGACATTAGGGTCATATATGCATGTGAGAGAACTAGACCCTGCCTGTTACAGAATTCAATTAAAGTGAGCAAATATTGACCACCTGCTACCTTCTTCACATTATGCCAGGTGAAATGAAAGATACACGACCTCGATTATAATCTTAGTTGGAGGAATCAAATTTTAAATGCATAAAACAGAGCTAAAATTGAACATTATATTGCCAAAATATGAAATAATTGGGGGTAATCTTAGCAGCTCTATCCAAATGAGTTGCTGTAAGTCCTTACAGAGATTTGAGGTGAGCCTTGTCTCTCTCAGTGGTAAAGAATCTGCCCACCAGTGTAGGAGACTCCCAAGATCTGACTTGATCCCTGGGTCGGGAAGATCCCCTGGAGGAGGAAATGGCAACTCAGTACAGTATTCTTGCCTGCAGAATCCCATGGACAGAGGAGCCTGGCAGGCTACAGTCCATAGAGTCACAAAGAGTTGGACTGATCATTGCACGCATTGCCTCTCTCACTATCAGCTCCCCTTTGCCAAACCTTGGAATACTGTCAGAGAGGATCTGGTCTTTGTCCTTAGATTAAAGATTATCACTTTTAGAGCTGAACCTTGAACTTACCTTTCCTGGCTCACCTGTCCTAAACTCACGTCCAATTTGCTCGCCTCTGAGTACATGCAGCCCACTTCTCTGCCTACTTATTAAGAACTCAGGTGTTACTCATGCCTTTCCAGTTGCACATCCCCTGTAGAGGAACTCTATTTCAAATTGTCATTAGTCATTCCCACGCTGTGAAGACAGGACTCAGGTCTTTGAGTAAGACAATGGGAGAGCCCAAGAGGGCACTAGGAACTCAAAAGAGCTGGAAAGATGAACCATCAAGAAGAAAAAGGAGGACACAATAAAGATGTTAGGGCAGCTGAAAACAAATGTCACCCACATCCTCACGGCCCAAGGCAGTCTCTGGGCCTGGGCCTACTTTCTGCCAACAACTAATCAAGAACCTATTGTGGAATCACCAATGAGAAAGTATTTTAGACCCAGAACTTCCTAGCTGGAAAGAACATTAGGTATCATCTGGCTATTTTGATTTTTGATAGTCAAGAGTAACTCAAAGACATGAACTTGAGTCCCAGGTGCTTTTCCAAATGCCACGTGATGCTTCCTGGGACAGACGGGTGCTGAAAGCTGTGGGGGATGCCTTTCCTAATGGAAGAAAGAAGAAGGTAAACTTGGCAGATCTGCTAATAAATCAATTCTCTTTTTTTCCTGACTTTTATTAATCCCACAGTTGGTACAAATATACTGCTGGCTAGGTTTCTAATTTGATACATGCGAATATCTGCTAAACTAGCCTCTAGCCTTTCAACAGGGCCAGGATGAGGTGAGGTGAGGTAAGAGAGATGCTTGGTCCAGTCTCGAGAGTGAGTGTCTCCTTCATTTTGCACCCTCACTGCCTCATTCGTTTCACTTTAGACCCAGCCCCGAATCTCAACAACTCCAACAATGTTGACTGTGTTGCCTGATTTATTTATAACACAGGTTGAGATAGAGAATCAGGGAGCCTGTTATCCAGACAATCAGCCCCCCCCAAAAAAAAAGCCACATAAAATGAATGGTTATCTGAATTCATGATTCTTTCCTGCATAATGGTTACATTAACAAGACAGAGTATATAAAGTTAATGTTAGTGTGTTAAAGGATTCCAAACCCCAAATAATCATAATATCTCCAACAGACTGATTTGAGATGTGTCCAGACATCAATATCTTTCCTATGGGTTTATAATTTAATTGGAAATACAACTTACTCTCTAAGTTATGAAAGTTGCTAACTGTCTTTAAAAAAGCTCACAGTGATATTCCCACATGACAAATGGAGGAGGAAAATAAGTGGGAGAACTGGCATATATGAGTGGGAGACATGTCACATACGATCATTTGCTAGAACATGAAGTTTTTCAGCTTTTGAAAGATAGACTAGATAAGAATGTGGCTTCTCTTTTGGATAAATAATGGTGTTTGAATTAGGGCACTTGACTGTGCCAGCACCAAGGGCTGATCAATGGTACCCATCTTTATGTTGCAATGAAATGATGCTCAGGCTGAGACTGTTGCATCTAATGCTTGGCACAATAAGTACAGCCAATTTGATGGATGATCCTGAGTCTCCCGGGCTTTCCTGTGGCTTAGCTTGTAAAGAATCTGCCTGCAATGCGGGAGACTTAGGTTCGATCCCTGGGTTGGTAAGATCCCCTGGAGAAGGGAAAGGCTGCCCACTCCAGTATTCTGGGCTGGAGAATTTCAAGAGCTTGAATGACAATGAGAAGTCAGAGAAGCTGGTAACAGTGAGAAATCAGAACTTATTTTGTTACACTACTGGAAACCCAAGGCAAACCCAAACCATCTTAAACATCAAAGATAAATTGGTTGGCTCAAGAAATTCAAGTTACAGTTGAATTATCAAAACAAAACAAAAAACAGAAGGATGTAAATGAGCCTCAGGAAGAATTAAGACTAGGACCCAGGTGATGAATATCTCCCTCATTCTTTCTCTCTCTCTCTCTCCCCCTTTCTCTTTCTCCCTTTTCTTTGTACTCGTCTCATACTGGATTCCTTCTCTCCCACCACAGACCACCTTTCTCCAAACATTAAGAAATCTAGCTAGGAGAACAGGGTCGTGTGAAAAAATGACCACCCCTGAAATAGCCATATGGAATCTTACGGAGAAGAGAGCAGACAAGAGAGGGTGCTGCTAAAGAGACAATTCCATAGCTGCCCTTTCCGCATTCACTCTCAATGTCACCTTGTACCAAAGACTATTTTACCCCTTAAAGAAGAAGACAAAAACAACAGATGTAGGTTAAAGACAGAGCATTTCTTTAGTTTATGCAAGTTAAAATAGGAAAAAGAATGAGGACATTTGAACTACTTTTAGAGACAACACGCCTATGTTCATTTGACCTTTCTTGACATGGTGGGCCTAACTTTATCTTGTCATGAGGGTAAAGCAGGAACAGGGACAGGTTGTGTCACTGATATCTGCTTCATCACAATTCTAGGAAGATAGACTATGAAAGAGAGTATGGAGCTCTTGGTCACACCACCCAGAGAAGCATCATTCATGCTTCAACAATCAGCATAGGAATCAGCATTTGAGACAGTCTTGTGCCTGGTTGTTGTTTGTGTTGTTTTGAGAAGTGAAAGAACAGAAGAGGCCTATTGTGTGGATCTCAATGCAACGACACTTCCTAGAACAGTGCTCAGCAGATACTTGCCCTCATCTGAAGAATTTTCCTGACTTTCAGGAGTTTATATCAATCAGCAATTCTCTGAAAAGGTGGAAAAGTTGACTCTGGTTTCCTGATTGTAATAATAATAGCAATCAAGATGAAACAGCCATAGCAACAGCAAAACAAGTATTATTACTTCCATACTAATATAAAAACAGCTTAACATTTGTTAAGAGTTTGCAATACACAGGTATAGCTCTAGAATTTTTATGTACATATGGTCACTCTACTTCCATTATCAAATAATGATGAGAATTCAATTTCCAAATGAGGTATATATTCTTAAGACCCTTAAAGTCCAGCAAGGCTCATTTACTAAAATTCTGCATGCCAATTAACCCAACACTTGGACAGGTAACAGTTGTTTAAAATCTGGTATTTAAACTAATGAGACTCTCTCTACCAGATCACAACTCCTAGAAACTGTTACCAAAAGCTGTCAGTGCAGAGAAGGAAAGTATTTTTTGCTCTCTCAAAAGCTTTAGGGATCTCTAGAACGGTAGTGTATCATCAAAATTGGTAGAAATTTTTCTGAATAAATTCATGAATTTTCTCATGAGTTATTCTTGACAAGAGGAGAGTGAAAAAGTTGGCTTAAAGCTCAACATTCAGAAAACGAAGATCATGGCATCTGGTCCCATCACTTCATAGCAAATAGATGAGGAAACAATAGAAAGTGTCAGACTTTATTTTGTGGGGCTCCAAAATCACTGCAGATGGTGATTGCAGCCATGAAATTAAAAGACGCTTACTCCTTGGAAGGAAACTTATGACCAACCTAGATAGCATATTAAAAAGCAGAGATATTACTTTGCCAACAAAGGTCCGTCTAGTCAAGGCTATGGTTTTTCCAGTGGTCATGTATGTATGTGAGAGTTAGACTGTGAAGAAAGCTGAGTGCCGAAGAATTGATGCTTTTGAACTGTGGTGCTGGACAAGACTCTTGAGAGCAAGGACTCTTGGACTGCAAGGAGATCCAACCAGTCCATCCTAAAGGAGACCAGTCCTGGGTGTTCATTGGAAGGAGTAATGCTGAGGCTGAAACTCCAATACTTTGGCCACTTCATGCAAAGAGTTGACTCATTGGAAAAGACTCTGATTCTGGGAGGGATTGGGGGCAAGAGGAGAAGGGGAAAACAGAGGACGAGATGGCTGGATGGCATCACCGACTCGATGGACATGAGTTTGAGTGAACTCCAGGAGTTGGTGATGGTAGGGAGGCCTGGTGTGCTGCGACTCATGGTGTCGCAAAGAGTCGGACACAACTGAGCGACTGAACTGAACTGAACTGAACTGATTCTTGACAAATGCATAAAATAGCATATAAAAAGTTCTAAGACTTAATCATATCCCCATAGAATCAATCTCTCTCTCTCTTTTGATAAAGAGAGTAAGTTCTCTTTGCATTTCTTTCTAATTTGGAAAATAGGTCTTGCCTTTTTGGGTCCTTTATGGATTTAAAAACTTAATTCAATAATATTTATTTTGCACCCATAAGGATATATCCCCTTAATGACTTGACCAAATAAACGCTTCAGTTAAATTTGACTATGTTTTTCCTGTAGCTCTTAAGACTTTTTTCCCCTTGAATTAATAAAACATACGAAATGCAGATGGTAGCATATGGCACCTTCCCTGGGAACATTTCATTTAAATTATTGAGAATTCTGCAATCTGATTCCACTTTAATAAACACATGAAAAGTACCTCTTACATTATAAATGTGTAACTAGCCAGATTAAGTATTTTCATATGTTTTGCTGATTTTTCCAATACCTTCAGGAGTTATAATAAATATTTTATGTTTAATCAAAAGATATGATATATGCTATTTATCATCTATTAAGCACCTGCTTAAATGTTTCTAAGCTATCAATGAGAGTGCAATCTACATCCAGCAACTGCAAACAGCTCAGCCTGATGTTTATTTCAGTGCTATTGCACATTCACAGAACTTGTTAATCAAACAACCCATTAAGACATCATCCTTTAAATCTCAAGATTGACCTGTACATAGGAAAGAGGGGAATGTAAATTGCAAAAATCTCCTGGGGAACATTTTGGAAATATTCATTAACATACTTAAAATTGTTTACAACTTTTTGACCTATAAATTCTACTTTTGGGAATTCATCTCAAAGAAGCAAATAAATATGTGAAAGAATTTATGTTTATCACAGTGTGATTTCTATCCGTGTAGTTAGTATGCCCCAGCTTGTGATTTTATAATAAGGTAAAATTTTCATGAAATACTCAATGGCAATCATATGGCATTTTGCCCTAAGTTGCCTATGCCAGAAGTAAACTGACTTCAGATTTCCATTCCATTATTTCTGAGAGGAAAAAAAAAATGTTTTACCTGGAAAAATATCCTCGTACATTTTAAAGAAGAGGACAGGTTATAAAGTCCTGCATATGTACAGGATTATGCCATTCAATGCGTGGAAGGGAAAAAAAGCTTGTCTATATATACATCAAAATGTTCATAGTGGCTACCATAGGAGGGTTACATTGCAAATGATTTTTATTTTCTTTTTAAACACTTATTCTATAATTTCCAAATTTTCAACACAAGTGATTATTTTTATTTTTTAACCAGTTAACACAGTATATATTATAAAAGCTGTCAAGGTCCTGAGCACAGTGTTGCTCAGCCTCCCACCTTTGGTGATCTCCTCCTTCTTCAGAATATTCTCGCTTCTAAGGGCTTGTTTTTCTGCTTGCCTGTGAAAGCTCCCAGGAAGCCTCTGACACCAGCTTCTCGTGTTGTGCAAAGCCCCTCAGTTGTAGTTTTGTGACCTGCTCACATATTCCACTCACGTCCCTCCCGCCCGTTCATTTTATGAATGAAAACACAGACAAGATTGAGGGTGAAGGTCACACGGGCACATCATCTCAGCTGGAATTTAAAAGTTTATCACTTAGTTACCAACCTTGTTCATTCAGGAGTCTAACTGCAGATTTCACGTCTCTCCATAGTGGAAAGTCCCCAAAATTCAAAAATGGTGACTTTGAAATTTTTTGATTTAACCTAGAAAGGACAAACCCGTATATCCAATAACCTACCCAGAACCTCGCCCTGTATGTACAAATAGCTCAAACAAAATTTGTAGAAACTCTTCCAGTAGCACCCTATTGCCTATTGAGTCATGTTCAGACCCGTTTCTCTGGCACTTCAGATCCTCAGTCCTGTCCTCAAAACCTTTTCAGTCCATATTGCTTTCTATTTCCAGACATATAATTTCCTTTTTATCCAAACATTTTTATTCACCATAATTTAAACATATAATGTGTTTTTCAATTTTTATGCATTTGCTTGTGCTGTTCCCTGTTCCCTTTTTACTTAAAATTCCCTGCTCCATATGGATTATGCCTACCCATCAAATACTGCATCTTAATTTTCTCTGCATCTATATCAGACCCACAAGCTTTAATCTAATTTCTGGTTCTGCCTTAACCCAGATCAAGGGAAACAATACACTGCCTAAATTCTTTTTAAACTTTTCAAGTTTTAAAATATCTTTCCTCATTTGCTAGAAAAGCAATGTCTGCATATTAATGTTGACATTATACTAACAAAAACAAACATTTGTATGTAAACTATGTTATAACATCAATAGATTCCAAGTCAGAAAAGATAGGATTTGAGAAGGGAGAATGGACAAGTAAATTCTGCTATCTACTTCATTATGGAACACTCATGTAAAATTTCCTTTAGCTGCCTCCATCAATAGAGCAATGATTTTCCCACTGCTTTAACAGGGCAATTTCTTAAACTTGGCAAAGCAAAAAGGAAAATAAAATGTCATTAATCCCTTTGATTTGATTCCTTTTTTTCCTTTTTAGTTTGTTAGATTGTATGCATTTCTAAGAGCTACCTAAAGGAAATGGTATAAAAATACAAATAAACCAATCAGAGAAAGGTAAGCTGTGGTCAGATGATGACAGTCATGCTATGAAAATCACAATATATCCTACAGGCAAAGGGGATACTCATGAGTATTTCAGGCAAGGGAACTAATGTGATCATGTTTGTTTCTTAGAAAGTTACCTTCAATAAGGGAAAATGAATTAGTATTGAAAGAGGAGTGAGGTATAAGGAGCTATGGCAATGATCCAGCAAATACTGAATTAAGATATTGGGGTATTGGGAAAGAAAGAGTAAAGATGGAGACTAGAGGTCAGATGGTTAAGTGTTTTTGAAAGGCAGCATGTTGATTCCTTGAATTTAGGGAATGATCCCCTGTGTATATTGTAAGAAACTAGCTTTCAGGAAATCTTTTTGAAAACAAAAATTTATTAGACTTTTTCATGGTGTGTGTCTATTACCACCTACAGAAAAGCAGTAGATACAACCACAGCTAGATCATACCTAATACCAGGAGAGAAAGTGAGTCCTGCAAATTGTTCCCTGGACTCTGAATCTGCCCATCTATGAGTTTGAAATAATGCAGAAGCAAAAAAAAAAACAATCTCCTCCAGAGAGAAAAATCTGATAGAAATGCTTTCCTAATAGAAACAGTATCAATACACGAAAAGAGGAAGATTTAGAGCAGAGGGTTAAGGATGCAGTTAAGTCCAAATGCAGAATGTTGAGTTGCTAAAATAGAGGAGAGTCACTGGAATTTATCCTGAAAAGAAGCTCTCAGAGTGTGTGTCAATTCCTCCAGCAGCAGTATATCACAACATAGGCTGACAGATCACACCATATTTTTAATATTAACTCGTCTACAGCTCCAGAATCAGGTGCTGCAAAGAGTCCAGATTCCATAGATGTGGCAAACAGGTTTAGCTGCCCAGGTTTTCTTACCCTTGCAGATTAGCTCCCAGGGCTTTGATTCATTCTCAGGACATGCAGAGGAAAGGAAAATGAACGACCTGTGCTGGTTTCTTGGTAAGTGCCTTTCTTACACAAGTAAGATTATAACTGTCAAAAAATTGAATGCTCGGCACCTTAATTTTCTGCCATCTATAATCATATGCAAGCTGTGACAAAGCCAAAAATGAAATCAAGGTACCGAGGCATCTAATATGTCATTTATTGTGTCTTTTTTTTGGGTGGGGGGGGCTGTGAATCTGGAGGAAAATAATCTGTTTGCAACAGGTTAATGCAGTTCTATGATGCACTCATGCAAAATCCCATTTTAAGTGACAGAGCATCATTATGAAGTATCCACATGATATGGATAGGGGCTGGCATAGATTCTAATGAACAGCTACACTCCTTTATTTGAGGTGTTACATCATGAATCAGAATGGACCAAAATGAAGATGACCCCTCTTTAAGAGTAGAAACTCCACGCTGACATGAGAGCAGAAGGCTGCATAGGCAAGCTGACAGTTTCTGCAGGACATGATGGAGCCATTAAGTTTCCACTAGGTGGGAATTTCCAGTGAAACAAAATATCTAGAACAATAGCACAACAAATACCCACTTCCAATAATGTCTTTAAGACATATGAAAGTTCTATAGCAGAATAATCATCTAGAGACATAGGGGGAAAAAGTTCAGGTTTGTTTGGGTTAGCATTATTAGGCAAGATATACTGCAGTTTAAATGTTTATCTAATAATGAGTAAGCCTGGTACACTGGGTCACACACATAAAAAGGATAGGGGAACTACTCTAGGCTCAAATCGGAGCTAGAAAATTACCTGTCTCGACATTATTAGTAGCTCCAATTATTTAAGGAAGAAATTCTAAGCACATAGTTTCTCAGGGAAGCAGCAAGCAGTGGAATAAGCACACACTTAAGAGAGGCAAGTTCAAATCCTGTCTCTACCACTTAGCAACAATGTGACTTCACTGACTACAAATTTTGGGTAATACTATTGGCTTCATTGACTAGAGTCAAGGTAACAGGTGGGAAACAACTGATGTAATTCATGCTAATTTATGTCTCCCTTCCTTCTCCCTTTCCCTCTGAAGTCAAGGCTCTTTCAAAGGCCTCCAAAGGAATCGATTATGGCAGCGGTGAGTCCTGAGCTAGACTCTATTATGAGGCATCCCATATCATTCCTTGTTCATTTCATTCAAGCCACCATCATTGCAGCTTCCTTCCATTTTCTGACTCTTTAGAGATGAATTTATGTGTCTTCTTGAAACACAAATTGCTTGAGTCATGCTTATGTCATGTCCTGACAGTCAGGATCAAAGTTTCGTGGAGAAGTGGGAGGTTCTTCAGCAACAGTACAGAAAACACAACTTCTTAGATAGGTTTAGTTTTATCATTATCCAAAATCATTGAAAATATTTCCTCCTCTGTTTCATTTTTCAAAACCTCGGTAAACAAAGACCTCTTGTTAGTCTCATAACTTGTACTTGCACAGAAGAAATCTAAATAAATTTCTTTAGGATACACTTTGATGGTCGAGCTCCACAATGATTTCATAAAAATATTAGACATGAAAGAATTATCAAGGATGGACTCTCTCAGAGAGAATCAACATTCTGCTCACTTCTGCAATTTGCACTTCAATATGATTCTCAGGTTATGCCTGATTTGGGAGGAATGAAAACAACCACACTCAGACACATGGCACAAAGGAAGGGCATCTCCCTGCACAGTTTCTCCTCCCACAAATTCTCGACAGCTGGGGATGCCCAGGAGATGGCAGACAGGCCATCAGGGAGCTCTTTGCTCAAGTGCTCATTGAGGCCACTTCATCTTGTAACTACTTGGACGTCCTCTTTTCCTGGCACGTGGAGCGTTCATCTCAGCTTCAGCAAAGTAAAAGGAGCTTCATTTTATCTAGTTAATGCCTCTGGTCCTCTGTTTCTGCAGGAAGAAAGCCAAAGAAAAAACTTCTCCCTTTCCTGGCCACAAGATATTAACAATAAAATAAACAATAAAGTAGAGACACTGTTAGATATGATGCCTGGGATTAGATGTGTACATAGCAAGCAGATTTGTTCTTTGCTACAAGATGGCTTATTGCTCCTATATTTTAAATACTGAAGCAGAATAATAGAGTGCACTCATGACTTGTGTTCATGGCTCTGATGAGGATATGATATATCACAAAAGGAGGAAAATTTACTTCCACAGTTAAAAGTAAAAGACAAAAGTGTCTGGGACTTCCCTGGTGATCCGTGGTTAAGAATCCCCCAGCCAATGCAGGGGACATGGGTTCAATCTCTATTCTGGGAAGATTCCACATGCTGTGGGGCAACTAAGCCCATGTGTCACAACTGCTGAGCCCCTAGAGTCCAGGAGCCACAACCATCAAAGCCTGAACACCTAGCGTCCGTGTTCCACACAAGAGAAGCCACCACAGTGAGAAGCCTGAGCACAGCAACTTGAAGCCCGTCCTTGTCCCAGCTAGAGAAAACCTGAGTGCAGCAGCAAAGGCCCAGTGCAGCCAAAAATAAATACACTTTTTTAAAAAAAATGAATTTCCTCATTTAAAAAAAAAAAAAAAGACATACTTGTCTGTATGGGGAGAGAAGCACTGGTGGAAGGAGAGGAAGAAAGGAAGTTGTAGCATCTGATACACTGTAAATGCTCAACAAAATTAACTGATTTTGTCGTCATTGTTTTGGTTGTTGTCGGACTGTCATTGTTTCCGAGGGCAAATGTTGAATAAATTGGATGGGTGGAGGTCAAAACAAAATGGATAGAGAAGATAAATACACAAATATAAGGAGCAGTTTCAGAAAATTAGAAAAGGAAGAGAAGGAATAAACAAATGATGGACCATAACGAAATAGAAATTAGGGGGGGAAAAAAGAAATAGAAATTGGGAATACTTTGGAAATTTGTTATATAGGTATATATAGATCCCTATTAGCCACAAAGCCTAAAGTGCTTTAGAAGAACAGATGCTGCATAAATAAGAGGGTTATTTTTTTTTAAAAGAACCAACAGCACACAGAACACTCACAGGGTGTGTGAAATTTCCGTCTATCATTCTAAATGGACCTCTCCCAGGACCACTTTCTTATTTTGTTCTTAGTCATACAAAACACATTTAAGGACAAGAGTTTAAGGATGTTGACTTTTCAAGAAGACCCTTACCTCAGGTGCTCTGCAGGGACAGGAAACAGACCCTGGGTGCTTTCCATCTTCTTCTGAACACTTCTTGCCCTGTCATGAACACACGGTGCCCCGTTTTCAGAGGCTACAGCCTTGTATCTATTGCAGCTGACATCTAGAAGAGAATCAGATATGTTGAGCCTTTTCTGAGGCTTCAGTTGACATTCTAAGCATGACGCTTTCCAACAACATATTAGGTTTTTCAAAACTTATTCATAATTGCCCATGCCTAATATTTTAAATTACAATTCTATTATTACAAAGTGTCAACAAACATATGAAATTGAGCCTTTGGTTTCTTTATCTAGCTAATTGTCACATCAGCCCTCCTTTTTCTCTCACCAAATGCTTCAGTCCTAGCATCATGTTAGCACCAGGTCTTGAGTTTGCAGGGACTATGTCAACACATATTTGAAATTCATCCAATTATGGAATGCCAAGAGTGTTTTACTGTCCAAACTGCACCCACTTATTTCACTGAACAATTTTCAAACAATTTCAAGGTTATTGTCAACTAGTATGCTTCTTACAGTTCAGTAAGTTAGTTCTTTATTATAAATGAATCAGTTCAACTCTAAACAGACAGGAAAGTCCATACTTGTTCATCTGTTGGCTTCTAGTGAGAAAGCGTACACACATCAGGTCCAGGTCATTTAGGTGGATAAAACCTCAGTACACACTAAAGAAGAATCATGTTTGGAGAATGAAACCCACTAACTCACTAAAGATTCACTAATAATGTACTGACAATGTTCCAGACTCTGTGGTATGTATTTTGTTCTCAGAAACAACACAGGATGTGGGTACTATCTCTTGGCACGATTTTCAGATGAGGAATCTGTCCCTAAGAGAATGAAGGCACTTTCAAGGCCACACAGCTAGTCGATGGGAGGCACATTGCATCCAGGTCTTTCAGTCTCCAGAGGCAGGCTCAGAAATACTCTCCACTGCCTTAGTACATGTAACTGTCACCTGGGGGGCTTGTTGAAGCCACAGAATCCCACTCACAGAGATTCTGATTCTGATCTGGAAAGTCTGGAATGGGGCTCAGATCTCTACATATTAAATCATCACCCCTCCAGGAGATTCTAACACGGATGGTCTGTGGCTCACACTTTAGGAGCAGCACTGGATCCTTGCAGCATCTCCCTGGCTCTGCTCTGTGGCCTACTGCATATTTTAAAGATGACAGCAGCAATATCACCCATGCATGCATGCTCCTTCCTTGTCACAATCCCGCAAGGAGGTGGAATTTATTTCTCAGTTGTCTTACATCCACTAGGCCTTGTATCTGCCTCAACCAATAGAACACAGATTTGATGCTGTGCCAGGCACGGGTGTCACCCTTAAGTAGGAATTATTTGTTTCCTGCCTCTTTAAACCAAGAGACTACAGTGACATCACCATGCTGTGAGAAGTCCAAGTCACATGGAAAGGCTCTGAAGCCTGTAATTTCACCATGTAATGAAAGAGAGAGAAAGAAGCTGAGACTGAGAGAGGACATGAGACATGAGAGATGATGCCACCTTGGAAGTGAATACCTTAGCCCCAACCACCCTGCCAGACAACACACGCAGCAGAGATGAACCACCAAGCAGAGTCCTTCCTGACCCACAGAGTCATGAGCAAAAGAAACAATTATGTCAAGCCCTAAGTTATGAAGTCATTTGTTACAGAGTAATATACACTACCACACACACCATTATAACTATATGCCTGGGCTTCCCAGGTGGCGCTAGTGGCAAAGAATCTGCCTGTCAATGTAGGAGACGTAAGAGATGCAGGTTCAATTCCTGGGGTCAGGAAGCTCCCCTGGAGGAGGGCATGTCGGTCCACTCCAGTATTCTTGCCAGAGAATCCCATGGACAGAGGGACCTGGCAGGCTACAGTCCATAGGGTCACAAAAAGTTGGACACAATGAAGCAACTCAACATGCATGCATATAGTTATATATATTATATATATATATATATACATATATGCTAGTATACTATACTGAAAGCAAAATAAAGCATTGAAAACCTTATGCATAAAGAATTTTAACCAAAAATCACTGTAATTTAGTAAAATTCCTTTTCCTGAAATTATCTGTGAATTTTCTTGAATTCTCATTTTTACCTTAAACGTGTAAACATGGCCATAGCATTCTCACTCTGTGGGAAAATTTTTATTATTGTTTATATATTTTAAGCTTTAAAATGTTTTATATAGTGAAATCCTTGATATATTTCCTTTAATTTTGTATTTCCCCTTACCTGTATTTTATTTTCCAGCTTTATTGAGGTATACTTGACAAAACTGTATATGTTTAAGGTATACAATGTGGTCCTTACTGCATGTATATATTGTGAAATGATTACCAAAATCAAGTTAATTAACACACGCATCACTCACAATGACCATTATTTTGGTGTGACATGAGAATACTTGAGATCTACCCTTTTAGCAAATTTCAACTTTATAATACAGTTTTATTAGTCACCATGCTGTACATTAGATCTTCCTTACATTTAGAACAGCTCCAAAATTATGCTGTCTTCTGCAAAAGCAGTGTAATGAAAGGCATACACAAAGACCTACATTCCACTTTTTTGCACCTGATTCATCAGTTCAAAGATAAAAGTCAGTCTGGGTTATTAAACGGATTTGTAAGTATTCTTACTCTAGAGAGCCAAATTGGGACGAAAAGGATTCATTATCATAAGTTCCCAGATGAACACAAACCCAGAGTGAAATTTAACAAACTTTTAACTTGCACAAGTAATGGTTAAGTTTTCAGCACTAATCCATTTCCATGCTGCAGATATAATGACATTTTATCCTTTCAACCTCATGCCTAGACACTCTGCACAGAAAATCCTGTTTTAATCATTAAAATTGATGCATATACCAAGTCATTGAATAACTACCCTCATTCCCATCTACTAGGAAGGCACAGTGCCACATAGGGGTGCCTGGCCAGGACTTTTGAGGCATAACTATCAACCAAAGATGGGATCAAACATTAGCCATGTTGATTGCAACAATGGGTCTGCCCAGTCTGACTTTCTGTCTAACTCTGGGCAAAATGAGTCAATGAAAAACATTATGGCCATCTTGTGTGAACATAATCAATTATAAAGCCTTAGTGTTTGGGATAAGCTGATGAAAACTGTATCTAACTTTCCTAAACTCTCTCACTATGTATTGAAGACGTTCCTTTTCACTCTCAGGCTACCTTACCATCATCAGAATTGGAACACCATCTGTCCTTTGGCATGAATTAGAGTTCTAACTCATCCTAACCCACAACTGCCCCCTACACGGCTTTTTTGTTTATTTTGAGTTTTCTTTTTTACAGAATCTGTGCCAAACTGATCTCACATACCTCAAATCTTCAGCTCTACTTTCTGCCCAATGCCCTCAAGTCTCATGGTTTAGCTATAGGCCATAGCTCATTACTTCTCTCCAGAATTCAGACTCAGATACACAACTATTTGTGGGGCATCTCTACCTTTACACTTGAGTCTTAACACATCAAATTGAATTTGGGTCTTCAGCTCACCATCTCCCATTTTAACGAGTGGCAATGCCACACATCAGGTTCCACAAAACCGCTCCCTTACTCCAATCCAATTACCAAGTCTCCCCATGTTCAGCTCCTCATACATCTCAAATTTAGCCCCTTCTTAGCACAAAAATTTAGTCCCCATCTTGGTTCAAGTGCTCATTGTCTCTCACTTTAACTACTGAAAAGGCTTTTCAGACCCCTCTATTAATAGATTCAATTCAGTTCAGTCACTCAGTTGTGTCCGACTCTTTGCAACCCCATGAATCTCAGCACGCCAGGCCTCCCTGTCCATCACCAACTCCCAGAGTTTACCCAAACTCACGTCCATCAAGTCAGTGATGCCATCCAGCCATCTCATCCTCTGTCATCCCCTTCTCCTCCTGCCCCCAATCCCTCCCAGCATCAGGGTCTTTTCCAGTGAGTCAACTCTTCGCATGAGGTGGCCAAAGTATTGGAGTTTCAGCTTCAGCATCAGTCCTTCCAATGAACACCCGGGACTGCTCTCCTTTAGGATGGACTGGTTGGATTAATAGATTAGCCCATTAAAAAATAATAGCCAACATTTATTGATACCATGAGTCAGGCACTTTCCAGGGTTCCTATGTGTATTGATTCATTTAATCATTTGATAAGTGATATTTTTATTATCCCTCATTTTAAATATAAAGAATCGGGGCAGAGAAATTGAGTTACTTTCCCAATATCATGTCTAAACATAACAGAACCAGAACAGAAATTCAGGCATCCTGACTTCATGGCCCAAGTTCTTTACCACTCTATTCCACTACCTAAATATGGCCTTCATCAGTTTCAAGAGTTGCCAATCAGTCATCAACTTAAAACCAGTCTCCCCATAAAAGCATTCAGAGGACTTTTAAGTATAATTCCCCACCTCCTACTCTTTTGTTCTCAGCCTTTTCCCCTTTACTGGTCTTTGTTTCTGTGTGCAGACTACTACATGTAGATTCTACCATTCTAAAAAAGATTTTTCTGCCAAGCCTGCCACACTTCCAGGTTCCTAGTATTAGAGACCAAGATGCAGATTCTGGATGTTCCCCTTGCTCTGGTAGGGGTTGTTGCTCCAAGACTTTCCCCTGGAGAGAGCTAGGGGATGAATCCCTGTATGGCACCAGTGGTAAAGAACCCAGCTGCCAACCTAAGACATGCAAGAGACACAGGTTTGACCCTTGAGTAGGAAAGATCTGCTGGAGTAGGAAATGGCACCCCACTCCAGTGTTCTTGCCTGGAAAATTCCATGCAAAGAGGAGCCTACTGTGCTACAGTCCATGGGGTCACAAAGAGCTGGACATGACTTAGCTACTAAACAAAAACAACAACACACATATACACATATTTACATCAAATATGGACAGCTTGTAGGAGGATATTTGTGAAGAGTTAACAAAAAATAAGATTGATTTAAAAAACTCAATTCTTTCTTTTCCTTTTCTTCTTCCTTTTCCTTTTCCCTTTTCCTTTGTAATAGCTCATTCCTAAAACCATTGGGTGAGGCAAAGCAAGAAAGCTGTCTGCACAGATGGCTGGCCTGGTATAGGACATCAGAAGCTAAATAAGTCTGAAGAGCATGTCCACACTGGGAAAGGCCCAGTTTGAGATGTTACACATTTGATAAACTTTCCTGAGTGCAACCAATAAACCAGCACCACAGCCATCTTCTCCTCTCTATGACACCCTCCTCATACCCCACATCACTGTGTTCCTATACCACATGCTGAGCCTTTCCTGGTGTCAACACTCCACTTCTCCTGCTTGGGCCCTGATCCCACTCATAAGTCACTCCTCTGTGCGGACAGCATGCTCACCTTGCCATGCTGTGACACTTACACCAGACTCCCCACTTCATAGATGCCCTTCTTACCTCATGTGGGTTCCTGCACCTAACATTAGGCCTTCTCTCCCCAACCCCTCACATAGTCACACTCCTCACCTGACTTGGACTCTCAAATTCCTCATATATTGACATATAATGACATATTCTCATATATGAGGATATACCAACTGTGATGTTGATTTAACGTATGAATTTGACGGGGCCCTGGGGTGCCCAGATACTTGTTTAAACATTATTCCTGGGTGTGTCTGTGAGGGAGTTTCTGGATGAGATTAACACTGAATTCATTCACTAAGTAAAGCATATTGCCCTCCTCCCTGTGGGAGGACTTCACCCAGTTTGTCAAAGGCCTGAATGAAATCAAAGGCTGAGCAAAAACTTCTTGCTTTCTGCCTCCCTGTCTTTTAGCTGGCACATTGGACTTCTCCCAGATTTGCATTCACACTTGGACTGAAACTTATACCAATTGGCTCTTCTGGGTCTCCAGCTTGCTGATTGCATGTCTTGGACTTCTCAGCTTCCTAATTACATGAACCGATTCCTTATAGTAAATATCTCTCAGCAACTCTACTTCTCTATCTCCTATTGATTCCATTTTTCTGGAGAATCCAGACTAAGATGCCCACTTAACCTCGCTCAGGTTCCAATAGCCCATGAAGCCCGCTCCTCAGCAAATTCGTCCTGTTCAGCCCTCTCTTCTCTCTGGGCTTTGTTGTTGTTCAGTCCCTAAGCTGTGTCTGGCCCTTTGCAACCCCATGGACTGCAGGATTCCAGGCTTCCCTGTCCTTCACTATCTCCTGGGTTTTATTCAAATTCATGTCCATTGAGTTGGTGATGCTATCTAGCCATCTCACCCTTTGCCACTCTCTTCTCCTTTTGCCTTCAATCTTTCCAATGAGTCATCTCTTCACATCAGGTGGCCAAAGTATTGGAGCTTCAGCTTCAGCATTAGTCCTTCCAATGAATATTCAGGGTTGATTTCCTTTAGGATTGACTGGTTTGATCTCCTTGCTATCTTCTCTAGCACCATAATTTGAAAGCATCTATTCTTCGGCACTCAGCCTTCTTTATGGTCCAACTCTCACATCCATACATGACTACTGGAAAACTTAGGACATCACAAATGAGGCATCTCCACCCCCACTCCCCACAAGTGTGCACACCTCAACCTACTTGGGCTCCAGCATCCCCCACCAGCCACCCTCTCATGTGAGTAGCTCTCTTGCTTTAGCCCCACCCAATAGCTTTAAAACTGAATTATTCAAGAAGGGAAAGGGGAAAAGAACATGAAAGTGTTGTAACATTTTTACTGATCTTATTTCTTATTACCTCTTCTTCCATTCAAGCCAATATTCTCTTACAAGTTGTCCATATTTTCCGTCTTCATTTTCTCAACCCACTCCCATCTGGCTTCGGCCTTTATCACTCTCTGATGCTACTAGGTCATCAGTGACTTTCTTATTTCTAAATCTAAGAGATGTTTTTCAATCTTTATGCTGCTTGATCTGCTGGAGGCATTTGACACTCTAACATCCGGAAACAGTCCATTCCCTCTGCTTTTGGGCACAGCATTCCCGTGATATTCCTCCTCTCTTGCTGGCTACTTCTTCACAGCCTCCTCTTCCTCAGCCTAGTGCTTGATTGAATGTTAGCACTGCCCAAGGCTCAATCCCAAGCCTTCTGCTCTTCTCACTTGTCACACTCCCACATCTCAGTACTATCTAGGCTTTGGTTGTCATCTATATGCTATCATTTTAGAAATTTTATCTCTCTCTGCAAGTCTGATTTTGAGCTCCAAATGCATACACCCCACTGCCAACCATACATTCATTCAACTCAGTAATATTTATTAAGCACCTATTGTGCATTTGTGCACTGATGTAGGCTCTTACCATCTACATTCAGATGTCTGAGGCACCTAACACTCAGCACATGGAGATAATGCAATTTTCTTCACCCCTCTTCCATAGCCTGTGCACACACCCTATGCATGCATGGTTCTTTATCTCTGGAAATGGCATGAACATCATTTTCTTGGCCAGAGCCAGAAACATCTGACCCTCAACTCCTTATTCTCACATCCAGTCATTTGTTAAGTCCTACCAATTTTTCCTTCTATGTATCTCTTAAATCTTTCCAATTCTCTGAGTGAAAGTGTGAAAGTGAAAGGCACTCAGTCATGTCCAACTCTTGACAACCTCGTAGACTGTAGCCTGCCAGACTCCTCTGTCCATGGAATTCTCCAGGCAAGAATATTGGAGTGGGCAGCCATTCCCTTCTCCAGAGGATATCTCTGACCCAGGGATCAAACCCAGGTCTCCCACATTGCAGGCAGATTCTTTACCATCTGTGTCACCAGGGAAGCTCCTCCAATTCTCTACATGTCCACTAATGCTCTAGACCTGACCACCACTGTTACTAGACTACAGCCTCCTAACTGGCTTCTCTGACTAGAGACGTGACCCTCACACACACAGGCTTTCTATCTACTCTCCATGTTGGCCAGAACATTCTTTCTCTGATGCAAATCTAAACAGGTCACTCCCCACATTTTAACACTTCCATGGGAATTCCTTTTGCATCTGAGATAAAGAGGAAGCTTGCCAACATGGCTTCAGAGCTGCCCACGAGCTGGCTTGCTCTGCTCTTCAACCTCACTTCTCCTGTTTCTCCACACAGAGCCTTGTCCGCTGGTTCCAGATGGTTCTCTCCAGCTTATAACTACTCCCAATGCTTGCTACCTTCACCTATAAATACTGTTGCTATTGCCTCTTGCTTGATTTACTTCCCTGGTGGCTTCCTTGGTGGCTCAGCTGGTAAAAAATGTAGGAGGCCTGGGTTCAATCCCTGGGTTAGGAAGACCCCCTGGCAAAGGGAGAGGCTACCACTCCAGCATTCTGGCCTGGAGAATTCCATAGACTATATAGTCATGGGGTCACAAAAGTTGGACATGACTGAGAGACTTTCACTTTGGCTTACTTCTAACTCATCCTTCAAGTTTCAGTGGGAATGTTACCTCCTCAAAGAAGCCCTCCTGATGCATCGACATGGCTAAGTCTTCCATCCCTGGGAACATCCTTGTCTTATCACACATCAGGCTGCAACAACTTATTTAAAAGTCAGTGTCCCTAAACAGGCTGAGTCTTCCATGAAATCAGGGATTCTATTCATTTACACCATCTATGACTCACACAGGGCTTCCCAAGTGTTGCTAGTGATAAAGAACCCACCTGCCAACGCAGGAGACATAAGAGACATGGGTTTGACATGCACACATGCCTCACACAGCAACAAGCACACAGCAGGAGCTCAATAAACATTCGTTCAATGGATGAATGATTTATTGGTGCTATAATGATAAACTGGATTCTACAAGATTTATCCTTTGACAATCTGGAAACATCATGAACAGATTTTAATGCTTTCAATTACTTGGTTTCATTACTATAGGATGAATGGTTGAGGGCAGAGTCCTGAGGATGCCCGTCTTGTTTCAAACCCAGCCTACCCTCATTCACCACATGCCTTGGCAGCCACTAACTTCCCTGTACCTTTCTTTCTCCATCTGTCATATTCTGTGTTGAGGATGAGTCAGTATGTATAAACCACTTAGAATAGTACCTGGCACAACTTACAGAAACACTACATAAGTCAGAGTTATTGTTATTTTGAGATATTTTTATTTAAACAAGAGCCTTGCTATTATGAAATCCCTTGATCATTAGGGGTAGATCCCAAAGATAAGTAATTTAAAGTACAGTGAAAGCATCAACTGTGGACAGTGTTGTTAAAAGCTCATTAAAAATACCTGACACAGTATTTAATACATAAAGACATTCAATTTTTTAATAGCTAAAACAAAAGAAAATTGAAAATAAGATATAGAAAGTGGTTAAAAGATTTGTAATAGAATAGGAATTTAATGGTTTGTATTTTAAAAAATCATGACAAAAATCTAGTTTTAAAATATAGGTTTCCCACAAAGAGCTTTTTCCAAAAAAAAATTATAAATAATGCATAGTAATAAAATTAAAAGTATTTGGAAAATAACCTGTATTTCTAAAAATATAATCAAGATTATTTTAAAATGATAGAAAAATACATTTTCCAAGCTAAAACTAAGCCTTATTTACAAGCCATGCAGCAAAGATAATGGGTTAAGCATAGAATAATTTTCTTATTTCCAGGAGATACAAGGGAAGCCTCAATTAGAAACCAGACTTCACCCTTCAGGCTAAATCAATACACAGTTTCTGTCAATATATAAAATATGGCATAGATTCAGGACCTGGCAAGATATTAATTAAGGACAAGAATTATTAGAACCAAAATTTAGGATCATCCAGGAGTGAAAACAAGGCCTTTGATGACACAGAATCACATCAAAACCCAAGGTTTCCTGCACTTAATAAATGTGGAATGTTGTGTGTGTGTGTTTATTGTTCAGTCATGTCCAACCCTCTGCAACCCCATAGACTATACCTCACCAGGCTCCTCTGTCCATGGAATTCTCCAGGCAAGAACAGTGGAGTGGGTAGCCACTCCCTTCCCGAGGGGATCTTCCAGAGCCAGGGATAGAATCCAGGTTTCCTGTACTGCAGGCAGATTCTTTACCACCTGAGCCACCAGGGAAGCCCAGAATGTCATCACAGTGACCTAATTATCTACACCTCAGTTGTCTCACATGTAATTTGGGTATAAAAAAATACCTTACGGGCTTTTAAGGTTAGTTAGTATCTGTACTATGTTACGCAATGCTTAGCTCATGATAAACCCTCAAAAACTGTTCACTGTTACTATGTTTATCACACTGATTTCCACTGCACCTAAGTGGTGCTTTCCTATATACTTGTGGCCATGTATATCATTTGTGAAATTGTTTAATATTCGAGTTCATTTGTATTTACATCAGGAAGGATCTTCAGCTTTAGAACTGAAAAAAGTCTGAGAATCAATTCTAACTGCTTCATGTACAGGTAGTGAAACTTTAAGTGAGCAGTTTTAACTCCCTCAGCTTGAGTTTCCTCATCTTTAAGATGGAATAAGACCTACCTTGCTGAGTTGTAATAAAAGTTAAGTGAATTAATCTGTGTAAAGCACCAGACACAAATGACGCTTCATGCACTGCAACAATGTTATAGGAACTAAAGAGAGAGGAGACGACTGTTATATTAACCACTCATTGGGATATGCAAATTCAGTGGAAGAAAGAAAATTTCAAATTGATGCCAGTTCACCAGCAGACAAAAAATCCCTGATGAAGTGACTCTGGGTTGCCATTCCTAATGACTGAAATAACCTGTTATGGTATTAGATAATTGGAAAATATTTTTATATTTGGAAAAAAGGCATTTGTGTATTTCAGCAGTATAAAAAGAAGGTATGATTTGCCGTGATGATATATTTATCAGAAGCAGTTTATTTTTCTACTACAAAATGCTCTTTGATATCATTAACCTACAGAAATAACTGTGGAAAGTAAAGCAAGGCCATTCAAATGGTGAGGTAACAAAGAATTTGTTTTCCACTCCTGAAGTCTGCATGAATTAATGCAGCAAATAACAGTCCTCCAGAATCCAGGAAGGAAGTAATCAGAGAGCACCTGACACCAAGGCCCTCAAAATTTTTCTGATGACTTATATTAATCACATTAATATTGATGCTTAGAAAGAAGACACTGGGCAATCATTTAATAATACAACTTCTCCGCAAGACTACAAAATCCATAGATCTAAAAATCTAAATGACATCATAAATCACATGATTAGTGTGCTCCCTGTTGACTCTGGAGGAGATAGTTAGGGTTTAATAAGAAAAATATTATACTTGAACTCAGGCCACCCAGTTTTAAAACTCCAGTCTGCTACTTACAGCTGAATGAACATGCCAGCTCACCAGTCTGCCCAGGTCTCAATTTCCTCCCCATAGGATGAGGATGAAATTACCTCAGCATGCATTTGTGAAGACTACATGAGAAAAAGTATATTCATTACTGGCTCAAAATAGACACTATAATTAATTGAATATTAGTTCAACAAATTATTAAATGAATCAAAGATTACTTTTAACATAAAATAATTATAGTAGCTAATATTTATTATTTATTTACTATGTACCAGCTGCTATTCTAAATATTTTAAATGAATTATCTCATTTTTTCTACCATATAGTCTAGCAACCCCACTTCTGGGTACACAGTCAAAGGAATTAAAATCAAGATCGTGAAGAGCTATCTGCACTTCCATGTCCATTGCAACACTATTTCGCAAGAGCCATGATACAGAAACAACCTAAATGTTCATCAACGAATGCACGGATAAATAAGATATGGCATATATATACAATAGAATATCATTCAGTCTTTAAAAAAAAAGGAAATTCTGCCTTATGCAACAACATGGGTGAACGTGAAGGACATACTAAGTGAAATAAACCAGTCGCAGAAGACATACCCTGCATGATTCCACTTATACGAGATATCTAAAATAGACCCACAGAAACAGAGAGTACAATGGCCGCTGTCAGAGGCTGGGGGAGAGAAAAGTGGGGAATCACTCTTCATTGGGAGTAAGTGTGATGTCTCCTACATGCAAGATGAGTAAGTTCTAGAGATCCATTGTACACCATAATGTCTGTAGTTGACAATACCGTATTGTGCATTTAAAAGTTTTTAAAGAGGTAGACCTCATGCTAAGTGTTCTTAAAGCAACAAAAAGAAAAAAAAAATAAAAAGACCAATGAGGAAAGTTTTTATTATCATTCTTCTCATTTGAGAAATAGGTTTAAAGAGGTTAAGTAAACAGTCACTGTTTGCATAGAATATAAGTGCCAAAACCAGAGTAAATGCAAGTTTTTCTCACAACAAAGCCTATATGCCTCCAAATTATCAGTTTTCAAATCGTGTATTAACATCAGAACACTTTATTCAAATGCAATATGTAGAGAACCCAGGTGTAGATTACAGATAAAAACTGAGCAACCTGGATTCAGAGACTGAATCTTTACCCTCATGGTGGGCTTAGAAACATCTCACCGGATCCCTGGGACTCAAAAAACCACAGCATGAAAGTCAGTGCTACAAGGATCACAGCTTTTTCACATTTATGACTGTGACAGTTTGCAACCCACTGGAAAGATCTATGACAAGTAATAATTTGTCATGTTTCTAATAAGGTATTAATTGAATCTTGCATTGCAAAACTGTCGGAAACAAGCCATTAAGCTGGCAAGTGAGTTCTTTTTTTTTTTTTTTTTGGTCTTTTGTGACTGGCTTCTTTCATTTAACATACTGTTTTTAAGGTACATCCAAGTTGTAACGTGAATCAGTACTTCATTTCTTTTTATGGCTGAATACTAGTCCATGTATAGATGTATCTTATTTTGCTTATCCATTCAACAGTTGAAAGGCATCTGGATTGTTTCTACCTTTTGACTACTACGAATAACAATGCTATAAACATTCATATACAAGTTTTCACATGGACATATGTTTTCCTTCCTCTTGGGTATATACCTAAGGAATAGAATTGCTGGGTCCTATAGTAACCCTATGTGTAACCACTTGAGGAAATGTCAGTCCATTTTCCAAAATGACTGCCCAATTTTACATTCCCACTAGTAATGTATCAGAGTTCCAGTTTCTCCACATTCTTACCAACACTTGGTATTACCTGTCGTTTTAGTTATAGTCACCCCAGTGAGCTCAAATTTGTGGGTTAGATTTTCTTTTTCCTAATGGCTAATTACATTGACCATCTTTTTGTGCTTATTGGCCATTTGGATATCTTTTGTAGGGAGGATGTCTGTTTAGGTCCTTTGCCTACTTTTGCTTTGTATTGTCTTCTTATTCTTTTTTTTTTATTTTTTTTAAATAAAAATAAAAAATATATAAATAATTTTATAAAAATTAATTTTTATAAAAAAATTAAAAAAAAAAAGGCAAGTGAGTTCTTTAGAAGCATGAGAATATGTTCAGGTTATACATGATTTATGACAAGTGTATGATTTGGGAGAAAGTCAGGTACCTGGCCTAACATTTCCATGCTTATGAATCAAGGGATACCTGAAGAACTGGGACATACTATTGGCAAAATATCTAGATTCTACAGGACCTGAGTACTGCAAACTGGCAAAGTATGCCCTTGATTTTATTGTAAGGAATGTCACATTACTCAGCATATTATTCCTCAACATTTCCTAGGGTTGCCAGATTTAACAAATGAAAATATGAAATACCCAGTTTAATTTGAACTTCAGATAAACAACAAATGCTTTTCTTTTTACAAATATATTCTAGATATTTCATGGCTCAAGACTAAAGAATTATTTGTTCTCATTTTCTTAAAATATTTTTATTTTATATACACTTACTTAGGAAGCCAGATTATTAATAGTTAAAGTAATAACATAGCCCACACACAGAGATTTTTCAAACAAATTGGTTCAGGAAAATGGCAAAACAAGATAAACATAAATTATAATTATACATAAGTAAATAATAAAATATAATAATTAAGAATAAAATTTTTTAAAAATAATAAAATTGTGTGGAAAGATTAGCACAATATACACAACTGAGAAAAGAATTGGTGGCCTAGAATATAGATGTCAAGAAATTATCCACAGATAAAAGAGTTGGGAAATTTGAAAGAAGAGTTCAAAGACATAAAGGGCAGATAAAAATGTTCTACGCTTGGACTTCCCTGGTGGCACAGTGGATAAGAATTTACCCGCCAATGCAGGGGACATGGGTTCAATCCCTGGTCCAGGAGGATTCCACATGCCACAGAGCAACTAAGCCTGTGCACTACAACTATTGAGTCCATGCTCTAGAGAGGACACGAATCTCAAATACATGGCCTACATGCTCCAGCCACTGAAGCCCATGTGCTAAAGCAGCAGATAATAAGAAGAGGTGGCAAGAATACACAGAAGAACTGTACAAAAAAGATCTTCATGACTCAGATAATCATGATGGTGTGATCGCTCACACTCACCTAGAGCCAGACATCTTGGAATGTGAAGTCAAATGGCCTTTAGGAAGCATCACTATGAACAAAGCTAGTGAAGGTGATGGAATTCCAGTTGAGCTATTTCAAAACCTGAAAGATGATGCTGTGAAAGTGCTGCACTCAATATGCCAGCAAATTTGGAAAACAGCAGTGGCCACAGGACTGGAAAAGGTCAGTTTTCATTCCAATCCCAAAGAAAGGCAATGCCAAAGATTGCTCAAACTACCACACAATTGCACTCATCTCACATGCTAGTAAAGTAATGCTTAACATTTTCCAAGCCAGGCTTCAGCAATATGTGAACCGTGAACTTCCAGGTGTTCAAGCTGGTTTTAGAAAAGGTAGAGGAACCAGAGATCAAATTGCCAAAATCCGTTTGATCATCAAAAAAGCAAGAGAGTTCCAGAAAAACATCTATTTCTGCTTTATTGACTATGCCAAAAGCCTTTGACTGTGTGGATCACAATACACTATGGAAAATTCTGAAAGAGATGGAATACCAGACCACCTGACCTGCCTCTTGAGAAACCTATATGCAGGTCAGGAAGCAACAGTTAGAACTGGACATGGAACAACAGACTGGTTCCAAATAGGAAAAGGAGTACATCAAGGCTGTATATTGTCACCCTGCTTATTTAACTTATATGCAGAGTACATCATGAGAAATGCTGGGCTGGAAGAAGCACAAGCTGGAATCAAGATTGTAGAGAGAAATATCAATAACCTCAGATATGCAGATGGCACAACCCTTATGACAGAAAGTGAAGAACTAAAGAGCCTCTGGATGAAAGTGAAAGAGGAGAGTGAAAAACTTGACTTAAAGTTCAACATTCAGAAAACTAAGATCATGGCATCCGGTCCCATCACTTCATGGCAAATAGATGGGGAAACAGTGGAAACAAAATTTTTATTTTTTTTTTTATTGGGCTCCAAAATCACTGGAGATGGTGACTGCAGCCACAAAATTAAAAGACACTTACTCCTTGGAAGGAAAGTTATGACCAACCTAGATAGCATATTCAAAAGCAGAGACATTACTTTTTCAACAAAGGTGCATCTAGTCAAGGCTATGGTTTTTCTAGTAGTCATGTATGGATGTGAGAGTTGGCCTATAAAGAAAGCTGAGCGCTGAAAAATTGATGGTTTTGAGCTGTGGTGCTGGAGAAGACTCTTGAGAGTCCCTTGGACTGTAAGGAGAGCCAACCAGTCCATCCTAAAGGAGAGCAGTCCTGACTGTTCATTGGAAGGACTGATGTTGAAGCTGAAACTCCAATACTTTGGCCACCTGATGCGAAGAGCTGACTCATTTGAAAAGACCCTGATGCTGGGAAAGAGTGAGGGCAGGAGAAGAAGTGGATGACAGAGGATGAGATGGTTGGATGGCATCACTGACTCAATGGACATGGGTTTGGGTATACAATGCCAGTTGGTGATGGACAGGGAGGCCTGGCATGCTGCAGTTCATGGGGCCGCAAAGAGTCAGACATGACTGAGCGACTGGGGCCCAGGAGGCACAACTACTGAGCCTGTATGCCAAAACTACTGAAGCCCATGCACCCTAGAGCCCCAGGCTGCACCTACTGAGGAGCCTGCATGCTACTAAGGGAGCCGGCGCACCCAGAGCCTGTGCTCTGCAACAAGGGAAGCCACTGCAACTAGAGAAAGACTGGGCAAGGCAATGAAGACCCGGTGCAGCCAAAAGTAAGTAAGTAGATAAAGTTCTATGCTTATTTACTCAGAGTTCCAGACGGAGGGAACATAAATAATAATAAAGAAGCAATATTTGAAGGCATAATAGCTGATAATTTTTCAGAGTTGATGAAAGATCAGTAATTAGATGGAACAACTCACATACTCACACGAAGGATAAATGGAAAGAATTCATACCAGTTTTACACCAAATATATAGCACTGAAACTACAGAATGCCCAAGACATTATCATATCATCTCGGGATATATTAAAGAAATGTAAATTTTGAGTTGACTCACAGGTGAATTCTAGGACTTAGCAAAATAAAACTTTCAAAGAAGGGGAAAATATAATTTCATGGCTAGAACACCAAAAAATGAAAATATTTACCAAACTGGAATATTGTTAAAAAAATTTTAATCACCACTCCAACCATGAAGAACATAATCAAAAAGAAAGGGGAAAGATACTTAAAAGGAAAACATACCAGTGAAGATTAAAAACTCCTTGATGAACTCAGAGTTTAAAACATGTAGTTTTATATAAATGAGCAGACACCTGGCCCTTTAGAAAGCTTGATTTCTTTACAAAGATTTTTTTTGCTAGACTTGAGAGAGTTTCTCATATCCCAACAGATTAAAATAATTTCTAATTATCCCCATAAACAACTTGAAAATATTGAAAAGCTTGCTTATTTTGCATCTAGTTTTGAATGAAGGACTGGAAAAGCATGGATTCTTAAAGAATTACTTGCCCCACAATGAAAAGTATTTTTATTCTTTGTGGCTGTAGCTCTGAGATTGTTTTTGTTTTCCTCTTCTCTACAACCAAAGGCACTTCCATATTTCCTTTGTTGCTTATAAGTACTTTGCTTCTTACCACCATACAACTCTATTGTTAAAGCCTAGAAATAATACATTTTTTACTGCTGTTGGAGTATATTTCTGCTGCACAATGAAGTGAATCAGCTATATGCATACATATATCCCCTCCCTCTGGGAGCTCCCTCCTCTCCCATCCCACCCATTTTGGTCATTTTGAGGTGGATTTTCCTCCAAAGTGAAGACAGACACAGAGATGGAATAATGAGGATGGGAGTACATTTACACCGATGCAAGTACTCAGCATCAGTTACGTGAAAGATGGAGTGTTAAACACTGAAAGGCGAACAGAAATACACAATTCCCGCAAATCCGTCCTGCAATAGTTGAACCATCAGTAAATTTACTTCATCGGTTTACATTTTCAGACCCTGTCCTTACCTCTGATGGAGAATGATTATGTGCAATGTCCACATGAAATTCTTTTCTGTATTGTATAAAAGTGCATTAGTGACATTATCTGTTTCATTGCCCCATGTCCCTTTTGGGAACCCCTACATAAAAAAATCTTCCAGTACTTAGCATCAAGAGACATTAAGTGCCTAAATGTTCAACAATAGGGAAATGTATGAGTAAATTATGACATTTCCACATGACAGAGCATTATACAAGCATTAAAATAATAACTCTGAAAACTACATAGAAATACGGAAAATGTTTACAATATAAGTGAGTAAAACAACACAAAATGACATCTACACTGTGATTGCAGGTGTATAAAATGTATCTTCCCTTCCGTTCCCTTCGCTCAGTCGTGTCTCACTCTTTGCAACCCCATGGACAGTAGCCTACCAGGCTCCGCCGTCCATGGGATTTTCCAGGCAAGAATACTGGAGTGGGCTGCCATTTCCTTCTCCAGGGTATCTTCCCAACCCAGGAATCAAACCCAGGTCTCCTGCATTGCAGACAGACGCTTTACCATCTGAGCCACCAGGGAAGCCCATAAAATATATAAACAGGGCAAGAATGAACATTCAAAGAGGGATTAGGAGTGGAATTATAGGTGCCTTTTTCCCATCTTTCAAAAAAAAAAATGGTTAGAGTAGTGCAAAAGAAAAAATATTGGTTAGAAATTTTGGCCTCATGAAGTTTGGTGTTTATTCCTTGTGATTCTCTTTTATCTTGGGAGCAAGGACACTCAGAACTGCATGTCATATTCAAAAAGTAGCATTATATTAGCATTATGGATAGTCCTTTTTTCCTTCTAAAGCTTTGCCTATATTGCATTTTATGTCCTTTTTAGAAGCACTGAAAACAACAAAAACCCTTGGCATCCTTATCTTCAAATAGCTTGTAAGAGGCTTAGACATACATTTTATGTAGACAGAGATGCTAAGATATACAGTATGATTAGATTGAGGCCGTGCTCCATCTGGAAGAATACCACTTAAGAAAAGGTGCTCCTTTCAGTGAATCATATCAGGGACCGCGTGATGTTGGTGCAAATTACTGGAGATCACTTGGCTAAGGTGGATTTTCCAGATATCTGCACTCTAAAGTTACTATCTTTCCCTTTAAAGTAAAAAACATTTAGAGGAAGATATTTTGAGATGCAATAAATATTCTGTTTCTCCTTAAACATTCATTCACTGATTTTTACTACCCATCAGTGAAACTTGACTGCAACAATTTTTACTGTGAATTTTTTGTGTTCTAATGGTGATTTTTCTACTTCCCTTAATCCTTCAACATTTATTATTTCAAATTGTTCTAAAAGGACAATTTATGCCTTCTCCCTTTATATACTTATTCAGTTATTTATTTATATCAGTATAGACTCACGGATATTTACTTCATTCTTTGGGTTATGATCCAATACTATCATTATTTATTTCATTTCTCAAATTATTACAAATGTGGGGCTTCCCTGATAGCTCAGTAGTAAAGAATCCACCTGTTAATGCAGGAGATGCCAGTTTGATCCCTGATCCAGGAAGATCCCATGTGCCACAGAGCAACTGAGCCCGTGCACCACAACTATTGAGCCTATGCTGGAGAGCCTGGGAACCGCAACTGCTGAGCCCACTCACGCAGCTACTGAAGCCTGAAAGTCCTAAAGCCCGTGCTCGACAACAGGAGAAGCCACCACAGTGGGAAGTCCATGCACTGCAACGAAGAGTAGCCCCACTCACCACAACAGAGAAAAGCCTACACAGCAACGAAGACCCGGCACAGCCAAATAGAAATAAATATTTTTTTAAGTTACTGCAAATTTGGCCAATAGGAGCTCTTTTGGCTCTGGTGCCCTTTTGAAATGAAACTAATTTTTTCTCACTTCTGTGCTTTTTGACACCTCAAAATGCTCCAGGATCATCCTGTATTTTCCTTGCTTCTGCTCTGGAATGGACCACCTTTCTAAGGAACTCTGATTTCTCTCATTGAAGAATGGCATTTGAGCATTAGCATCAGGTGGATGCTCATTGTTACTGGGGTGTCATGGCTGGTAGTTACTCTCAGCAAAGTAGCTTCTCAAGGATATGGTCATCTCCATACTTCTGCTCCTCCCCTGATATAGTCACAGGCCCATCATCTCTACTATTTCTGCCCCTCCCCCAATGGCATGGTGTTTTTTCCTTTCCCTCAGCTGCAGTGGATTTTCCCTAGTGTACTATAAGCCCCTCTGTTTGTTGCCCTTTCCCCTACAGATTAAAGTTTTCATTTCCAGGGGAAAATGTGGTGAGAGGGGTCCAGGTGGAATCCTGGGGCCATCCTTCAGCAGCTCCTTCATCCTTCATCATTCATCCCTCATCCTTCAGCAGCTCCCAGTTCCCTCTCCATATTTGGACACTTTCTTAGGATTCTTTTGAATCTTTTCTGCAAGTGTTCAGTAGGTTTGTGGAGAAAAATCCTGAAAAGACTGTGCAGTACTTAGTCGCTTAGGCGTGTCCAACTCTTTGTAACTTCATGGACTGTAGCCAGCCAGGCTCCTCTGTCCATGGGAATTCTCCAGGCAGGAACACTGGAGTGGGTGGCCATGCCCTCCTCCAGGGGATCTTCCCAACCCAGGGGCCAAACCCAGGTCTCCCACAATGCAGGTAGAAATTTTACTGTCTGAGCCACTAGGGAAATCCAAGAATACTGGAGTAGGTAGCCTATCCTTCTCCAGGGGATCTTCCTGACTCAGGAATGGAACCAGGGTCTCCTGTATTGCAGGCGGATTCTTTATCAGCTGAACTACCAGGGAAAAGACTGTAGGTTCACCCAATTTCTGTGGCCACTAGGGCTCAGAACTCTCTCACCTGCACATCCTTGGCCTCCACCAATTCTCTGTTCCCCTAGTGGAGATATTCTAGCCAGTGTCCACTTGTGTCTATAGCAAGTAAGCTGGTGCGCACGTCTGGTCTCTCCCTGTCATGGTCTCTCTCTCCTTAGATGCTGGGCCAGGTGGTTACCCTGTGACAAATTCTCTAATAGATTAAAAAAAAAAGTCATGAATTTCCAATTTGTGTATTTTTTTTTTTTATTGTAAGAATCTGAGAGATGCTCTTTCTAGTTCCCTAAGTGGGAACCTAAAGTCAAAGTCAAAGTGAAGTCGCTCAGTCGTGTCCGACTCTTTGAGACCCCATGGACTGTGTAGCCTACCAGGCTTCTCCATCCATGGGATTTTCCAGGCAAGAATACTAGAAGAGTTTTATTTGTGAAATCAACTCCGGTTTACTTATCCCATCTTATCTCAATATAACTGATCCCTCATTTCTTAGACATCTAATATATATTGCTTCATAATATATGTTATTTCCTTTTTAGTGTCAGAAATACTCCCCATCTGAATTGTAAGTTTGTGAAAGTTAGAGGTTTTCATGGATTAATGGAAAGAGTATGAACTTTAGAGACAGCAAAAACCAAACTTAAATCCTACTTCTATGATCTATGTGGCCATGAACAAAATACTACGTGAGCCTTAATTTCCTCTTCTATAAAATGTAGATAATACTCAACTAAAATATTGACTGAGAATTAAGTGAGACTGTGTGCATAAGCCCGTGAAATAGGTAAGCTTTCGGAAGATGTTGGTTTGTTTCTTTTCCCATTTTCTTCTTATATTTAATCTGTCTATCTCACAGAATCTCCAGATAAGTAATGAACATGGAGCAGCAACAAAACTTAATATATTTAACTGAAGTGTTCCAGTCTTGTGTCCTTTTAATCCTCACAATACATGGCAAACCAAGTTTCAGTGCTCCAATACAAACCAGAATAAAATCACTAACAATCCCTATGAAAATACAGGAAGCTCAGAACAATATCTTGTCCTTTTTTCCTCCTAGAAAAATGTGTCTTAATGATGGAACAAGAAACTTAAAATTTTGGCTGGTAGGATATTCCTTCTGAGGAGGAACTAGGACAAGTTAACAACTTCTTTGAGCCTGAGATCCTTCATCAGGATTGAGAAATGAAAGCATTGGCTTAATTATGTCTAACCCATGGGTTAGGGCATAGAAGGCGTCAGTTAAAGTGAAGATGTTTTTCACAAGAAATGTTATTCTAAATGCATGAATATCTTTACAAAAGTCCTAAAGAGATTAACCCTATTTCTGAGACACTACAACATACACAGCTATGCTTTTGGAGGAAAATAATAGTCAAAAGCCAGCACAGAGGAAAAAGTAGCTCCTCAAGAATTGAGGCTCCTCAGAAAGATAAGATTGAAATAAAAGAGATTCCTGGAGAAAGAGAACGAGGAGACCTAGCAAGCAACACACAATGCCCACTTCACAATGTTGCAGAGAACAAGCATGAAAAACATACATTTATGAGTTTCCCTCCTGAAGGCTGATGCTGAGAATCTCAAATAATTCAAGTTCTAAGGGAAGTATCTCAGTCTGGGTGCTGTGAAAAATCATCAGAGACTAGGTAGCTTATCAACAATAGAAATTGATTGTTCATAGTTCTAGAGGCTGGAAGTCCAAGCATGGGTAGGTAGGATCCTTGCCCAGATCACACACTCTCACTGTGTCCTCATATAGTAGAAGGTGTAGGGCTCTTTTATAAGAGTCTCTTTTATAAGACACCACTTCCAATCATGAGAGTTTCACTGAAGTACTCTCCAAAGACATCTGTACAAACCACCACCTCTGGAGATTAGGATTTCAACATGAATTGTAGGGGTACAAATATGTTCAGACGACAATAGGAAGGGAAACGTTTTAAAGTTAGAGTTGCTGATTGCCAAGGACAACCTATATTCATCTAGAACAAGACAGAATCTGTTCAGAATAGGTTTGTCTATTTTGATTTGGGTCCTAGACTTATGATTTAAAAATGCCACACAAATACCTTGAGAGAAAGGCTGAGTCCACTGTGCAGGAGAGGCATGTGACACTGAATGCTCACTTATTGAAGTATGATCAGACATGACCGACACCTACACTGAGCTTCTCCTGGGGTGTGTGCTATGTCGCTTCAGTCATGTCCAGCACTGCACGACACTGTGGACTGTAGCCTGTCGCGCCTCTGTCCGTGGGATTCTCCAGGCAAGAACACTAGAGTGAGTTGCTGTGTCCTCCCCCCGGGGATCTTCCTGACCCAGGGATCAAACCTGTGTCTAAGTCTCCTGCATCGGCAGATGTGTTCTTTACCACTAGAACCACCTGGGAAGCCCCTGAGGTTCTCCTATCAATTTCTAATTCTTCCTTCACTAAAAAACTGGAGGAGGAACTTCCCTGATGGTCCAGTGACTAGGACTCTGCAACTAAGAGTTCACGCGCTGTAACTAAAGAACCCACATGCCACAACTAAAACCTGGTGTGGCCAAAATAAATAAATAAATCTTAAAAAAAAAAAAAAAAAGGAATTGGAGGAAACCTCTTAGCCCAGAAAGCTAAGGAAAGATGTCTTTGTTCTGATCTGTTCTCCCAGGTTTATTTTCTTCTTGCCTTATGGTTCCAATCCTCTTCCCAGGTTCCCTCATTTCCATGGTTTTACTCCACAACAGCTGGGACTGAAAAGGTTTTTATGTTTCCACCATGGCACATGAAAAATTCTCAAGTCTCTACTCATTCACTTATTTTGAAGTCTAAGATACAATTAACAAAAATGCTAAGTGGAACAGCTCCTTTCAATAGAATCTTTAAAATTCGTGCTTCCAATTACTTTAGAACACAGGAATGGCAGTTTTTTCTATGTGCCTAGTCCTGCAGCTTTCTCTCTCTTATCTCAGCATTCTGAATTCTAGCAAGCTGTTTCAGAGTTAGACCAGCAATATGTCCACCATAACAATTGAGAGGAATAACTCTCTGACTCGAATGTGAACTGAAAATAGATTCCTCATGGGAAGGAACCCATAGGTAGCTATCAAACAGAACAAAATATCTCCTGAATACAGTGGGATTCAAGAGCTTTCCATCTCATAATCACATAAAGATAAGGTTTCAAGCCTATGCATGGAAGGTGGAAAGTAGATAACTCACTAGAAGGCAGAATATAAAAGGATATGAGCTTTGTTTTTTAGTATTTTTGTTTTTATTTCTTGGCCACACCACACAGCATGTGGTATTCTAGTTCCCCAACCAGGGATTGAACCTGTGCCCCCTGCAGTGGAACCATCATCCTAACCACTGAACCACCAGGAAGTTCCAAAATCTGGGCTTTGGAATCCGTCAAACCTGAATTTTGTTTTATCTCCAACATTGCGTTGTGTGACACTAGGTAGATTACTGTCTCCCTGAAAAACGGCAGTAATTAAAATGTTTTCCTCTTAAGAATAAAATGTGTCAATGTATGCGAAAATAAGAAAAGATAGAGCTTCAAAAAAAATTAAATTGCTACCTTTCCAATGAGGCAAGAGTCTCTGCATAAATCTTCACCAATTTTCAGACACCCCAACAATTAGGTAGAACTTCGTAACTCCATAGTCAGGTAGAAATAGTTTCTTTGCCACAGTGAGAGATAGGAAAAGTACATTTTGGTTAAATCCTCTATAACAATGTTTCTCCAACTGCAAGTTAAAAACCCAATCATTAGTGAGTTCTGAAATCATTTTAGTGTTATGTAACCAGCATACTTTTTCAACAGAGTGACTTGGAAAAAAAAAAAGAGAGGGAAAGAAAAGAAAGAAGAAGATGAACATATAAGAGTAGCTATTACTTCATGAACATTTTGCTTCAGTTATAAATAATAGCCAAGCACCTTCCTCTTTTATACAGTAAGCATATTTTAAGTAACTTCTCTAGACAGTTGCACATACAGATACAGCCTAGGTCTGAGCTCTGTATTCATTCACATTTTACAAGGCGATCTCTCCTGCTTTCCTCCTGCCTGGAAATATCTTTCTTATGAACGTTGTGGGTCCCCGAGTTCAGCAAGGCCTAATTATATCGATGTTGTTCAGTGCTAAGTCATGTCTGACTCTTTTCAACCACATGGACTGTAATCCGCCAGGCTCCTCTGTCCATGGTTTTTCTCAGGCAAGAATACTGGAGTGGGCTGCCATTTCCCTCTCCAGCGGATCTTCCCAACCCAAGGATCAGATCGAACCCACATCTGCATTGCAGGTGAATTCTTTACCACTGAGCCACCAGGGAAGCCCATTACATCACATGGTGAAATTCAAAGTCAAGTTTTCCAGATCTATCCAAGGCAGCTAAATATCCTGAGCCACTATCTCAGCTCAGGGCTGGAATGTATAGAATGGAAAACGCAAAGGAAACAAAGCATAGAGGTTGGTTAAAAAGAAATGCCAGTTACTTATACTGTCACACAGGGAAAATTTACCATCTCCATTGAACAGTATCTTGGGTTCTTTTCAAAACAGGGCAAAACTCTGAAGGGAGCAAGATGAAAAAGTGAATACAAATTACTTTGATTTGGGCAAAAAGTGTAAATATACTGACAAACAACAGCCAAGCACTGTAAGTGACAGGAACTACTGAGATCCCTGGAGGGCCTGGCTCTTAATCAGGGATCATGAACAACACCCACAGGCCCGTGTGAGTTCCACCTCATGCTGACTGCCTTAGAGACTCACTCGAAACAGAGAGCAGTCTTTTCATTCATGCAGGAAAACCAGAGCAGACAGCAATCTCTGACCAAGGATCAGTGACCCCTGAAACTGGGTCACCTCTTCTCCATATTTGAAGCTCTCAGTGTCTCTCTAATGCTCTGATGGGAGGAAAAATCTGAATTCCTTAACAGGATTTACAAACTCAGCTTATATGACCTTGACTTAGCTTTTCAGCCTTCTAGTTCCCTCTAACTACTATGATCAACACCAGTGAACCTCTTTTCCAGGAATTCTCTTAGCAGCAGGCCTTTGCACATGTTACACTACCTGAACCACATTTTCCTACCACTTAATGTGCCAATTCCTATGCATCCCTCATAAGACTCACAGGTCACTTCTCTGTGAAACCTTCATTGCCCTGTTCTCTCACCAGACTGTGATGCTTGCCCCTCCACTGGGTCCCATGGAACCCTGTACTTCCCCATCATAACACTTTTTAAGCTAAATCCTAGTCATCTGCACGTTCTCCTATGCCCATAGCCCCACAGCCCATACGGCACAGACCCATGGCAGCAACTAAGTCTCTCTAATTCATAGTGCTTCTTTCTCGGTCTTCAGTTCTCATTCATTCTCAGCACCTGACTCAGTGATGGACAACAACAAACATTCTGTGATCTTTTTTGCCACCATAACTGTGTTCTCCATGTGTCTTGAACTCTGTCTCCTCTGGGGCTTTTTTCCCACTCACTATAGGTATTACTTCTTTTTTGTATAGATGGATATTTAAGAAGAACTTAATAAAAGAACTGTTCACAAGGCTGTGGGCAGAATATAGAGAAACCACAGAGGATAATATCAAACAACCCCAAGGCTGGTAACAACAGAAAACCACAACCGAAGCTTCCAGAATTCAGAGAGAAAGTTGTGTGGAGAGGACCCCTTAACAGGAGCAGTGTCCTTTGCAGAGGAGATAATACAGGGAGGGATTTAAACAGAATATCCACTCCGCCCCACCCCATCTCCCACTGATACCCGTCATTGGCCAAGCAGCTGAAATCCAGAGGACAAGTGAGCTCACTGATGCAAGGCTTCCAGGTGAGCCTCACTGGGCACAAAGCAAGATGTGGAAGGTTAGAGAGGGAATCCAAAAATGTCCAGCCCACATAATGCTGATGACACTTAGGCAGAACCTGAAATCACACAGCCTTTTTGTACATGATGAGTCGTAGCTACGCAGACAAAACATTTCTCTTGTCTACAGAGTTTTGCTGCTCCCTTGACATTCTGGTTCACGTAAATCATCTGCAGTCCTTTAACAAAATGGCACTGCTACCACCAGCTCTATCAAAAATTAAGACCAAAGCCACAGGTTAGTGAAATCTGAAAAAAGTTGTATGTTACTGGAAAGTCTTTTTGGAAAATAACTTATGGCAACATAAAATGTTTAATGTCACCTAATAACCTATATGCCTTATTTTAAAAATACTTTTGATTAGATGACCTACAGAGTATTCTTTTGAGAGCAGTCTAAATTATTATTATCCAATTCTTATGTAGATTTATAATTAATCTAACAACTAAGATCTGACCATGAATATGCCTTTGCCATCTGGTATCTTTACCCTGAATTTGATCATGAATAATACATAGCCATCTGACAGTTGAATCCAATCCATAATGTGGCCATACATGATGCAGATCCATCCATAGTGTGCTAATTTGCATTCTCCATCATTTTCCTCTAATTCCTACCCAAAGCTTTTTCACTGAGTTTCAGGCACCCAGGGAGCAGTCCACCTACACACCAGGCCATATGGGATGCAGTGTGTATTCTCCAGTGTCCAGGGCCTGATCCTAATTTTCACCAACCGAGCCAAAATGTGTCACTCCAAACATGGTCAGGGGCACTCTTGGGCATTCATAAGATGCTTAATGGGGCTTTCAGTACTGTGTTGCTGATAGTGTGTGTTTTAATTAGACTTCTAAGTGCACATTTATTTTTCCCACTAGACCAGGCTTACATGCAGGCGAAAGAGACAGTGTGTGACTGTAGGTGTCAGACAGTGGCTGGTGAGCATGATCACCTTAAAAGGAGTGAAGTGTTAGTATTTAAAATCATAGGCCAAATAAAATGTCACCCACCTGACCTCATCATCTGGCCTTGTCCAGTGTTACATACCTGTACTTCATCTCTTGCAAATTGGAACTTGTTTATGGCTTCTTTTTTAGCTACACCTTTCTGGACTGGTTGAGACCACTGAAATCCTAATTCACATGTCATTCTAATTCAAATATTTATAATAGACAGTGTTCATCAAAATGAAAAATATTTCTCGGCCCAATTTGGCTGGTGGGCCATCAGGTTATAAAATTTGTTTTATGTGGTTATTAAGGTGTTTCTTTCCATCAGACTTGACCCGGGGGCACTCTTAGTAAGTGAAGCATAGAATACTTGCAGTTCACAGCCATGATATATTTCCCTCAACAATTAATTCTATACTCCCTATAAAATTCCTACTACAATGGTTGGAAATAGAGAAGTTTGGAGGGCAATTTAGTGTTGGTAGAAATCTATGAGATAAATTTTGTAGTTGTTGACTTTGAAATGAAGTAAATGCATGACCCTTATTTTGAAAGTAGTGTCACCTGAACTTGAGAGTAACCATAATCTATATGCATAAATGGGACGGAAGAGTTCTAAATGGTGAACAGTTTATTCCATACCATGTGCTCAGCAAAGTTGGCACTTGATTTTTTTTAACTGCGAGTAGCAGATCCTGTAATTCCACTTTCATTGAACCTTATTTCAGCATAGCCAGAGTCCTTGTTGGAAAGCCATTGCCTTTGTCGATAAGGCTGGGGCCCTGTCACTTGTACATGAGTTTCCCTGTGCTTATGACCATCTTGATCCTTCACAGCAAACTGATGGGGGACGACCTGACTATAGAGGCTCTAGAGCAAGCAAACCACAAGTCAGCCAATGACCCACAAGCCCATGGAGCCTAAGGGCTTGCCTCTCAGGGACAGAGTCATGGAACAAAGTGATCAGATACCCAGTCTAGGGGCATGTGAAAGGGAGATGTAGATACATGACAGTTAGGAAGGCAGGAGAAATCTGAGAGTAAACAGTAAAGGCAGTAAACAGAAGCCAAGGGCAGGCAGAAGCCTTAAGATCAGAATGACACAGACAGTTGACTTAGACAGTTTGATGCACCCCCGGGTGGATGGCCAGAAACAGAAAGTAGGCACATACTGCTTGGAGAGGGGATAACACAGCCACAGTGCTGAGCTGCGTGCATCCAGAGTGACCTTGCAGCACTGAAGGATGCAGTGAAGTGAAGTGAAGTTGCTCAGTCATGCCTGACTCTTTGCCACCCCATGGACTGTAGTCTACCAGGCTCCTCCATCCATGGGATTTTCCAGGCAAGAATACTGGAGTGGGTTGCCATTTCCTTCTCCAGGAGATCTTCCCAACCCAGGGATTGAACCTGGGTCTTCCACATTGTAAGCAGACACTTTACCTCCTGAGCCACCAGGGAAGTGATGGGACTGAGGGATGAGTGCTGGTTAAATCCCTGAGATACTGTTTCTACTCTCTAATCCCTAATGATATTTGAGATTGCAATCCCATAAAAAGCCCTATTTAACCATGTAATTTCTGATATAAGTTGCAAAAATTAATCAATTTTTAAAATTGAGTAGGATTTATTTCTGAATTAATTAATCTTGTTAATGACCCAGAGTGATACATCTCCATAATTCTTATATTTGTTTTGTTTTCACCATTTGGAATCTACCCTCTCTGCCCCCTATTTATGAAGTTAGTGCTTCTGGGTGGGAGCACTACTAGACTTCTGAGAGGGACAATTCTTTGTTGAGTAGGTCTCTTCTATGCATCACAAGGCAATTCCTAAAATGACCCTCTCACCCTCCCACTGTGACATCTAAAAATCAACCTACACCTTTCCAAATGTCCGCTAGGGGGTAGTACTGGTTGGTTAAGAGCTGTTGAGCTAAGTCTTCCCATTCTTCAAAGAGCAGCTCAAATTCAACTTTCTCTTAATTCTTTGGTTATTCCAGACTGTATTGATCTCTGTACCTTCTTTGAATCCCAACTGCAGTTAGAGTCTGTAACTCATCATTGACTTCTTCTTCATTTCTTCATGTGTGTTGGTTTCTCATCTCAATTTGATCATAAATTCTTCAAGAGCAGCAAAAAGTCTAAAGATGTTTTTGTATCCCACATGGTACCTAACATAGTGCTGAGTAGCCAGTGAATTCTGTCTGTTTCCATACCGTCTAGTTTCTGGTTATCTCTTCAGCAATGTTTCCTACCATATCTCCACACTCACTTCAGCCCTTTTCCCTCTAGTAATTAAAAGAAGCTATCTTCATATGGTTTATTTTGATAGAAGTTCTATGTATACTGCAACTGAAAGTGTTTTTGTTACTGTTAAGTATAGAGCTTTAGAAATGTCAAGTAAGTCATGTTGGTTAACTTGAGAAGTTTTTCAAATATCTATATCCCGAGAGACTGTTTCTTGTTCCTATTAATTATTGAAAAAGAAGTTTTAAAATAATGATGCTTATAGGTTTGTCTTCTGAGTCCAAATTTTTATTTTTAAATATGAATTGTATAAATATTTTTCATAACTTCAAAAAAAAGACAGCTAATTTTTAGAGTTCCCTGAACATACCCTGTTGGTTCACCATTATGCCTCTATAGATTCTGTACTTCTTGCATAAATAATGTACTCAATTGCCCTTCTTCTAGGTGAAATCCTATCCAATTTTCAAATTCCAGTGTCTATAGATAACCGCTCCCTCTCTGTAGTTTTATGAATTTCTATTTATGTATAAAGTCTCTATTTACCTGCTTCTTGCTTTTAAACGGGACAGGGACTGTGTCTAATTCACTTCCCTAGCATTTATGATTGGTACTTGGTAGAAGCTGAGTAAGTGTTGGTTGATTATGCTTGGTTGTACCAGATTTTTAATATTTATAAGCATGAGCCACACCATGGGGAATGGAGAAGAATATTAGTCACTACATGGGAAGCAGTCTTTACCTTTTTCCTGAACTGTAGCTTCTTTTTCACTAAATAACTCTGAAGGAATGGAATATATGAGTCTCACTACTGTACCGAACTTGATTCCAACTTACATATACTAGACAGTTTCATTAAAGCACTTAGAACAGTCAACTTGGTTATGCCTTAATTTCTCTCATTTGGTGTGCTCCCTTTCAAATTGTGCCAATGAAATACTGAAGACACTACATCAGCTGTTATCAGTAAGAAATTAACTCAGCCTGAATAGTCGACCAGGAGGCAAAACAAAATAATAGTCTGCATTTCATTACAATAGATTGTTTTATTTCTATTCGACACTGGACTGGGAAGAGTGCCCTCCGTTACTTCCCTATGGTAAAGAACAGTGATATACATATGAGTATGAAGAGCATTTTGCAAATCATCGTCCTCATCATACAGGAAATCCTGTCAACTAATACTCTGCCAAAGAGAGAAGTATTTGTAGATACAAATGAATCAACAAGGGACTTCCGCGGTGGTCCACTGGCTAAGACTCTGCATTCTCAATGCATAAATGAATCAACAGACTTGTGGATTCAGAGATGCTTTTAACAATATAGGCCCAGTAAGGAGCATGTGGCGATCAGCTATGATCTTATTCAGTTCCACTGATAACTGATGGAGTTCTGATTGGTAAGGAGAAGGCAAAGTGCCTTCAATGCTAATGGACCAAAGACCTGAGTCCAACTAGGTGCTGTTAAGGCCTTCACTTGAAATGAAAGAGCTACTGCCTCAGGGTCCTTCTGTGAGGGCTCTTTGTATCACCAGGGACCATCAGGTGGGTCAGAGTGGACTCACAGAGACACTAAGAAAACCAGGAAACCACAGTTTCAACATCGAGAGGAAATGGAGGGAAGAATGGAAAGGTGAAGAATTCCACAAGGTCAACTGCAGTTCATTTCCTTCTTTATATTTCTACTAGGTTTGTAGTAACTAAATAGATTATTGCAAAGGTCTCTAACTTAACAGACATTTTCCTATATGGTACCCGGAAATGGTTGCACAAGTGTATGAAATGAAATGGTGATGGAAATCCGTTAGAAGAGACACGCCTACCTTTGGCAGTGCTATTTAATATAAATATGTTTTTATACTAACTACATCTTATAAATTGTATCCATTTTACATTTGACTTTGAAGGTATGGGACAGGTAAAAGGTCCTTAGACTCCTCTTTTGTAAAATGGAGATATTTCCTTTCCAAAGTTGTGGTGTGAAATAGAAATAATAAATGTAATGTATTATACTACTAGGCGCAGAGGAAGGATACAATGGTCAGTGATACTATTACATACATTGAGGGCTGAAGCAAGATAGAGTGCCATGGTCTCATCAAATTAACATATCATTTAACTGAATATTTTGATCATGCAAAAAGTTAGCCAAGGGAATAAAATAAGCAATTTAAATCCTTTTACCAAAGGACAGATCCTAAAACTACAGACAGAAAGCCCACTGTACCTCAGATTCACTCACTTAAGAACTGCAGCTCTACAGAAATTTATGGGCATAAATTACAATTCTTTGGTGCCCTGAGAAATATTTTGCACTCACTCAGCTGACTGCTTCTAGATATTCCTTCTCTCACCTTTCTCAGGGGCTTTCCCACTCCTCAGAGAAGAAAGCACCAGAGTGTAATGGAAAGAGCTTGAGTTTTGCTATTAAATGGATGGAGGTTTCAAGTCAGACTTTGCCGATTGTTGGCCATGAAACTTTTGCAGGCTACTTAATTTATTGAGTTTCATTCTACTTATTTTGGAAGATTGTGGATAGCATGTTGAGGAGAAAAGGGCAAGATGTTTGTGTGTGAGAGAGAGAGAGAGAGAGAGAGTGTGTGTGTGTGTGTGTAGTATATGGGGGAATTGTAGATAATGGATTAGGAATTAACCAGAAAATTAAGATTAATAGCCCTGGGAAGTGTTACATAAATTTATTATAGAGTTGTTACCACATCTATGTCTGAATTCTCCCCCTCTCTTCAATTCACGGGAAAAAAAAATGCTCCAAGAATAATCTGGGACAGAAGTATTGGATTAAGAACAATAAACCTTTCATTTTGAGGCAGGTACGGTTTATTTTGTCTGAATATTTGACTATTTGATTTGTCTCTCTGTGCCTTTATCTTTTTCTTCCAAATGCTTTGTTAAATTAAGATGATCTAAAATATCTTTTCTAGGGACTTCCCTGGTGGTCCAGTGGCTAAGACTCTGCACTCATAACGCAGGGGGCCCCGGTTCGAGCCCTGGTCAGGGAAATAGATCCCACATGCTGCAACTAAAAAATCCTGTATGCTGCAATGAAGACTGAATATCCCACATGCTGCAATTAAGACCTGGTGTAGCCAAATAAATAAATAAATATTTTAAATAAATAAAATAAAATATCTTTTCTACCCTTGACATTCTGTCTCTGCCATTAACTTTGCTTCCCCATTCAGGCTATCATCTCATTTTTTCAAGTTTTATTTAACTATTATAATTAAATAATTTTATATTTACAGGAAACTTCAAAAATGATATTTCCCATATTCCCTTCACTGAGATTCTATAACTTGATCAAATCAGATTTGCCATATGCCTACCAGTATATAGCAGGGGTTTTCCTGGTGGCTCAGTGGCAAGGAATTCACCTGCAATTCAGGAGACGCAGGAGACATGGGTTCAATCCCTGGATCAGGAATATCCCCCGGAGAAAGAAATGGCAACCCACTCTGGTGCTATTGCCTGGAGAATCTCATGGACAGAGGATCTTGGCAGGCTACAGTCCATGTGGTCACAGAGTCAGGCACAACTCAGTGACTAAACAACAACAAACAATACAGGAACGGTTATTTTGACTAGCTAGGGTTATTTATTATTTTGACTAGTTAGATAAGACTGTAAATTCCAGACCTGATCTCTTAAAAGCCTCTTGTGTGCTCCATCCATGCTGTCTTTCCTCCTTTCTGCTGGCTGTAGTCAGGGCTTGCAGTAGAAGCCTCTGAAGCCTTACGGGACACAGCTGGTACTAAATGGATGGAATGTGGATCCCTAAATGTATGCATGGACCCCAACCCCTACCAACTTTTGCTAGATTGTGAAATAAATGGGAAAAAAACCAAAAACAAAAAACAAAAAACTTCTATTGTGTTAACCCACTGAGATTTGGAAGTTGTGTGTTATAGCCATCAGGTTTTTCTGATCAACATAGACATGAAGTCCCAAAGGGGCAGGATTTATTTCCATTAAATTGTTTGCCTAGGGTCTAGCACAGTCCTATGTACAGATGGGAACCTAAATGCTTTTGAAGATGGTGAAGAAGAGAATGAAAGATGGCATGGAGCTACAGGGAGTAACCTAATTTGCAAGAATAGTACAGCTAAATGCACCTGTTTTCCTACAAAGATTTCACAAGGATTACCTGGGAAAAAAAGAGGAGGGTGAAAAAATTCTACTGGGAATGGTAGCAAAAGCAATAGACTTGGAAACAGCTCAGATTAAGTGAAAGGTCCCAAAAGGTTTCTGGTTCACAATTTTAAGCCAATGTAAGAGCAAGTAATTAAAATATTCTGGAAACTAGACCACAGTGTACATTAGTAGCATAAAAATCCTTTTGTCTCAGCACCAAGTTTATTAATAGAAAGTTAAATGGGAAATAAAGCATAATCAAACAGTGCGAATAAATAGGGATAATTGACCAGTTTTCTATAACTTTCTAAGAAACTTCCCCCCGGTAATTGTGAAGGAATGAAGTCTCACGTGTCTATCACTTACCAAAATGTGATGCTTTTTCATTGCAATATATCCCCCCAAAGCCCCATTCTGCTATAGAAACAATAGGACCTCAATTTTTGTGATCAAACCTCATTTTATAATTCGCTGAGTATATTCTTTTCCAAACTTTCAGTGCAAAGAGTGAGTCTCACATAAATAAGTGAGATTTATGAAGAATCTATTACTGTGAGATTTCATGTGTGGACAATACAGAGATCTCTTCCAGCATCCCTTCCCCCCAGTCTGCTCAAGGGGGTCCCAAAGACTCAAGCTTCCTACTCTGGCCTTAAGAACTCTTGGCACATTTACGTAGCAAAGAAAATGGATTTGCCAAAAACTTCTGGATCTATCAGCTAAAGTGCCCCCATTTAGTGGTTCTGCATATTACAGCTGCTGATTGAGTAGTCTTTAGTGGCCTAGAGGAGAAATGCTACCATAGTCACCAAAGCAAGTTATGTGAGGAAGTCTGTGGCTTCCAGCCTACTCTAGTCTGGGACCCAGGGGACAGGCCAAGAAAAGTTGAGCTTTACGGTTTAGAATATAGTTCACTGATAGTGAGAAGAACTCATCTTCAAATATGTTATCCGTAGTCATTTTAAGTTTAAAAACATGGAGGATATGCATAAATAAGGAGGAACTAACTCCTCCATAAGAGGTAATACAATAATCAGTTTATTAATTTAATAGCTGCTGTACACAAATTTAGGGATGACAAAGCCCACATGTGAACTGCCTCAAAGAATTAACATATTAACTTTGGTAAGATGAAGTCAGTTCACAGCACTAAGCTGGGGACAAACTTTAATAAATTAACTCCACCCCATATCTTCCAATTCCAGATTTTTAAAAAATTATACTAACGCATATATATGGAATTTAGAAAGATGGTAACAATAACCCTGTGTACGAGACAGCAAAAGAGACAGTGATGTATAGAACAGTCTTATGGACTCTGTGGGAGAGGGAGAGGGTGGGAAGATTTGGGAGAATGGCATTTAAACATGTAAAATATCATGTATGAAACGAGATGCCAGTCCAGGTTCGATGCACGATACTGGATGCTTGGGGCTAGTGCACTGGGACGACCCAGAGGGATGGTATGGGGAGGGAGGAGGGAGGAGGGTTCAGGATGGGGAACACATGTATACCTGTGGCGGATTCATTTTGATATTTGGCAAAACTAATACAATTATGTAAAGTTTAAAAATAAAATAAAATTTTAAAAAAAATTGACACTGCTCCTTGGAAGAAAAGTTGTAACAAACCTAGACAGCTTATTATAAAGCAGAAACATCACTTTGCCAACAAAGGTCCATGTAATCAAAGCTATGGTTTTTCCAGTAGTCATATAACAGATATGAGAGTTGGACCATAAAGAGGGCTGAGTGCCGAAGAATTGATGTTTTCAAACTGTGGTGCTGGAGAAAACTCCTGAGAGTCCCTTGGACAGCAAAGAGATAAAACCAGTCAATCCTAAAGGAAATCAACCGTGAATATTCATCAGAAGGACTGATGCTGAAGCTGAAGCTCCAATACATTGGCCACCTGATGCGAAGAGCCGACTCACTGGAAGAGACCTGATGCTGTGAAAAATTGAAGGCAGGAGGAGAAGCGGACGACAGAGGATGAGATGGGTTGGATGGCATCACTCAATGGACATGAGTTTGAGCAAACTCTGAAAGACGGTAAAGGACAGGGAAGCCTGGCGTGCTGCAGTCATTGGGATGCAAAGAGTCAGACATGACTGAGCAACTGAACAACAGCAGCAACAAATTGAAGGATAATTGCTTTATGTACTGTTTGGTTTCTGCCATACATCAACATGAATCAGCCATAGATATACACATGTCCCCTCCTCCCCTCTCCCTCCCCTTCCCATTCCTCTAGGTTGTTGCAGAGCTCCAACTTGAGCTCCCTGAGTCATACAGCAAATTCCCCAATTCCTGATTTTTAAAGCTGGGTTCTAAAGCCTGGGTAGATATTAAAACTACTCAGACATGATTGGAATTCACCTCAAATTTTCTCTGAGGAAATCAGTCTTTTATCCTAGTTATGCCTTTGGCAGAGTAAGCTAGATGAAAATGCCCTCTTTGGAGTACTTTTTATGAAATCTAATTATGCTGCCTATTTTGAGGATTCTGCTACTTTCTATTGAGTGTTTGTTTCCATTTTATTTTTTTCTTGGGTGTGAGGGGTGTTAATTCCTTAGTATTCCTCCTGCAGAACAAGCCCTCCCTGACCCTCATCCATCTCCTGTGTATATAAGAAATCATTAGCCAAGCACTTTGGCTTTCTAGTGGGTTCAGCCTTGCCCAGGGATTAACCATTTGACTGGTGACACACAGGGTTACTGTATACTTTATCTTCCAAATTGGGACACTTTTTAAAGCACTCTTATTGATTACACCTTGACAGCCAGCATAAACCAGACAATCTTGGACAAACCAGGACATATGATAACACTATTGGGAATTGAAAACAGAGTAGCGTGCTCCTGTGTCTCAGATACTATAAAATCTCCCACAGGACATTCATTTCTCTTGGAGGACTGACAAAACAGGCCCATCAATGTTGTGTCAGCTGGAGGCGATATAGCATACTGGTTGAGCACAAGGGCTCTGGCTTTCCTCCACCTCCTGCTCCCCGTCTTTGAATGATATCTTACTGCATCTCAGCCCTAGAACCAGATATCCTGGGCTCAGATCCCAGCACTTTGTTTTCGAAAACACGTGTTGTCGTTGTTGAGTCACTCAGTCGTGTCTGACTCTTTGAAACCCCGTGGGCCACAGCACGCCAGGCTTCCCTGTCCTTCACTATCTCCCAGAGTTTGCTCATACTCATGCCCAATGCGTCAGCGATGCCATACAATCATCTCTACATCTGTCGCCCCCTTCTCCACCTGCCCTCAATCTTTCCCAGAATCAGGGTCTTTTCCAATGAGTCAGATCTTTACATCAAGTGGTCAAAGTATTGGAGCTTCAGCATCAGTCTTTCCAATGAATAGTCAGGGTTGCCTTTGCAAAGACACTTCTGGGTCTCAGTTTCTTCATCTATAAAATGATGATAATATTTGAAAATGACTCATAAGGTTCTGTAAAACAAAATGAGTTAGTAGCTATTGGGACTTCTTTGTGGCCCAGTAGCAAGACTCTATGCTCCCAGTGCAGGGGTCTGGGGTTACAGCCCTGGTCGGGGAACAAGATCCTGCATGCCCCAACCAAAGATCCCACGTGCCGCAACTAAGACTTGTTGCAGCCAAAACAAATAAATAAAATGAGTTAACAGCTATAAAATAATTATTAGAAAGTCTGGTACATCATAAGCACTCAATTACCTGTTGGCTGTTTCAGCAGTAACCCTTTTTCTTCATGAGATTATACACCCGGGAATGCGCCTTCCAGCCTTGCCTGCCTGTTAGTACTCTGCCATCCCGTTTGTGTGTCACACGTCTTTCTATCTAAGCACTCTAGGCTTATGTGACTGTTCTTTTTTTATGCCCTGGTGATTGCCTAGGCATTTTTGTCCCCCCATTATTCTTCATATGCTGGTTCCTTTTTAGTTTCAGTATATCCATATAGTTGCCTCCAGCCAAATACGTTGAGGACTCTTTCACTATTCAAAGTCACTTCTATACAATAAAGTGCTAAAGAGCAGACAAAATGAATCTGCAACTTCACGTTTACTGACACATCACTCTGTCTCATATCTTCTTGGGAGTTTGATGTCAGGCATTGGTTTCTAGCCTCTTATTGCCTGAAGGTTACAAAAGAATTGCATCTTGAGAATCATCATTAGTATCTTCTGCTAGAATATGCATGGCTTTGTGACAATTTAATAAATCTTGCATGAAAACTGACATGGAGCCACCTTTTGTCAAAGAAATTGTGGGGAAAGTGTGCTTCCCAGGTCTCATAAGGAACATGACCTTCATTCTTCCTGTGTATTGAGGTGCCTTATCCAAGGCATCTGAAAGCAGAAAAAAATACCTGTTCTAATCTCTTAGCAGGTATTAGCAACTGCAAAGTTGAAAGTATTTATGAGAACATTAGAGAAAAAAAAAGAAAGAAGTATGCTGTGCTCATAAGTGTTTGGTATATTTACATTAACTGATTAAGGTATTAGGTTTAATTATAGTATCTTATTCTTAACTTCACAGAAATGACAAGGAGGATAAAGGAGAAAGGTCCCTACATCCATAGACCACACCCTGTCTCTGTGACCATGGTTCTCACCATCTTATTGTCATCAACACTAACAATTACTGAATATTTATTCTGCTTCTGGCATTTCACATGTCTCATCTCATTTAATCATAAAAATCAAACAATCAGAGAGGATCTTTCAGTAGTGTCATAGTACAGGCCACAGTAGAAGGAAACAGAGGTGTATTAACATTAAATGACTTTGCCAAGGTCAGTGAACTGGAACATAAAACCAGATCAGGTTGGATCCAACATTCGCCTTAACTGCTAAGTTATCATATCTGTGTCTTTCTCAGGGAAAGGATGGATTCACTGTACCTGGGAGAAGTCCTCGAAGTATGTGTTTACAAACAGCAAATCAGTAGAAACACCTTGAATTCATGGAGAACACCATGTAAACAGGCCGAAGGCTACGTCAAAGTGAGCTATCAGTGAGAATCCTACTATGATATGGTACTGTGCAAGGCAGACATGTTGGAACTGGTGATTTTAATCGACTGGTAAATTATCTTTAAAGGCTATTTTATTCTTCTGTCCAGTGAAGCATATGCCAAAGTTCAAGATTGGAGTGGGTTGCCATTTCCTTCTCCAATGCATGAAAGTGAAAAGTGAAAGTGAAGTCGCTCAGTCGTGTCCGAGCCTTAGCATGGACTGCAGCCTACCAGGCTCCTCCGCCCATGGGATTTTCCAGGCAAGAGTACTGGAGTGGGGTGCCATTGCCCTCTCCAAGATGAAGAATACTCCTTCAAAAAAGTGGGCCTAGCCATTGTTTCATTGATGAATGACTTCCATGTCAGAGAGACCACACTAGGTAAGTGTTCAAGAGGTTCACTGCCCTTGTGCCTTAAATGTTTTAAGACTGATTACAACTGTACTACAACTCTATTGAGGGAACTCTTTAAGGAGCAGGTGGTATGTTCTGGAAGTTTCCATCTAAGACTAAGCATGAAGATAATTATAATGATTAATATTTAAAGCACTTAATAGGTCATAAGTATTTTATATGTATTAATTTAGTTAATTCTCATAATAACTATAAGAAATAGCACTTTTAGTCCTTCATTATAATTAACAAAACTGAAAGGTAGTCAATCTTTCTAATTGGTGGAGCCCAGAGGTCTTAGGGGGAAAAAAATCTCAGCAATGAACTTAGTGTCCTTGGCATCAAGGGTCAGGAAGGGCTAGGTTGGCACTGGAAATATGAACATAGGTTGTACTGCTGCCTTTTGTTGAGCATTTACTATCACCTGGCCTAACACTAAACCCAATACTAACAGTATCTTATTCTATCCCCACATCAATGCTTCCTGGAAGGCATTACCATTCTGTTTTGCAGATAGGAAACCAAGATTCACAAAGGTTATTTGCCTGTCATCTCACAATGATTAGTAACACAATCAATGTTTGAACACAAGTGTTTTTATCTTTGTCTGTGTTTTCATCTCCATGACCTACAGCAAGTCTTTGCTTAGATTAAAATTTCCCTCTGCCGTTTAAACTTATCCACTTTTTCTTTAGTTTTCTGAAGATTATTCCTAATTTTTAAAAATGTATGGATATGCTTAGTTTTCCTTCTCAGTGTTTAAAATGATCAATATCCATGTCTCCCAAACAAGGCAAAAACTTGAGCACACTTTTACTTCTACTCACTTTGTACTTGTCTTGGTGGTATGTCATCTAGGCCATTGATTCATTGTTAAAATTATAAGAAAAATATTTTAAATTATTGCTTCTGTATACATTATAAATGTGATCAACTTCTTTGCAAATGCTTTATCTCCCATTCTCATTTATCCCTCCCTCCAGACTGACCTTTCTTTTTCAGAGCACCTCTTGAGAGCATTTTGAAGAGAGTCTTTGAGTGGTGAAATTTTTTAAATTTTATAAGGCAGAGAATTTCTTTATTAAAATGGTAGTTTATCTGGATATAAAATTCTAAGTTCAAAGTTCTTTGCCTTTAAAACTTTGAAGACATTATCCACTGCTGCTGTTGAGAATCCAGACATCAACTAATACTAGCTCAGGTCTTTCTTGCTCTCTGGAATCTTTAACATTTTTCTCTTTGTCTTAATGTTCTTAAATTTAACAATTGGCTGTCTGAATATTGATTTTAGTTTTCTTATCTGTTCTGTTCAGCACCCCATTAGCCTTTTCATCCTTAGCTTTATCTTTCTTTAACCCTGGGACATTCTGATTCATGCTTCCTCCTCTCTGTTGGCTCCTTTATGATCTTTTGGAAATTCTCTCTTATAGATTTTGACACTTTCATTTCTGTATTTCATTCTCAATATTTTTCATGGGTGCCATCTCTCTCCAATGTCTTCCAGAAAAGATTTGTGACTCAACTTTTTGATTCACTAGTTTGTACTTCAGCTGTTCCCATCTCACTAGCTGGTTTTTTCCTTTTTTCAATCTCAACAGTTGTTTTAATACCCCCAATTTGAAATTAGTTCTTTTTCCTGCTCCGTGATTTCAAAATTTTCCCTTATCTCTCTGTGAGAATATTTATTAAGGCCATTTTAAAGTCATAGTCTGTTTCATTAGCTCTGCTTCTTCTGGAAAGGCTTTTAATTTCGGTTCTCTTTCTCATTTGAAGCTTATGTTCCTCCAACATCTAATCTTTTTTTCTTGAGAGCAGTTCTTCATTCCTTTAGGGCAATGGCCTTGGCCCCAGTCCCAATCTTCAGGGAGTGGAGAAAAAGTCTACCTTGAAGCTGAAAAATTTTATTGCTGCAGCCTGCCTTCACCAATTCCAGCCCCCTTGGTCCTGATCTTAGGGGACCTGTGCCCTGGGCACTGCTCTAAGCAGTCATGGGGCAGCCACCTTTTCCTATATGCCAAGTGCAGGAAGACTGGGAAGGAATGAAGGGTACAAGGAGACTCCAGCTTGTCTGCCTGTACACCTCCCAGTGAGTTCTCCACCACAGAGAACCACTGCCCACCTCATTCCCACGGGCTCCTATTCACCTGGGCTGTGTGAGCAGGGGTAGGAAACTGCTGTGATCCCCACACTCTGAACTTCCAGTTTCAGGCCTACCTTAAAAAAACACGGGGGAAAGAAAAGAGATGGAATTATAAGTTTTATCCTCCATCCTTCTTTCCATCTCCAGACTCTGCTCTCCATCCAAAAATAAGACTTCTTCCCCTCTAAACAAAGTTCAATTTTGTATCAGTTACTGAGACCCATCATCGTCTCTATGTCTCTGTGGTCATAGCCAGATTCATAGGTGACTGTCCTGTGTAACTGCACAGGACATCATGTTCAGAAGGTCCCCCCACATGATTCAATGCTCTGTGGTCACCATCTTGAAAATCATGTAGCCAGTGTTCCTGTACCATCTCCAAGTCTGGCTTCCACATTTGGTGTCAGATCACCAAGTTATCCCAAACTAACAAAACCACAATTTCTAGGGAATTCACTCCCATAGTTCCCTGCTCATGGTCATGAACTAACTATATCTTCAGGGTTAACAGAATTTCAATAAATTATTTTTGATGAGAAAGAATGATGGTTCAAATGAGCATTTCATGTCTATTATGACAACTGCAAAGAAGCAGTACCTGCTCAAATCTTCAGAGAAGCCAGACGGCCCTAAAGTTATATGGGTGGGTTCTCATCTAGGAAATGTCTGCTGCTGCTGTTGCTAAGTCACTTCAGTCGTGTCCGACCCTGTGCGACCCCATAGATGGCAGCCCATCAGGCCCTGCCATCCCTGGGATTCTCCAGGCAAGCACACTGGAGTGGGTTGCCATATCCCTCTCCAAAGCATGAAAGTGAAAAGTGAAAGTGAAGTCTCTCTGTCGTGTCCGACTCTTAGCGACCCCATGGACGGCAGCCTACCAGGCTCCTCCATCCATGGGATTTTCCAGGCAGGAGTACTGGAGTGGGGTGCCATCTAGCACTCCCCTTTTTTATGTAGACTGGAATTTAGGAAACATAAACTTTGGTAGGTAAAACCTCATAGTTTCTTTTACCTTGAAAGAGCTATCAGTTCAGTTCAGTTCAGTCGCTCAGTAGTGTCCAACTCTTTGTGACCCCATGAATCACAGCATGCCAGGCCTCCCTGTCCATCACCAACTCCCGGAGTTCACTCAAACTCATGTCCATTGAGTCGGTAACGCCATCCAGCCATCTCATCCTCTGTCGTCCCCTTCTCCTCTTGCCCCCAATCCCTCCCAGCATCAGAGTCTTTTCAAATGAATCAACTCTTCACATGAGGTGGTGAAAGTATTGGAGTTTCAGCTTCAGCATCAGTCCTTCCAAAGAACACCCCGAACTGATCTCCTTTAGGATGGACTGGTTGGATCTCCTTGCAGTCCAAGGGACTCTCAAGAGTCTTCTCCAACACCACAGTTCAAAAGCATCAATTCTTCGGTGTTCAGCCTTCTTCACAGTCCAACTCTCATATCCATACATGACCACAGGAAAAACCATAGCCTTGACTAGACAAACCTTTGTTGGCAAAGTAATATCTCTGCTTTTCAATATGCTATCTAGGTTGGCCGTAACTTTCCTTCCAAGGAGTAAGCGTCTTTTAATTTCATGGCTGCAATCACCATCTGCAGTGATTTTGGAGCCCTAAAAAATAAAGTCTGACACTGTTTCCACTGTTTCCCCATCTATTTCCCATGAAGTGATGGGACCAGACACCATGATCTTAGTTTTCTGAATGTTGAGCTTTAAGCCAACTTTTTCATGCTCCTCTTTCACTTTCATCAAGAGGCTTTTTAGTTCCTCTTCACTTTCTGCCATAAGGGTGGTGTCATCTGCATATCTGAGGTTATTGATATTTCTCCTGGCAATCTTGATTCCAGCTTGTGTTTCTTCCAGTCCAGCGTTTCTCATGATATACTCTGCATATAAGTTAAATAAGCAGGGTGACAATATACAGCCTTGATGTACTCCTTTTCCTATTTGGAACCAGTCTGTTGTTCCATGTCCAGTTCTAACTGTTGCTTCCTGACCTGCATATAGGTTTCCCAAGAGCCAGGTCAGGTGGTCTGGTATTCCCATCTCTTTCAGAATTGTCCACAGTTTATTGTGATCCACACAGTCAAAGGCTTTGGCATAGTCAATAAAGCAGAAATAGATGTTTTTCTGGAACTCTCTTGCTTTTTCCATGATCCAGCAGATGTTGGCAATTTGGTCTCTGGTTCCTCTGCCTTTTCTAAAACCAGCTTGAACATCTGGAACTTCACAGTTCACATACTGCTGAAGCCTGGCTTGAAGAATTTTGAGCATTACTTTACTAGCGTGTGAGATGAGTGCAATTGTGTGGTAGTTTGAGCATTCTTTGGCATTGCCTTTCTTTGGGATTGGAATGAAAACTGACCTTTTCCAGTCCTGTGGCCACTGCTGTTTTCCAAATTTGCTGGCATATTGAGTGCAGCACTTTCACAGCATCATCTTTCAGGATTTGAAATAGCTCAACTGGAATTCCATCTCCTCCACTAGCTTTGTTTGTAGTGATGCTTTCTAAGGCCCAGTTGACTTCACATTCCAGGATGTCTGGCTCTAGGTGAGTGATCACACCATTGTGATTATCTTGGTCATGAAGCTCTTTTTTGTACAGTTCTTCTGTGTATTCTTGCCACCTCTTCTCAATATCTTCTGCTTCTGTTAGGTCCATACATTTCTGTCCTTTATTGAGCCCATCTTTGCATGAAATAGCTATAGACACATGAAAATCATAAATATACACCTAGAAACATGTTTTCCTTGGAATAAGCTCTATGGCTTCACAAGATTGTCAAATATCCAGACAAAGAAAAGGTTAAAAGTTACTACTCCATGGGTTCTGGAAGAGAGAGAATTCAATTGTTCCTACACACACCCAGAGCACAGCACATAAAAGATTTCTCACTTGATACTATACTTTCTCATCCTGAAGGTATGAATTATTATCAATCACTAATTATTGATGAGAACTATTTGGGTTAAGAATATGCATCTGTTAAGACATGAGTTAAGAATATGAGTTAAGAATATTGTGTGATTTTAACATCAATTTGAAAAAGGATCAGCAAATATTATAAACGTATCCTGCATGAAATGATCCAATTTTTGTTAACCTTTTTACCAGATTTCCTTCCTGATTACAAAATTCTAAGTAATAATTTTTTTTTAATTTGTCCAATAGGATGGGCACACTGATTACAAATATCAGTTTATTGTGTTGGCGTCCATTTATGCTAATTATACTCCATTGGAGATGTCTATTACCAAACATTTCTTTAAAGTAAGGAAAGTACATTCACTCTTACTGTCACTGAATCCAGTGTTTCTCCCTGCAATTCTCCCTTCCCCAGTTGCTGAGTCCCAGCGCAATTCCACCCAAACATCAGAAAGTTCTTGTCGCTTCAGTTAATTGACTGCATTCAACAAAGAGAAAAAGTACAATGTGTGGCTTATATTTTCCTAGCCCACCTGATAATTACCAGCATTGAAAGTTAGAGATGTGCAGTGATTGGCAATTCGATGCATTCATTCCCTAGCAATAGGACCGGTAGACAGCTTAGTAAAAGCTCAGAAGAAAGGAATAGTTAACAATAGCTGACATTGATGCTGTGCTGTTTTCTGAAAATGTAAGCTCTTTACAGATACTCTCAAAACAACCCTACATCTAAGAGCTTCTCTGGTGGCTCAGATGGTAAAGAATCAGCCTGCAATGCCGGAGAACTGGGTTTGAGCCCTGGATAAGGAAGCTCCCCTGCAGTAGGAAATAGCAACCCGCTCTAGTATTCTTGCCTGGAAAATTCCATGGACAGGGGAGCCTGGTGGGCTACAGTTCATGGGTCGCAAAGAGTCAGACATGACTGAATGACTAACATACACACAGACATACACACATACTACACACGTCTCAGAAGCTATCACCATCCCATTTGAGGAAACTGAGGCACAGAGGAAGAAAATTATTTTGATCATAATCAAACAAGTCAGTGGAGGAGCTGGAGACTTGACGCAGCTGATTGATTCTATAAGCCAATACTCAAAACCACTACTGTGATATCTGCTCCCAGATTTGGAGCTCCTGCTGAGCACAACACCAGAGTTGCCACACATCTAGTTAATAGAATTCCAATGAATAGCAAATAAATCAGATCATGCAGTTAGTCTGTGTCAACTTATCATGGGAAAACATGGAGTCTTCTATAGCATTTTTGAAATAATGGAACTATCCTACAAAGCCCTAGGAGGTCTGCAAGGAATTCAGGGACAGCCAGGTTGGGGCAGAACAAACCTACTTCTTTTCCATGTAAACAGTGCCTTCATCTTCATGCCTCTGAGGTCAGAGGCAGAGTCCAACACACAACTGTGCAAATAAACATTCATTGAATTGAACTAAATTAAGTGTAACCTGGCACAAGTTACATCTCTTAAGACTGAAAGTGAAGAGGTCGATCTAGATTTGTAGTTTTCAACCCTGGCTGCACATGAACATCACCTAGGAAGCTTGTAAAAAGCACAGATGTTCCAACTCCAACCCAGAGATTTTGGCCTGAAGTGGGTTCCAAGCGTTGCTTCTCTCTCTCTCTCTGGCAATCTCTTTCTCTCAGCTGCAATGATTCTAACGTAAAGTTGAAGTTGAAAACCATAGACCAGTGTTTCTCAAAAGTTTGTTGTCTGGACCAGCAGAATCAGTCTATAAACAACTCAAGATCACACTGAAGGGCCTTCCCTAGTGGTCCAGTGGTTAAGAATCTGCTTCACAATGCAGGGTACATGGGTCCAATCCTTGATTAGGGAACTAAGATCCCACGTGCCAAAGAGCACCTAAGCCGGTGTGCTGCAACTGCTGAGCCCATATGCCACAGCTCGAGAGTCTGCAAGCTGAAATAATGATCCTGCAAAGGCAATGGCACCCCACTCCAGTACTCTTGCCTGGAAAATCCCATGGATGGAGAAGCCTGGTAGGCTGCAGTCCATGGGGTTGCTGGGGGTCGAACATGACTGAGCGACTTCACTTTCACTTTTCACTTTCATGCGTTGGAGAAGGAAATGGCAACCCACTCCAGTGTTCTTGCCTGGAGAATCCCAGGGACGGGGGAGCCTAGTGGGCTGCCGTCTATGGGGTCACACAGAGTCGGACACGACTGAAGTGACTTAGCAATAGCAATAGCAATGATGCAACAAAGATCCTCTCATGCTGCAACTAAGACCAGAGGCAGCCAAACGAATTAAACACACACACACACACACAGACTGAAAATGGCCCTCCTCCATCTTACAGAGTAGACAGATTCCTTACAGAGGAATACTTCACATATTTCCACAGAACAATAGCCAAAGTTATTAGCATATTTAATTTCTTATAAACCCTTTGACACAGATGTTACAGTTGGTCCAAGTGCTACCACCTGGTGGAAATCCCTGACCTAATTTCTCAAAGCCCTTGCCATCTACTTCAACCAAATACCCCAGGAGAAAAAGCTGATCAATATGCTTAAACCAACTATTTCTATAGCAAGTGTTCTCTCCTCCCCTTCTTTACCTACTGCAGGCCTCTCTAGCAGCATTGCCACCGTCATCTCTAAAGACGCTTATGTAAGGAAAAATTAGAAAAGGGAGCTTCTGGTTGAAGTTAATGGAGAAAAGCTTAATTTCCTTTTGATCTGATCAGATACTCAGATGTGAAAATCTATAAATGTTTCCAGGTCTGACTGCTCCAAAATACTTTTTAAAGGTCATTTACATAATCCTGTCGAGAATGCCATATGGGTAGTGGATCAAAGGCATAATCGTTACTCCCACGACTTTCATCCTATTCCGAGATTAGCTTCCTTAGCATGTCCTGGAAGCTAATGGACACTTTCCTTTAAACCTAACACAGTGCTGGTAACGTTTTTCCTCTGTGGGTCTGGAGTTTTAATTTAAAGATTATGCAACCACTTTTTAAGAAGCAATTTATTTTGAGGATAAAGTGATCTGCCTAAGGTTAAGCAGCTTCCTTTTCAGCTATTTTTCCAGCAAGAAGAGATAAAACTTTCAAGATCAAAAATGTGGGCATCTTCCATATCACTGTGCCTTTCTGATGACATCAACTCAGATAGGATCCTCAGGCCGACTTCTGAACTAATCCTTAGGGAATGTGCTAAGTGTTTTGGAGAACAAACAAACCTCTGGTGTGATACTGGTATTTATGATATTTTTGCCCTTTGTGAAGAAAGAGAGAAACAATTACCACAGCAGAGAGAAAAGAAATATCTTTAAACCCACAAATGTACATATAGATAAGAATGTGTCTGTATGTATATTATGTGTCAGGGAAACAGTGTAGCCTCAGGATAGAATCAGAGAAACCTGGGCACAAGTTCACATTCTGTCACCTGCCAGTTGTATGATCTTGGGTACATTATTTAACCCCTCTCCAGTCTTGCTTCCTTGTCTAGAAAAATTATAGTAATAATAATAACTTCATGAACTGTTGCAGTGTTCAATGTCACATAAAATCCGTATTCTTGTGCCTCAATAAGTAACTTCTCTATCAAGTTTGTTAGAGGGATCGTAGTGGTGGTGGTTGCACATGTGGGTTTTCTATGCACCTTAGTTGGGGCATGTACCCCCGTGTACCACTCTACGTCAGACATCCCTTGATTTATTCATCTAATGATGGTGATACCCATTCACACTTACCTGGTGGTATGGTGAGAAATAAATTGAACAACTGGCTCTTGGCAGGAAGTGGAGTAGGAGAGAAAAACTCTGACTTGTAGCACTTCCTTGGTGTAAATACTATTAAATACCACCATGGCCAATTTCAATGTACCAACACAGCATGATGTGACTGAACAAAAAGTTGAGAAGAGACACACGACTGGCTTTCAGACACTAGCTCCAGCTCTCAGCTCCATTTATCCAACAGCTCTTGGAATCAGCAGCAAGGGGGTCGTTCAGTGTGCCAAAGATTTCTGTTTTTCAGAAGAAGCCAGATGGTTCACAGGGATTAACTGTGTCCATGTTTGCATTATACATGAAGCAATTGAATAGAATATCTGACAACGATAGCTAAGGCTCATCTTAAGTGAAGTGATGTCTCTCAGTCATGTCTGACTCTTTGTGACCCCATGGACTGTAGCCCACCAGGTTCCTCTGCCCATGGGATTTCCCAGGCAAGAATACTGGAGTGGGTTGCTATTCCCTTCTCCAGGGGATTTTCCTGACCCAGGGATCAAACCCAGGTCTCCGGCATTGCGAGCAGACGCTTTACCATCTGAGCCACCAGGGAATCCCAAGGCTCATCTTGGAGTGTCTTTTTTGACAGAAGAACTGTGTGATAATATTAGAGAAGGAAGGCACCAGAGATATTATCCAGTCCTGGTGCAATTCCTAATTTTGAAAAGGAAATGTGAGAACTAAGGATTATGATAGAGAAAGCAATGGCACCCCACTCTGTACTCTTGCCTGGAAAATCCCATGGATGGAGGAGCCTGGAAGGCTGCAGTCCATGGAGTCGCTAAGAGTCGGACAGGACTGAGTGACTTCACTTTCACTTTTCACTTTCATGCATTGGAGAAGGAAATGGCAACCCAATCCAGTGTTCTTGCCTGGAGAATCCCAGAGATGGGGGAGCCTGGTGGGCTGCCATCTATGGGGTCACACAGAGTCAGACATGACTAAAGCGACTTAGCAAGGATTATGAAATTAGGTAAACAGTCACCTTCCTCCTTTTTTTTTCTAGCAGTGCTAGGATTAGAAAGCACATCTCCTTGACTCCTGTCTTTATTCTGCTTCCCCTGCCAGCAAAACTTATGCAGTCTCAGCCATTCAGCCATAAAACTCAAAGACAGAGGGGGAATCTGTACTTACTTGCTGCAATTCACCTTTCTATTCACTTGAAGGAAACACAATGCAAAAATAATTATTTTTAATAAATCAAGATTTTCCCCAAATGCTCACATATGGACTTAGCTCCAAGACCGGCCTTGGGACAACCCTATAGGGATGATGAACCTTAAAGAGAAGCTCTGGGTATAAACAGAATGGGTTCCTCTTTAAAGATAAGCACATGTGGAAGGGACTTATAGGCAAGACCAAACTATGAGCAGACTCCAATATATTGATATTATTTTTCAAAAAATAAACTTGTTTTAATTCTACAAATATTGTTGTTTAGTGGCTAAGTCATGTCTGACTCTTTTGTGACCCCATGGACTGTAGCCTGCCAGGTTCCTCTGTCCATGAGATTTCCCAGGCAAGAATCCTGGAGTGGGTTGCCATTTCCTCCACCAGGGGATCTTCCTGACCCAGAGATCAAATCCATGTCTCCTGCATTGGCAGGCAGATTCTTTACCACTGAGCCACCTGGGAAGCCCTCTGCAAATATGAGAGCATCTTTATATGCAGACACCACTTTTCTAGATGCTACAAATACAGATGGATAAATAAAGCTCTTGCCTTCATGAACTTGCTTTCTGGGTTGGGGTGGGTGTGGAGAGTGAGAAGAACAAAAAAATGATTAATAATATATCTTACAGTTGCAGCAAATAGATGCTAGGAAAAAGAGAGAATCCGAGTAAAGAGAAAGAGAGCAATGGCAGGAGGTGGAGGGGCTGCTATTTGATACAGAAGTCAGGGGGGAAAAAAGACCTTTCTAAGGAAATGACCTTCTGGGCAAGACCTGAAAGAAAAGAAGCATCCCTGTGAGGGAAAAATTAAGCATGATAGAAACAAGGTGGTTGTGTTTGAGGAACATGGGAGGGGCTGAGGAAAAGATAGTAAGAAATGAGAATCATGAAGGATTAGCCTTGCCATGGGAATTTGTTTTGGATTTTCTTCTAATTATGATGGCAAGCTTTGAATGCTTTTGAGCAAAGAAAGTGACTTGATTACATTTTTTTTTAATGTTGGCTGCATCGGGTCTTCATTGCAGCATCTGGCCATCTCCAGTTGTGGCGCATGGGTTCAGTTGCCCCTCAACATGTAGGATCTTGGTTCCCTGACTAGGGATGGAACCCACATCCCCTGCATTGGAAGGTGGACTCTTAACCACTGGACCACCAGGGAAGTCCATGATTAAATTTTTAAAGGTTATTCTAGCCATTGTGTAAGTACTAAACCTTAAAGCTAAGAGTTGAAGCAGGAAGGCAATTTTTCCAGCTACAGCTGTGATCCAGTTGAGAGATGATGGTGTCTTGGACAGCTGTGGTGGAGATGATGAAAACTGGTTGAATTCAGGATAAATTCTGGAGTATTGCTAGCAGTGCTTTCTGGTAGACCAGATGTGGGATTTTAGGGAAGGTGTTTGAAGTGTTAGTTGCTCGGTCATTTCTGATTCTTTGCAACCCCATGGACTGTAGCTTGTCGGGCTCCTCTGTCCATGGGATTCTTCAGGCAAGAATACTGGAGTGGGGTGCCATTTCATCCTCCAGGGGATCTTCTCAACCCAAGGATTGAACTCAGGTCTCCCCTATTACAACAAGATTCTTTATTGTCTGAGCCACCAGGGAAAGGAGGACTCAAAGATAACTCCTCATTCTTGGCCTGATTCCCTTTGTTTATTATGCTATTAGTTGGATGAGGAAAACTGAGGAAGAGGCAGTTTATAAGAGCACAAAGTACAGAATACTTTTTTGGACATAGTAAGTTTGCAATGACTGCTAAATATCTAAAGAGAGACATAGATGTTGAACTAAAGGAAGAATTTGAGTCTAGAAATATTAATTTTAACATCATTAGCATTTACTTAATTCTTAAAGCCAAAGGAGTAGCGAGACAATTCCACATAGAATACACAAGGAACGAGTCCCAGGACTCGACAATGTTTAGAGGGCTGGAGAAGAGGAAGGTCCAGCAAAGAGCCTGACAGAGAGTATCCACGGAGAGAGAACAATCTGGATACTGTGTAACCTAGAAGCCAAGTGAAGAAAGGGTTTCCAGAAGAATTAATGATGCAAAAGTTTGTAGGCATTTTAGTAAGTTGTTATTTAATCACTAAGTCATGTCCGACTCATGACCCCATGGAGTGCAGCATATCAGGCCTCCCTGTCCTTCACCATCTCCTGGAGTTTGCTCAGACTCGTGTTCATTGAGTCAGTGATGCCATCCAACCATCCTCTCCTTCTCCTCCTGCCCTCAATCTTTCCCAGACTCAAAATCTTTTCCAATGAGTTGGCTCTTGACATCAGGTGGCTAAAGTATTGGAGAGTAGAGATCTCAGAACTGACCAGTGGATTTTAATTGATGGAGGTCACTGATAATATTGCCAGGAACAGTTTTGGTTCAGGAGTGGGGAAGAAAACGTGATTGGAATGAATTTAAGAGAGAAGAGATTAAGAAGTGAAGATAGCAAATACTGGCCACTCTATTAAGGAAATGGACTATTTTTAAAGATGGGAAACATTTCAACATGCTTGTGTGTGAAGTAAGTAATCTAGAAGAGGGGTTCATGTTGAGGGAAGATATAACCACAAGGGCCACACCTTGGGTGGATGAGAGTACACAGCTCCAACATACCAGGTGGGACAGAGTTCTCATCAGGAAAAAAAATGTTATATTTTTTCATTTTGTATCTATGTGTTTGTATGAGATGGTGGATGTTGAGCAAATTTATTGTGATAATCATTTCATGATATTTGTAAGTCAAATCATTATGCTATACACCTTAAACTTATACCCTGTTGTATGTCAATTACATCCTAGTAAAATTGGAAGAAAAAAAAAACCTACAACCTTCACTCTGCCCCAGAGTCTCTCCCAGACTTAATTATCTCTAAATTAATCCATCCATTCAGTGAGATACAAACCTTCAGAGGAGCTAGTCAACTGTCAGGATATTTAGACTCTCCTCAACTCCAGCTGTTTCTCTTTTATCCACACATCTAAATGCCACCATCCTCATTTGCCTCCAGCACGGCTGTAACATCCTCACGTGAGGTGTTCCTACCTGTCCCTTAAGTTGTACAAGCTATATACCATGGTCAATTAAATTCTCTAAATCACCATGTTGATGTCGCTGATGAAAAACATTCATTAGTTCCCCAAAACTTATCAAATAAAACTCTAATACACCTTTACAGGCTGTTGAATTGTTAGTACCTGGAGCTCAGACCTTCTCATAGATTTTAGGACCCTTCTTTCCACCTAACAGGGTGATTATAGAGTAGGTACGTAATAAGTGTTTGAAGAATGAATAACAAATAAAAAACATTGCTACTAAACCATCAGTGCATAAAATGAAAATAAAGCTCTCTTCATTAATTATTAATTAATAATTATATTAATCAGAATTTCTTTATGTGATCCAAAACTTCATTTTCATAAATGCTAAAAAAAAAAAGATGAGATCAGTTGACATTATATTCTGAACTAACTAGATAAATGCCATCCAATTAATGTAATATACATAGGAGCATGGCTTTAAAAATGAGCAAATGGATTCATTTGTATAAACAAATAAAATGACTTTTTTTTTTTTCAGGCCCTGCCGAGTGTTGCCCTCGCCGTAGGCCTTCCCACGGCCAGCAGCCGAAGACGGGGTGCGGCACTAGACGCGGGCGACGCGCGAGGGAAAACGGCCCTGCGGTACAGCTGCACCCAGAGTCGCAGCGCCACAGAGCTGCCGGGCCCCATCGTAATAGCCTCAACTTTTTAGGCGATGACACTAGCTAGCACTATATAGATTTTCATTAAATTATTTAAATTAAAACCATGGTTATTTCTAAAAAGGGTACAAAAGCAGGAGCTTTATATACGTAAATAAGTTAGACTGCTTGAAACAGATGGTTCAAGACTTTAGATATTTCTCGTATATGTGTCTGAACTTTGAGAAAAATGATTGACAGGATGGCCTCAAATTACTTCTACTCCCATAAAAAAGCACATATTAAACAATAATGGGAAAATAATCTCAATGCACCAACTCTACATGAAAACTAAGCTGAAATCAAAACTGACAGCTCAGTCCCAAAATGCACATTCAATCTAATAGGAGAAAATATCAGCAGAAAATAATTACCCATTACTTTCACTATATTTTCAGTAAAATTAACATGAAAATGTTTCAGGTTGTTGTTGGAGGAAAATTCAACACACAGGTTAATCTTATCTTTAATTATAAAAAAGCAGTGCACACATTTTTTTAACATGCAAATTCAACTGTATATTATTCGGTGTGGGGAAGGTTTGCCATCAGGGGAAAAAAAAAATCTTTCTTTCAGAACAATGGTACCAGGTGCTAACAAATGCATTTCTATTTTTGGTTGTAATTTAATTCTACTCACAAAGAAATGTGCAAGACAGAAAACAATGATAAGAGAAAATTATGTCTATGTTCTGTTTAGTTTTAACATTAACTAACTAGACAGATACACCCGAACATTTGTATAAAAAAGAATTATAATTTTAAAAATAGGTTATAATAGGATGTTTAATGTTAACATTGCATTTTGCAGTTTATATAAGCATTTTAAAGATATTGCCACATTCTCTTTTATGAACTTGCAGAAGTTTTAAAGTCTATTACTCTGATATGAGACATGATGATTCATCAAAAAGGACGTTGTGAAAAATAGTTAGGGCAGATATTGAAATTAAAGTCAATCACACAGAGGTTTGGGGCTTTCCAGGTAGCGCTAGTGGTAAAGAATCCACCTGCCAATGCAGAAGTAAGAGATGCAGGTTTGATTCTGGGTGGGGAAGATCCCCTGGAGGAGGGCACGGCAGCCCACTCCAGTTTTCTTGCCTGGAGAATCCCATGGACAGAGAAGCCTGGTGGGGCTACAGTTCATAGGATCGCAAAGAGTCAGACATGACTGAAGAGACTTAACAAAGCACAGCACAGAGGTTTAATATTAATTGGAGTAGGGATGATATTGTAGAGTGGCAGAGAGCTCTTTAGTTGACTCTTTCCCAGCTTTTTCTGCTGCCTGCCCTGACAGTATCTTCTCTAAGAAGAATGACAAGGCAACACAAGACAATTGCAGAAGAGTTTTGTTGTTGCGTTTGCTGTTATTGTTGTTCCTCAACTAGTTTTCATAGAGTAAATTCTGTGATTTCTCCCCAAACTCACAATTTAGGTAACTGTTCCTTGAGGAGACAGCATAGTACAATGATCACGTATTCCAGCTAGAGCCATGATGCCTGAGTTGAAACTTAGCTCTACCACTTACTGTGTATCCTTGGGCAAGTTACTTAACCTCTCTCTATAAATATTTGAAATGGGGATGAGAATATTTCCTTCCTCAGTGGATCGCTTAGAGTATTAAATAAAATGATGCACATAAAATATTTAGTGACTGGAAAATAATAAATAGTCATTTGGGATTTTTCTTTCCTTCAAAGTACAATGTCAAATCTGTTGGTGGCCTCATAAATCATGGATTATAAAGACAGACAGTGCTCTTCTGTTAAAGCAACAAGGAACCTCTCCCCAAGTCCTTCTTGTTCTGGGTGTGTTTAGGAGGGGCACAATTGCACAGAGTTAGGAATAAATGGAAGTGTCATGAACATTCCAGTTCAGTTCAGTTCAGTCACTCAGTCATGTCTGACTCTTTGCGACCCCATGAATCACAGCACGCCAGGCCTCTCTGTCCATCACCAACTCCCGGAGTTCACTCAGACTCACATCCATCAAGTCAGTGATGCCATCCAGCCATCTCATCCTCTGTCGTCCCCTTCTCCTCCTGCCCCCAATCCCTCCCAGCATCAGAGTCTTTTCCAATGAATCAACTCTTCGCATCAGGTGGCCAAAGTACTGGAGTTTCAGCTTTAGCATCATTCCTTCCAAAGAAATCCCAGGGCTGATGTCCTTAAGAATGGACTGGTTGGATCTCCTTGCAGTCCAAGGGACTCTCAAGAGTCTTCTCCAACACCACAGTTCAAAAGCATCAATTTTTCAGCGCTCAGCATTCTTCATAGTCCAACTCTCACATCCATACATGACCACTGGAAAAACCATAGCCTTGACTAGACAGACCTTTTAAAGATCATGAAATCCTTATTAAAGCTTCTCTCTTTCACAAGTGGAATGAGGTTTGGACCAAACCAAGGCTAGGCAGAGCCTCCCTCTCATGATATGATAAATGTCATATGGCCAATACAGTTTGAGATTCTGCTGACCAATCAGTGTCCCTCTAAGTAACCAAAGGATCTCAAAGAACCACAGTGACTAGGAAGAGGCAGGTGTCTTTCATGGTTCTTCCAATGGAATAATGTCCTAATATGCTGACAAGTAAAAAACCTGGTGAACCAAAATTATAGGATTTAATCTCACTTTTATAAAATATTTTTTAATGTGGACCATCTCTAAAGTCTTTATTCAATTTTTTACAATATTTCTTCTGTTTGACGCTTTGATTTTTTTGGCCATGAGGCATGTGGGATATTAGCTCACCAACCAGGGATCGAACCCATACCTCCTGCATTGGAAGGTGAAGTCTTTACCACTGGAACGCCAGGGAAGTCCCTCATTTTTACAAAATATTAATAGCCATTTTCAAGCAATGGGATTATGTGAAAGGCACTTTTTTTTTTTTAATTTTGGGACAACTTTAAATTTGTAGAAAAGTTGGAAAGATAGTCCCATGTACCTGTCACCCAGCTTCCCCTACTGTCAACATCTTTTGTAACTGGCACATTTGTTAAAACTGAGAGATTGATATTGTTACCTTACTATTAACTACAGTCCAGACTTCATTTAGATTCTACTAGGTTTTTCTAATGATGTTTTTTTTCTTTTCCAGGATTCCACTTTGCCCTTAGGTATCATGTCTCCTGAGTTTCTCTGGTCTATGACAGTTTCTTGGTTTTTTCTTGTTTATCAGAATTTAACTTATATGCAGAGTACATCATGAGAAATGCTGGACTGAAAGAAACACAAGCTGGAATAAAGATTGCCGGGAGAAATATCAGTAACCTCAGATATGCAGATGACACCACCCTTATGGCAGAAAGTGAAGAGGAACTAAAAAGCCTCTTGATGAAAGTGAAAGTGGAGAGTGAAAAAGTTGGCTTAAAGCTCAACATTCAGAAAACGAAGATCATGGCGTCTGGTCCCATCACTTCATGGGAAATAGATGGGGAAACAGTGGAAACAGTGTCAGACTTTATTTTTCTGGGCTCCAAAATCACTACAGATGGTGACTGCAGCCATGAAATTAAAAGACGCCTACTCCTTGGAAGGAAAGTTATGACCAACTAGATAGCATATTCAAAAGCAGAGATATTACTTTGCCAACAAAGGTTTGTCTAGTCAAGGCTATGGTTTTTCCTGTGGTCATGTATGGATATGAGAGTTGGACTGTGAAGAAGGCTGAACACCGAAGAATTGATGCTTTTGAACTGTGGTGTTGGAGAAGACTCTTGAGAGTCCCTTGGACTGCAAGGAGATCCAGCCAGTCCATTCTTAAGGACATCAGCCCTGGGATTTCTTTGGAAGGAATGATGCTAAAGCTGAAACTCCAGTACTTTGGCCACCTGATGCAAAGAGTTGACTCATTGGAAAAGACTCTGATGCTGGGAGGGATTGGGGGCAGGAGGAGAAGGGGAAGACAGAGGATGAGATGGCTGGATGGCATCACTGACTCGATGGATGTGAGTTTGAGTGAACTCCGGGAGTTGGTGATGGACAGGGAGGCCTGGCATGCTGCAATTCATGGGGTCGCAAAGAGTCGGACACGACTGAGCGACTGATATGATCTGATCTGATCTGACATTTTTGAGGTATACTGGCCAGACAGTTTGTACACTGTGCCTCAATTAGGATTTTCCCGATTATGTTTTTCAGGCTGAGACTGAGAATATAGGTTGTTAAGAAAAATATCACAGAGGTAAAAGTGCCTTTCTTGTTGCATCAGCTCAGGGTGTATATGACAACAACATGACTTTTCACTGGTGATGTCAACCTAGACCTTTTGGTTAAAGTGCAATCTGCCAGGTACCTCCATTATAAAGTTACTGTTATTCCTTTTTCATACCAAAGTCTGGGGACAGGGGTGCTTATTGCTTTTGGGATGTCACTGCTTCTGGACCTGCTCAGAAGATAGAGTTGGGAAATAATATGAATGACTTTTACTTTGTTTTATTTTTCAGGTCCATATTTTCTAAATTTCCTGCTAAAAACGTTATATTAGTTTTCTGTTGCTATTGCGACAAATTATCACAAACTGAGTGCCTTAAACATACAAAACTTTTATCTTACAGTTTTGTAATTTATAAGTACCTAATGGAGAAGGAAATGGCAGCCCACACCAGTCTTGCCTAGAAAAAAACTCAACCACCAATGGGTCTCACTGGTCAAAATCAAGGGGTCAAGAGGGCTTGTGTTTCTTTCTGGAGACTCTAGGAAAGAGAGAATCCACTTTCTTGCCCTTTCCAGCTTATAGAAAATGCTTACATTCCTAGGCTTATTGCTGTCACTTCCTTTCTTCATCTTCAAAGCCAGCAATAATGAGTAGGTTCCTGTCATGTTGCAACTTTCCAACCTCTTGTTCTGCCTCCTTATTCCACTTTTAAGGACCCTTGTGATTACACTGGGCACAGTTGGATAATCCAAGAAAATCTTCCTATTTTAAGGACAGTTGATTTTAGCCATCTTAATTCCATCTGCAAACTCAATTCCCCTTTGCCATGTAAGGTAACATATCCTCAGGTTCTGGGAACCTGGGCATTTTTAAGGAGTTGAGGGAAGATTATTCTGCCTACTACAAATGTGAATTGTTTAGTAACAAGAAAAGCACATAAAGTAATGATAAATTAGTGTTTCATAAAACTTTGATCTAACCAGTAGCTTTATTTACCTCTGCAAATTAGAAAAAGTTCTCAACATCTATGAAATGTTATCATAATATATTGATTTAGTTACTTCAAGACAGTAGTATATAAAAAGCTACAATGTCTGTCAAATTGTAATAAATATAGAAATCCACAATGACTATTACACCAATGGCATCTCCTGAAATGTGGTACCTTAATGCTGTGTATGACCTGCTCCAACCTCCACAGGGGCTAGCAGAGAATTAAGAGGACTATTGCAGACCAGGCCCCACATTAGATGCTTTTCAAACATTAACTCATCCAATGTTCTTAATACCCTGCTGCTGCTGCTGCCACTGCTAAGTCGCTTCAGTCATGTCTGACTCTGTGTGACCCCATAGACGGCAGCCCACCAGGCTCTGCCATCCCTGGGATTGTCCAGGCAAGAACACTGGAGTGGGTTGCCATTTCCTTCTCCAATGCATGAAAATGATAGGTGAAAGTGAAGTCGCTCAGTCGTGTCCGACTCTTCACGACACCATGGACTGCAGCCTACCAGGCTCCTCCATCCATGGGATTTTCCAGGCAAGTGTACTGGAGTGGGGTTCCATCGCCTTCTCTATAATACCCTGCTCAATCTGACAGTCAGTTCAGTCGCTCAGTCATGTCTGACTCTTTGCAACCCCATGAATCGCAGCACGCCAGGCCTCCCTGTCCATCACCAACTCCCAGAGTTCACTGAGACTCACGTCCATCGAGTCAGTGATGCCATCCAGCCATCTCATCCTCTGTCTTCCCCTTCTCCTCCTGCCCCCAATCCCTCCCAGCATCAGAGTCTTTTCCAATGAGTCAACTTTTCGCATCAGGTGGCCAAAGTACTGGAGTTTCAGCTTTAGCATCATTCCTTCCAAAGAAATCCCAGGGCTGATCTCCTTCAGAATGGACTGGTTGAATCTCCTTGCAGTCCAAGAGACTCTCAAGAGTCTTCTCCAACACCACAGTTCAAAAGCATCAATTCTTCGGCACTCAGCCTTCTTCACAGTCCAACTCTCACATCCATACATGACCACAGAAAAAACCATAGCCTTGACTAGACAGACCTTTGTTGGCAAAGTAATGTCTCTGCTTTTGAATATGCTATCTAGGTTGGTCATAACTTTCCTTCCAAGGAGTAGGCGTCTTTTAATTTCATGGCTGCAGTCACCATCTGTAGTGATTTTGGAGCCCAGAAAAATAAAGTCTGACACTGTTTCCACTGTTTCCCCATCTATTTCCCATGAAGTGATGGGACCAGACGCCATGATCTTCGTTTTCTGAATGTTGAGCTTTAAGCCAACTTTTTCACTCTCCTCTTTCACCTTCATCAAGAGGCTTTTTAGTTCCTCTTCACTTTCTGCCATAAGGGTGGTGTCATCTGCATATTTGAGGTTATTGATATTTCTCCCAGCAATATTGATTCCAGCTTGTGCTTCTTCCAGTCCAGCATTTCTCATGATGTACTCTGCATATAAGTTAAATAAGCAGGGTGACAATATACACCCTTGACATACTCCTTTTCCTATTTGGAACCAGTCTGTTGTTCCATGTCCAGTTCTAACTGTTGCTTCTAGACCTGCATACAGATTTCTCAGGAGGCAGGTCAGGTGGTCTGGTATTCCCATCTCTTTCAGAATTTTCCAGTTTATTGTGATCCACACAGTCAAAGGCTTTGGCATAGTCAATAAAGCAGAAATCGATGTTTTTCTGGAACTCTCTTGCTTTTTCCATGATCCAGCGGATGTTGGCAATTTGGTCTCTGGTTCCTCTGCCTTTTCTAAAACCAGCTTGAACAACTGGAAGTTCATGGTTCACGTATTGCTGAAGCCTGGCTTGGAGAATTTTGAGTATTACTTTACTAGCGTGTGAGATGAGTGGAATTGTGTGGTAGTTTGAGCATTCTTTGGCATTGCCTTTCTTTGGGATTGGAATGAAAACTGACCTTTTCCAGTCCTGTGGCCACTGCTGAGTTTTCCAAATTTGCTGGAATATTGAGTGCAGCACTTTCACAGCATCATCTTTCAGGATTTGAAATAGCTCAACTGGAACTCCATCACCACTAGCTTGGTTCATAGTAATGCTTTCTAAGGCCCACTTGACTTCACATTCCAGGATGCTCTAGGAATGTGAGCTCCTAGAGCTCACATTGGCTCTAGGTCAATGATCACACCATCGTGATTATCTGGGTCATAAAGATCTTTTTTGTACAGTTCTTCTGTGTATTCTTGCCACCTCTTCTTAATATCTTCTGCTTCTGTTAGGTCCATACCATTTCTGTCCTTTATCTAGCCCATCTTTGCATGAAATGTTCCCTTGGTATCTCTAATTTTCTTGAAGAGATCTCTAGTCTTTCCCATTCTGTTGTTTTCCTCTATTTCTTTGTATTGATCATTGAGGAAGGCTTTCTTATGTCTTCTTGCTATTCTTTGGAACTCTGCATTCAGAGGCTTATATCTTTCCTTTTCTCCTTTGCTTTTCACTTCTCTTCTTTTCACAGCTATTTGTAAGGCCTCCCCAGACAGCCATTTTGCTTTTTTGCATTTCTTTTCTATGGGTATGGTCTTGATCCCTGTCTCCTGTACAATGTCACAAACCTCAGTCCATAGTTCATCAGGCACTCTATCTATCAGATCTAGGCCCTTAAATCTATTTCTCACTTCCACTGTATAATCATAAGGGATTTGATTTAGGTCATACCTGAATGGTCTAGTGGTTTTCCCTACTTTCTTCAATTTCAGTCTGAATTTGGCAATAATAAGTTCATGATCTGAGCCACAGTCAGCTTCTGGTCTTGTTTTTGTTGACTGTATAGAGCTTCTCCATCTTTGGCTGCAAAGAATATAATCAATCTGATTTTGGTGTTGACCATCTGGTGATGTCCATGTATAGAGTCTTCTCTTGTGTTGCTGGAAGAGGGTGTTTGCTATGACCAGTGCATTTTCTTGGCAAAACTCTATTAGTCTTTGCCCTGCTTCATTCTGTATTCCAAGGCCAAATTTGCCTTTTAGTCCAGGTGTTTCTTGATTCGACTTTTGCATTCCAGTCCCCTATAATGAAAAGGACATCTTTTTTGGGTGTTAGTTCTAAAAGGTCTTGTAGGTCTTCATAAAACCATTCAACTTTAGCTTCTTCAGCATTACTGGTTGGGGCATAGACTTGGATTACTGTGATATTGAATGGTTTGCCTTGGAAATGAACAGAGATCATTCTGTCGTTTTTGAGATTGCATCCAAGTACTGCATTTCGAACTCTTGTTGACCATGATGGCTACTCCATTTCTTCTGAGGGATTCCTGCCTGAAGTAGTAGATATAATGGTCATCTGAGTTAAATTCACCCATTCCAGTCCATTTTAGTTCGCTGATTCCTAGAATGTCAATGTTCACTCTTGCCATCTCTTGTTTGACCACTTCCAATTTGCCTTGATTCATGGACCTGACATTCCAGGTTCTTATGCAATATTGCTCTTTACAGCATCGGACCTTGCTTCTATCATCAGTCACATCCACAGCTGGGTATTGTTTTTGCTTTGGCTCCATCCCTTCATTCTTTCTGGAGTTATTTCTCCACTGATCTCCAGTAGCATATTGGGCATGTACTGACCCGGGGAGTTCCTCTTTCAGTATCCTATCATTTTGCCTTTTCATACTGTTCATGGGGTTCTCAAGGCAAGAATACTGAAGTGGTTTGCCATTCCCTTCTCCAGTGGACCACATTCTGTCAGACCTCTCCACCATGACCCGCCCAAACTGTGACCTGCACATTTAGTGTGGGCGGCTACCCAACATCCGAGGTCAGGAGCAGAAGCCGGGAGGATCCCATGCCCGAGAGGAGAGAGCCAAGAGGAGTTACCCCACGTCCGAGGTCAGGGGCGTCAGCCGAGAGGAGCTACCCAGCGTCTGAGGTTAGGGGCAGCTGGCAGGAGGAGCTACCCAACGCCCGAGGCCAGGGGCGGCGGCCAGGAGGAGCAACCCCACCTCCAAGGAGTGGTGGCTGCGCAGGTGCAGGAGGGCCTAGAGGAGCTATTTCACATTCAAGGTCAGAAAGGGCGGCGGTGAGAAAATACCCCTTGTCCAAGGTAAGGAGCAGTGGCTGAGCTTTGCTGGAGCAGCCGTGAAGAGATACCCCACCTCCAAGGTAAGAGAAACCCAAGTAAGACGGTAGGTAGTGCAAGTGGGCATCAGAGGGCAGACACACTGAAACCATACTCACAGAAAACTAGTCAATCTAATCACACTAGGACCACAGCCTTGTCTAACTCAATACCCTGCTAGGTGAGGATTAATATCACACTTAATTTAGATTACACTTCAAGTCATTTGCCCAACACCATACAACTACTGAATATCAAAATTAGAGTTAAACTGGTAGACCTAACACCAAACCAAAGTCTTTATTCTTTATAGAGTGCAGGGGTGCTCTTTACAGCCATCACCCTATGTCCTTTAAAGACAAAAGAAGGCAAAAACACTGGCCTCCTACAGAGCCTGGAAATGCAGGTTCGGGGAATTCTTGGTCTTTCTGCTAAAAGGATTGGCAACCTACTCCAGTCTTCTTGCTCAGAGAATCCCATGGACAGAGGAACCTGGCCGGCTACATACAGTTCAGGGGGTCACAGAGAGTCAGACATGACTAAGCGACTTTCACATCACTGCACATCACTGCTAAAACAGGAGCCTCAGCACCTCTCTTTCCACATCACCCACCATGCCACCACCATAATCTTAACCTTATTCAAAATAAAGACTAGATTTTTTTTTTCTATCACACAACAGAGCAACTGTTCTAGTGATGATGCTGCTACTGCTCAGTCACTTCAGTCGTGTCTGACTCTGTGCAACCCTGTGGACTACAGCCTGTCAGGCTCCTGTATTAATGGGATTCTCCGGGCAAGGATACTGGAGTGGGTTGCCATGCCCTCCTCCAGGGGACCTTCCCAACCCAAGGATCAAACCCAGGTCTCCTGCATTGCAGGCAGATTCTATACCACTTAGCCACAAGGGAAGCCCTGTTCTAGTGATAAATGGACATAAATTAGAGAAACCGAAACTATAGGTGGTTGGTAAATAAGCTTTAATAAGGAAAAGTTTAATAAACAGCAGGAGAAAAAATATTTACCCTTACTATTTCAAATATACATAAATTACAGAAATATTTATCAAGCATTTTAGAATTTTTTAAAAGTTGGGGTTTTTAAAATAGCTCCCATCATTTGGAGTATTTTCCCATGGAACTGATATTTTCGTTTACTGCTAGTGGCAATGGAAATTAGTACAACGTTTTTGGAAAGCAATGGAAAAATAGCAGGAACCACATGAATTTTCATTAATCTTTTGATCCAGACAATCCAGGAAGTTAAAAAAATAAATAAATTACTCAGCAGTATAGAAAACCTGGCTTCCCTGGTGACTCAATGCTAAGGAATCTACCTATAGTGCAGAAGACCCATGTTTGATTCCTGGGGTAGGAAGATCCCCCGGAGAAGGAAATGGCAACTCACTACAGTATTCTTGCCTGGGAAATCCCATGGACAGAGGAGCCTGGAAGGCTACATACAGTCCATGGTGTCACAAGAATTGAATACAGCTAACAACTAAACCACCACCACCACCACCATAGAAAATCTATATGCACAAGGTTCCCTGCTAAGTCGCTTTAGCTGTGTTCAACTCTTGTGACCCTATGGACTGTAGACCACCAGACTCCTCTGTCCATGGGATTCTCCAGGCAAGAATACTGGAATGGGTTGCCATTTTCTTCTCCAGGGGATCTTCTCAACCCAGGGATGGAACCCGCATCTCTTATGTCTTCTGCATTGGCAGGTGGATTCTTTACCACTAGCATCACCTGGGAAGCCCCACACACATAAGGTAATTATTGACAAAAACCTAGAAACACCCTAAATGCAGAACAACAACAAAATGACTTAGTAAATTATAGGACATCAACTTGATGGAAGACAATATAGTTACTATAATAGTAAATTTAGAATGTTCTCAATTCTAAAAAGCACATTTTTAACATGTCAACAGCTATAAAATCAGGATGTGTCTTATAATCAATATTGTCCTGCAATTCAATTAGAAGCCCCTCCTTTTTTAGAGGTACATAAAATAATGATACATCTTAGATGCAATAAAATATGAAATTTAAAAAAATATGCCAGTATGAAACTATTGTGCTAACATGGAGAGATTCTAAGTGTTTCATTTTGCCTATGTTCAAAATTAAACTATTTTTCAATAATAACTTTAAAAGAACAACACATTACAAGAGCTTTGATGAGTGGTGGAAAATTTCTAGAGTACATTCATCTATAAGGAATTTTCATATGCAATGAATAATCCATCTTTTATAAAGAAAGAAAACTGTGGAAGGACCTCTGACAGAAAGAAACTACTTTTTGGTAAATATGAAGGAATGAAAGGGAAAGGGGTTCAAAATGTTTCCTAATCTACCTTATGATTTGTGGGATGCAGTTTTCTTTTATGTCTAACTTCAAAAGGATCAGGAATTTGGTGCCATGGAATAAAATTTAGAAACTGAAAATAGCTAAGTAGCTGTCTTTCTTATCATCTTTCATTAAAAGTTATTCTGAATTAAGACATAATTAAACTTGGCATGGAGAATTTGAAGGTAAGTAGTTTTAATCTTACACAAAAATTCTTGCCAAAAGCAAAAAAAACAGTGATATAAATTCACATGAGATTGGAAGGAGTCCTCATTTTCCTAAATACAAGTAAACAGTGATGATTATAAATGCAAAAAATGGGAAGCAATATTAGGAAAGAAATAAATATCATAATACTAAAAGCAGAATTTACTATAAGCATTCTGAGAATTTTTAAAACAACTATCATTAAAGAGTTAACAAAAGAAATGAGATGTCCATTGGTTCTTTTTCCTTTATTTTTTTCTATAAGAACATATGAGATTTATTTAGATCTGAGATGAAGAGTAGATGCAACCCAAAAAGAATGACTTAAGTGAGAAATCAATGTAAGTTGGGAAAAAACATCTAACTTTTTTTTCTGCTGATTACTTTTGATGTAATCATCAGAAACTAGAAATTCTAATTACAATAATTGACTCCAAATCACTTGTGGTATCTTCCCTTTGTTACTCACATGAGAAGCAGAACTTCCATTTTCAGTAGGGCAGAAACAGCCAGAAACAGTTTCCACCTCCAGCCAGGAACAGCCTTAGTTTTTCAGCTCCTCTGCAGCCTGTGGTCAAGCTCTCTGCAACGCAATATAAACCAAAGCTACCCACTTTATACTACACACTGGATTCCTCTTTAAGACCATTCTTTACAAAGAAAAATGAGATTTTCATCCTCCTTCAGTTCCCTCTGCTGCCAGTTTCACAGGATATAATGAAGGCCTGGACACCCAAAAACAATCTCAGTTCACAGGCTGACACAGAGACTAGCAGCCAGTACTAGACTGGTGAAGCAGGAAGAATCTAGAATCTGATGACACCATGGGTCTGCTCTCCCAGCTTTGGAGGGCCAGTCCTAGATATCCATTGTACATTTTCTATCTTTCCTGTACATTTTCTTTCTACCTAAGCTATAATTATTTCTGGTGTTCGATATTTACAACCATACCTAAGTTGTAACTGATATATCAGGTAAGTATATGTCACGTGCTTCTTGCTTTGTAAGGAACTGTTGTAACATTCTTCAAAAAATAGGCTTCCTTACCTCATTCCCCAAATTGAAGAATGAATCTGTAAGTACCTACACACACTAGACATTCTCTCTTGTGCTCTACTTTTACAGACTGGCAAGAAGGAAACACAAATGAGAAGGAACTGCCAAATAAAAATGATATAGCTGGATAAGATGGTGAGGAGGAGGAGAGTTGGCAAGCGGAAAGTTTGCTCTTCCTTGTCTAACATTCATCAGCTTATAAATATATCTTTAGCAGACTTGAAAGGCAGAAGATAGGTCTCTTAAAGCTTTGGATGTGAAGTCAGAAAACATTCTTAGTCCTAGTCCTGTGAACCTGAGATCTTCATGTAGCCACTCTGGTCTCTTTCCATACATCGCTATATACTAACCTCTACTACGTAGAGGTCCTCTACTACATAAAGGACCCACTACGTGGGACAGTTTCAATTAAAATAAAATAATCATCATAGAAATGTCCATTTTAGCCATTTTGTGGGCTTAAGCTTCTGGAAATAAGGTTAAAATTGTTATTCCATACTAAATCTTCTCCAAAACATACACATATATATAGAGAGAGAGATAGATTAGAATATTTTCTGACCATCCCTTCATCCTTATTTTAAAACTTCCTGAAGTTGTACCTCATGGATACAATTCTTAGGATCATTTTACCATTGGCTTCCAAACTAGGAATTCCATGCTGATGCATTTGATTATGGAAAACTTTTATCTGTGATATATCTTTCATACTTAATGGTCAGTTTCTAAAGAGAAATAAACCTGGGGGTTATTTTCAATTGGCTGCTAGCACAGTTAATTCAAATGTTCATTAGTCACCAACTGTGAGCATCACCGACTCCATGGACATCAATTTGAGCAAACTCTGGGAGATAACAAAGGACAAATGTGCTGCAGTCCATGGACTGCAAGAGTCAGACACAACTTAGCGACTGAACAACAACAAATGTACATATTGCTGTGGGCATTAAAAAGATACTTTCTGAGGATGGGGGTGAGGTTGGTAGAAGTGGTAAAAATAAAATAATTCAATATACAACATGACTAAGGGCCACTCAATAATTAATAATGTACCCTCAATTAATAATAAAGAATCCCTCATGGGATCCTTGCAATCATAAACTCTATGGTTTTACCTCATGTCCAAAGCTCACTTGAAGAAGGAGCTATTTATGAAGGAAATTTTTATAGTCTTTCCATTTTTCCTAGCACTTCAGGTTTTACCCTCAAATTAAACTAATCCCTCAGAAAGGTCTACACTAGTCCTGAGTTATATTGGTTCTTGAGATGAGCTTTGGATAGAATTATGCCTGCCATTTACTGAGGAATGATGCTAAAGTCACACAGCTTTATATAATGTTGAGAATTTTTTCCACTGCCCTTAATGGACGTCCCATGTGAGCAGTTTAGTTTAGATTTTAATGTAATGAAATATTTTTCTCAGCAAAACTGATATGATTATTTTTCTTAGACATCAAACCTATGTTCCAGAACAACTTTTGTTTTTACATTGGTTGCCAACGTGAGCCCAATTTCTTGCTCATCTCTGCTGCTGCTGCTAAGTCATAACAGTCGTGTCCGACTCTGTGCGATCCCGTAGGCAGCAGCCCACCAGCCTCCTCTGTCCCTGGGATTCTCCAGGCAAGAATACTGGAGTGGGTTGCCATTTCCTTCTCCATGTTCATCTCTAGCAACTATGAAAAAACTCACATAATGTGAACACTTGTGCTTTTCTCATTCCTCTCATGTTCCAACCCCCCAGACTTAACTTCCCTCTGACTCCAATTCATATTCACCCTGGTCTTATCACTTTTCTCTCCCTCCAATAGCTCACTGCTTTGATATATGAGTTGGCCATAAGCAACTTAAGATGAGTTCTAGAAGAAGACAAAGAATAGATAATAAATTAAATTAATAAATAAGGGTCCAAATTCAGGCAAAGAATGGATGTCCTGAAGTATTCTAAGGACATTCTACATCACACCTGCCTAGCCAGCTACACCAGTCCTGAAGGCGTATGTTCTTCCCAAACCACAGTAAATAAGATCCTCTACAATACATGGTTGGTAGAATCTCCCTGACTCCATGGAATTAGAAACATTAGCCAGAAAGAAAACCCTTTTTCTCCCAAGGAAACTGGCAGAATCCCATAGAGCTCTTGGAGGTTACTGACCTCTGGCTTCACCACATCACTGCAGCAAGAAAACAAGTACATTTGTACCTGAGCTTATTCCAGGAAAGTTGCCATATACAATGTAGGTAGCAGATTATAAAGTCACTTGCTTAGTTTTCAGTTTGTTAAAGACAATTGAAAAGTTGGCAACTGAATTCAAGTCAGTTAATAGCTGACTAAGGCCAACTTTGCCATACAACTGTGTACTCAATCAGCTAATAATTAATAAAAAATTAAATAAGCAACAAATATTTGTAAACTAGCTGCTATAAGGACAAAATATGAATTAGTCGATGTTGAGAAGCTAGAAAGCATTGAAAATTCCTATGGCTGAGAAGTATGCAAGTAAGTGAGAAAGACTAAATTAATACTCAAAAGTCTATCAACCTAGATGTCCATTGACAGAAGAATGGATAAAGAAGTTGTAGTACATATATACAATGGGATATTACTCAGTCATAAAAAGGAATGAATGTGAGTCAGTTCTAGTGAGGTGGATGAACCTAGAGCCTGCTATAGGTCAGAAAAGAGTCAGAATAAGTCAGAAAAGAGAAAAAACAAATATATATTAACACATACATATGGAATCTAGGACAAAAGGTACTGATGAACCTATTTGCAGGGTAGGACTAGAGACCCAGATATAGAGAACAGATTGTAGACACAACAGGGGAAGGAGCGGGTGGGATGAATTGAGAGAGTAGCATTGAAACATACATTACCATATGTAAAATAGATAGCTAGTGGGAAGTTGCTATATAACACTGGGAGCTCAACCTGGTGCTTTGTGATGTCCTAGAGGGAAGGGATGGGGTAGGTGGTAGGAGGGAGGTCCAAGAGGGAGGGGACATATGTATACTTATGGCCGATTCACATTGTTGTATGGCAGAAACCAACATAACATTGTAAAACAATTATCCTCCAATTAAAAATAAATTTTAAAAATTAAAATAAGTCCCAATTCAGAAAAAAAATAGCCTAAACTTTGAAAAATGGTCTTCTGCAGATCTTAGAAAAGCAGCCTATCTTACCCAATTACGCAAGTCAAAATGACTTTTTACAAGCTAACCATTAAATTTTGGCTTTGAATGTCAAAAAAAAAAATTCATCGATATTATGCAGATAACCTATTCTCTAAATCCTATATAGGAAATACAAAGTGTTCCTACTGGAAGAGGCCACAAATTTTGAGATAATTCTCTCTAGATCATATTGGCAAGTGAACAGAAGAAGGAACAGAAGTATGAATGGTTAGGAAAAAAAGAATGAGCAAACAGTAAAAAATAATCAGGAATGATGCCAAATGTAAAACATTTGGACTGTCTCAATAAAGTTGGAATAAGAACAAAAACAAAACCACTTGGCCTGGCAATCTGTAGAATGGTGGAGAATAACACTAGGGAAGAACATTAGCACAGGCTGATAAATTTGTCCTTAACTTAGTGGAAAGGGAGACATCCTTGAACATTTCCAAAAAAGGGAGTGATGGCATCAGAGATTCCTTGACAGACAGAATCTAGAACCAAAATGAGGAATGGATTAGAGCTGGGGAGGAAGACATAGTTGAAAAAGAAGTAAGTAATCCTATTCTATTTAACACCTCCTTACTGAACAGCAAGTGTTGAATCTACTGATACATCGGTTACGTACGCTAAAGACAGAATCACACACAGAATTACTGCAACAACCTTTGGAATAATTTACTAGCGAGACTTAGCTTTACTGATATGCAACCATAAGGGATTCCTGGATAGAAAATCTATGATCACATCATAATTTAACTATCTCAATCACTTCAGTTTAAAAGAAATCAAAGAGAATGTCCAGCAGAGTCTCTGGATTTCTTTATTCTAGCAACTGAAGCAACAAGGGGTCTGGTTTTCTGAACATTATTGAGTAGAAATGCTTATTTCTGCAAATCTTGCCTTTGTTTTCAAAATTATAAGTGTATTGGTTCCCCTCTAACTCATTAAGTGCTTTTGTTCCATGGCTCCCATTTGAACAGCAGAAAAACCTTCAACAAGACAATTTCCATCACAACTGGGATCAATCTGAAATCTAAACTTAATGTAAAAAAATAATTTATTTCCTGCTTTTCAACTTCCTTTTCCTAGACACCAAAGGATAATTCTGTTAAAAATGCAATTAGCTGTGATCATCATGCATATCCAATTCAGCAAGTGTTTATTTAAAATCTTCTTTGGGCACACTGCTTTTTGAAAAGCTTTGCAGTTCCAAATGCATTTGAATGTGTTTGGCAAAGGGGTCACTTCTGGACATTGCTGCCCGTTTATATCTCCACATTATATACCCTTACATGCCCTTATCCCAAATTCTTCTGAAGCCAACCCTCTGACACCCTTTTCAGCTCAGGGTACTCTCATCACACAAATACAGGAAGGTAGATTTATGATGTTTCAAATTCCTCCAGTTGTTATGAAATGGTGAACTTCATTCATATTTTTGAAAACTTCTGAAAATCTCAAAGGATAAAATAAAAACCCTATTCCCACCTCATACACACAAAAATTGATCATATGTTGACATTCTAAATTTTTGTGTTTTCTAAAGAAATAAGTCAAGTTAATATCTCCTTAGTCTCTTACCCTCTGACCCCGTTTTCTTGCTCTGTCTCAGGAGCAATTCCAGCACTTTGCTATTAAATTTTCCAATCCATTATAATACTTTGATACATATATATACACCTTCCCTGGTGGCTCAATGACAAAGAGCCAGCCACTCAGTGGCAAAGTGGTGTGCCAATGCAGGAGACACAAGAGATGCGGGTTCAATCCCTCAGTTGGGAAGATCTCAATATAGTTGGGAGAAAGAAATGGCAACCCACTCCAGAATTCTTGCCTAGGAAATCCCATAGACAGAGGAGCCTGATGGACTACAGTTCATGAGGTCACAAAAGAGTCGTATATGACTTAGTGACTAAGCAATGACAACAACATCCATAAATAATACAAACTGCTATTTTGTGTTACTTTTCACATTTAAATAAATTGCATCATAAAATCATATTGTTCTGTAGTATTTCCACTTAGCATTATATTTTTGAGATCTATCAATATATAACCTCTTTGATTGTGTCCACTCTTTTTCACCACTGGATTGTGTTGCATTGTGTAAGCAAACACAATTGTATTTTTCTATTTGGATATTTCATTCTTTTTTTTCATGTGGGCTGTTTCCAATATTTTACTTTCATAAACAATGCTGAATGAGAAGTAGCTTTGAGCAAGCAGGTCTGCTTATGCAGTTGGAGAGTTATCTCTTTGGGGTTTAAAAATGAGATGTGTATGCACTGTTAGTTTTTTGGGAAACTGCCAAATTGCTCTCCGAAGTGGCTATATCATTTATACCCCTCTGATTATTTCAGTCTTTTTAATTTTTACCAATCTGGTGGTGAAAATTGTGACTAATTATTGTTTCCATTTGCATCCTCAAGATTACAAGCAAGGAAGGCCGAGTGAAATTCTCCAGGCTGTGACACATGGGGCAGGGGTGGCTGCTGGCCTTGGGTACAAGAGGTGACAGCACCGTCAGCAGCCTTGCCTTAGGGGTCTTATATTATGCTAGGGCTCCAAGCCACCACTTACAAGGCTCAGAGAAAGGCCTGAGTAAGGTCATCAGCTCCCCGCAAAAGGCCTGCAGTACACCATGCTTAGCAAGCCCTCCAGTGTTGCACAATAAAACAAAGCAAAATGCTCCTTGCTTCCTATGTAACATGGTAAAGAGCAGCCTAAGTGTGACAGAATGTTTATCCGAGAGTCACATTTTTTAAAGTAGAAACACTTTGTTCAAAGCAGTAAGGCCCACTGAGCGCCCCACTGAATGGGTGAGGTTTATAATTAGGGGTCTTATCATTGTCTTTCTCGAGTTCCTCCCTTCTTCCATTTTTCTATCCTCCTGAAAGCTCCTGAGTCCTCCTCCAACCTTAGTCTAGCAATTCATGGCAAAGTAATAAAGCACAAACTGGAAATCAGAAAATGTCAACTCTGGGCCCAGCACTGTTGATAAACTAACACAACACTTTGGGCAAATCATTTTTCTGCTGAGTCTTATCTTTCTTTTGGGAGGATGAAGTGATGCCAAAGGCCATAATCTAGGATTTAAAGCCTCTCACTTTCTAGCTTTCCCTTCAGAGGAACCAGAGATCAAATTGCCAATATTCACTGGATCATCGAAAAATGAGAGAGTTCCAGAAAAACATCTTTTTTATTTTTTTATTCATTTTAATTTTTTAATTTTATTTTATTTTTAAACTTTACAATATTGTATTAGTTTTGCCAAATATCAAAATGAATCTGCCACAGGTATACATGTGTTCCCCATCCTGAACCTTCCTCCCTCCTCCCTCCCCATACCATCCCTCTGGGTCATCACAGTGCACCAGCCCCAAGCATCCAGTATCGTGCATCGAACCTGGACTGGCAACTCGTTTCATACATGATATTATACATGTTTCAATGCCATTCTCCCAAATCTTCCCACCCTCTCCCTCTCCCACAGAGTCCATAAGACTGTTCTATACATCAGTGTCTCTTTTGCTGTCTCATACACAGGGTTCTTGTTACCATCTTTCTAAATTCCATATATATGTGTTAGTATACTATATTGGTGTTTGTCTTTCTGGCTTACTTCACTCTGTATAATAGGCTCCAGTTTCATCCACCTCATTAGAACTGATTCAAATGTATTCTTTTTAATGGCTGAGTAATACTCCATTGTGTATATGTACCACCGCTTTCTTATCCATTCATCTGCTGATGGACATCTAGGTTGCTTCCATGTCCTGGCTATTATAAACAGTGCTGCGATGAACATTGGGGTACATGTGTCTCTTTCAATTCTGGTTTCCTCAGTGTGTATGCCCAGCAGTGAGATTGCTGGATCATAAGGCAGTTCTATTTCCAGTTTTTTAAGGAATCTCCACACTGTTCTCCATAGTGGCTGTACTAGTTTGCATTCCCACCAGCAGTGTACGAGGGTTCCCTTTTCTCCACACCCTCTCCAGCATTTATTGCTTGTAGACTTTTGGATCGCAGCCATTCTGACTGGCGTGAAATGGTACCTCATAGTGGTTTTGATTTGCATTTCTCTGATAATGAGTGATGTTGAGCATCTTTTCATGTGTTTGTTAGCCATCTGTATGTCTTCTTTGGAGAAATGTCTATTTAGTTCTTTGGCCCATTTTTTGATTGGGTCATTTATTTTTCTGGAGTTGAGCTGTAGGAGTTGCTTGTATATTTTTGAGATTAGTTGTCTGTCAGTTGCTTCATTTGCTATTATTTTCTCCCATTCTGAAGGCTGCCTTTTCACCTTGCTAATAGTTTCCTTTGATGTGCAGAAGCTTTTAAGTTTAATTAGGTCCCATTTGTTTATTTTTGCTTTTATTTCCAATATTCTGGGAGGTGGGTCATAGAGGATCCTGCTGTGATGTATGTCAGAGAGTGTTTTGCCTATGTTCTCCTCTAGGAGTTTTATAGTTTCTGGTCTTATGTTGAGATCTTTAATCCATTTTGAGTTTATTTTTGTGTATGGTGTTAGAAAGTGCTCTAGTTTCATTCTTTTACAAGTGGTTGACCAGTTTTCCCAGCGCCACTTGTTAAAGAGATTGTCTTTAATCCATTGTATATTCTTGCCTCCTTTGTCAAAGATAAGGTGTCCATAGGTGCGTGGATTTATCTCTGGGCTTTCTATTTTGTTCCATTGATCTATATTTCTGTCTTTGTGCCAGTACCATACTGTCTTGATGACTGTGGCTTTGTAGTAGAGCCTGAAGTCAGGTAGATTGATTCCTCCAGTTCCATTCTTCTTTCTCAAGATAGCTTAGGCTATTCGAGGTTTTTTGTATTTCCATATAAATTGTGAAATTATTTGTTCTAGCTCTGTGAAGAATACCGTTGGTAGCTTGATAGGGATTGCATTGAATCTATAAATTGCTTTGGGTAGTATACTCATTTTCACTATATTGATTCTTCCAATCCATGAACATGGTATATTTCTCCATCTATTAGTGTCCTCTTTGATTTCTTTCACCAGTGTTTTATAGTTTACTATATATAGGTCTTTAGTTTCTTTAGGTAGATATATTCCTAAGTATTTTATTCTTTCCATTGCAATGGTGAATGGAATTGTTTCCTTAATTTCTCTTTCTGTTTTCTCATTATTAGTGTATAGGAATGCAAGGGATTTCTGTGTGTTGATTTTATATCCTGCAACTTTACTATAGTCATTGATTATTTCTAGTAATTTTCTGGTGGAGTCTTTAGGGTTTTCTATGTAGAGGATCATGTCATCTGCAAATAGTGAGAGTTTTACTTCTTTTTTTCCAATTTGGATTCCTTTTATTTCTTTTTCTGCTCTGATTGCTGTGGCCAAACATCTACTTCTGCTTTATTGACTATGCCAAAGCCTTTGACTGTATAAAGTGAAAGTGAAGTCACTCAGTCGTGCCTGACTCTTTGCAATCCCATGGACTGTAGCCTGTCTGGCTCCTCCATCCATGGGATTTTCCAGGCAAGAGTGCTGGAGTGGAATGCCATTTCCTTCTCCAGGGGATCTTCCCGACCCAGGAATCAAACCTGGGTCTCCCATATTGCAGGCAGACACTTTACCATCTGACCAACCTAAACAGCATATTTATTTGACTGTATGGATCACAACAAACTGTGGAAAATTCTTAAAGAGATGGGAATACCAGACCATCTGACCTGCCTCCTGAGAAATCTGTATGCAGGTCAAGAAGCAACAGTTAGAACCAGACATGGAACAATAGACTAGTTCCAAATCGGGAAAGGAGTACATCAAAGCTGTGTAATGTCACCCTGCTTATTTAACTTACATGCTGAGGACATCATGAGAAATGCTGGACTGGATGAAGCACAAGCTGGACTCAAGCTTGCCAGGACAAATATCAATAACCTCAGATACACAGATGACACAACCTTTATGGCAGAAAGCAAAGAAGAACTAAAGAGCCTCTTGATAAAAGTGAAAGAGAAGAGTGAAAAAGTTGGCTTAAAACTCAACATTCAGAAAACAAAGATCATGGCATCTGGTCCCACCATTTCATGGCAAATAGATGGAGAAACAATAGAAACAGTGACAGATTTTATTTTCATGGGCTCCAAAATCACCTCAGATGGTGACTACAGCCATGAAATTAAAAGACACTTGCTCCTCAAAAGAAAAGTTATGACAAACCTAGACAGCATATTAAAAAGCAGAGACATTACTTTGCCAACAAAGGTCCGTGTAGTCAAGGCTATGGTTTTTCCAGTGGTCATGTATGAATGTGAGAGTTGGACTATAAAGAAAGCTGAGCACCAAAGAATTGATGCTTTTGAACTGAGGTGTTGGAGAAGACTCTTGAGAGTCCCCTGGACTGCAAGGAGATCCAACCAGTCCATCCTAAAGGAAATCAGTGCTGAATATTCATTAGAAGCACTGACACTGAAGCTGAAGCTCCAATACTTTGGCCGCCCAATGCAAGGAACTGACTCATTAGAAAAGACTCTGATGCTGGGAAAGATTGAAGGCGGGAGGAGAAGGGGATGACAGAGGATGAGATGGTTGGATGGCATCACCGACTCGATGGATATGAGTTTGAGTAAACTCCGAGAGTTGGTGATAGACATGGAAGCCAGGCGTGCTGCACCCCATGGGGTCGCAAAGAGTCAGACGTGATTGAGCGACTGAACTGAACTGAACAGATCTCTACCCCATCCCTCTGTGTCTGTATCTCGGTGTCTCTGTGTCTGTCTCTGTCCCCATGTCTGTCTCTATCTCTGTCTCTCTGTCTCTCTCTCACACAAGCACACATACACCCTACCACTACAGACACTAAGAAATCACTGTTTCAATTTGCCTGTTTCATTTTATTAGCACATCCCACAGGAGGGGGATGACCCACCAAAGGCAGCAGAGCCAGAACTCCATCCAATTCAGCCAGTGCCTTTTCCCACCCCAAATCTGCTTTCTCCTGTCTTTAGAGCCAGGTCCCCTGCTCCTCCCTTGGTGTCAGTCTATCGACCTCATTGCTGATTCCTTTCTAAGGGAAGAAGGGTGAACTAGAGAAAAACCTCATCCATCCCCTCACCACCCAAAGTAGCTGGTGCTCCATCTGTCATTCGTTCTACAAGGAACCAGGCTAGGGGATTTCTACCAAGGGAATTTCACTTTCTATCAGGCTTCCAATGTTACACTTATGTGGCAATCAAACCATATCCAGAGGTCTCTCTGACCCAGTGAGCCAGGGAGAATACAAAATTCACCCAGGCATTACACAGACAATCCCTGAGAATATGTGTGTGATGTTAAAGCATGAATAGCATAGCAGATAGAATGGTTTCACGATCCCTGACTCTCGGTGTTCATGTCCTTGTAATAATCCTCTCCCTCTGATTGTGGACTGGTTACCTGTGACTTTATTCTAACCAGTGGAATATGGCAAAGATGATATGATTTAATTCCCAGGATTATATTATTCTGGACAAGACTCTATCTTGCTAAGCAACTTGCTCTACCTTGCTGCCTATGAAAAAGCAAGCTGCTTTAAGTCCTACAGCCACAAGTAAATTAATTATTCCAACAACCAGCATGAGCATGGAAGCAAGCCTTTTCTCAGTCAAGCCTCCTGATGAGAATGCAGCCCTGGTCGACACCTTGATCAAATCCTTGCAGAGGACTCAACTAAGCCGTGTTCAGACTCCTGACCTAAAAAAGCTGTGAGATAATACATATGTGTTGTTTTGATCTGCTTTGTATATGGTTACTTGATACACAGCATGTAAAACTAATGCAGGCAGGTATGCTTCATATGGTGTTTTACACATTCAGTACACGGGAGAACTATCTCGAATCGTATGTACAGAAAGAGAAATGTCTTCGTGAAACCAATTCTTTCTGCCCCATGACAACAGTTCGGGTCATGGCCTCTCTCCTCTGCTGAGGAGAAGAGAACCAGAACTCTCAGAGTTCTGACGTATCAGAACTCTGGATACGTAAGAGTATTAAGTCAGAGTAGCCAACGACAGACAAGCATCAAGGCTTTCCTGTCACCTTCAGCATCTGGGCTTCACAGCAGAGGTGAGTGGGAAAAAAATCAAAGTAGAGTATTTAAAGGGGCAAAGAACCAAAGCATGATTCTACCCTTCAAGCTAGAGAGACTCCAGTCACTAGTCCCCAGCTACTCTTTCCGATTCTGATGCAACTCAACCAAGTTGGGCTACTTCAGGTGAGTCCTTTCTGTAACTAGAATTGACAGAATATTCATTCTGGGCTACACGAGACCTGCATAATCCAGATTCTTTCCCATATTTCTACACTCCCGTTGTGACCTTCTTTTAGTGCTGGACTTCACCTTGCTTCCTCTTGCCGTGGGGCATTTGCACATGTTGGCTCCTGACACATTATTTCCTCCAATTTTCACATAGTTCATTCCTTCTTCAGATCTCAGCTTAGGTGACACTGCCACAGAGAAGCCTGTCCTTAACTTTGTGACTGAGCCTAATGCCTAACGACAGGCCCTCAGGGTATGATAACTCTCACCTCCTCGACATTTGTCACAGGCTAACTGTGCATTGGCCTCTTTGACTATTTGCTCAATGCAAGACTCCCCCACTAGCCTGTTTCTGAGCCACAAGGACAGAACTAGGACAAGTTTTGACTTTTTGTTGACTTGCCATTATCTTACCGGCACTGAGCCTTGAACATAGTATGTTTCAATAAAAATTCATTCAGTAAAGAGCTGACTAAAACATATCTGTCTAAAATAATTGAGGGGAAAAATGAGCCCTGGCCTGAGAGTCAGGACACCCGGTTGTGAACCAGCTTTGCACTCAATTTCAGCATGACATAGAGTGGGCCATTCCGATGCCTGTGAGTCTTCGTACCCCTGACTCGCTGAGAGCATCGTCAGCGCTACTGGTTGCTTGTTACTGACTGTGCTTTTTCACTTTGCCTCTTCAAGGAAGCAATAATGGGAAGACCTTTGAAATCCTGCTTCATTTCCTCAGAGCTCCAAAATTCTCAACAAAAAATTCTCAAAAGGAGTACAGGCTGCATGTAAACCAGAGAGTCCATTGGGGTCGGAAGTTAAAAGGTCATATTGTGTGGAATGGTCCTCATAGTCATCTGGGAACAATAACTGAAACATATAAATTACAGAACAGAGATGGCTGGCTGCTGTATCCATGGAAACAGATGTTGGCTTGGCCAAAGTGCTTTATAATGATTATGATTAATCATCCTTGAAATCACTGTTATTTATTGGTGTATAACTGATGGAACCATGTTGGAAGGGCTGTATTGTACAGTTTTACAAATTTCCTGTTGCCAGAGTTAGCACTCTGGTCATAAAATAGTAAAAATGTGCTTGAAAATATTCTTATTAAAATCAGAACAGGAAAATATAATGGCCATAGCTCTGAATAATAGTCAATAAAAAACATTGTGCCAACTCAAGTCACTAATGTTCAAATTATGCTTTCTTCCATGCTTCATATAAACTTAGTGTTAAAAAGCACTTCAATAAGTGACAACATTTCTTTTGTATGTTTTTCCTAAACACTGTTCACAACTCTGCTTTATCTGTATTTAAGTCAGAACTATTTGTTGTTGTTGTTCAGTCAGTCACGTCTGACTCTTTGCGATCCCAAGGACTGCAGCATACAAGCCTTCCCTGTCCATCAGCAAATCCTGGAGCTTGCTCAAACTCATGTCCATTGAGTTGGTGATGCCATCCAACCATCTCGTCCTCTGTCATCCCCTTCTCCTTCTGCATTCAATCTTTTCCAGCATTAAGGTCTTTTCTAATTAGTCAAATCTTCACATCAGGTGGGAAAAGTGTTGGAGCTTCAACTTCAACATCAGTTTCTACAATGAATATTCAGGATTGATTTCCTTTAGGATTGACTGGTTTGATCTCCTTGCAGTCCAAGGGACTCTCAAGATTCTTCTCCAACACCACAGTTCAAAAGCATCAGTTCTTTGGCGCTCAGCCTTCTTCTCACAAAAATCTGGAAAAAGTTATGGTTCATTTATTGTTGCCCTTCCTTTAGCCAATCTTCCTTGTCACTAATATTTTTCCACCTTTATTTTCTGTTCAGATAAACTGAAGTTTGTACCTCCACCACTTAAGTGTGATTTTTTTTAATCTGGTCACATGCATGATTGAAGCATGACCAAAGTATGGAAACAGTCTTCATATAAACTCTTTTTCAGCTGAAGATAGGGGGTACTTTATGGAGACAGGGGGCATCTGGTTCTTTCAGAGCCATCTCAGCTTCCTTCTATCCTCCCATCACTGCCCATCCCCACCCTGATCTATAAGTCAACAGGCACCTAACAAAACATGCACAACATTACTCTCCCTCACATGAGACAGAGAAATACCAAGGGATGTGGCAACAGCCCACCGTGGGCTTGGGTGTATTCCTAGTGCATGTTTTCTCAGAACAGATCCAACTCCTCGGATACATATGGCATTGTTTTCAGTGGAAACAGAAACAGAGGGCTGAGAGAGAGGCCAGAGCCTCAGGTGCTGTTGATACAAGTCTTTCCTAAGCATATCCACGAAGCTACTACCGTATCATTCTTGATCTAGTGCCACAAATAAACAGCAACCCCTGGGCCCTGGGCTATGTTCTCTGAACAGCACCAGGATTGTTCTGCACAATGCTCTGATTGTCTGTGGGGCAGGGCAGCTGGAGAGCAATGGAGTGGGTGCTGAAAGTCTGCTCCAGCAGCCATGCTAGGAGATGTTCCAAGCACCAGGTGTGTTAGCCACTGTCGATGTGCAGAAAGGCCCTGAGATGTGAGTCACGGTCACCTCAAACCTCCTGTCCTACTCTATCCTATAGACCCAGAAAATGACCTAGAATGCTTTGTACACCTGCAAAGGACAAGGCAAATGTGTACACAGGAAATTAATGAACAAACAATGCAAAAAAAATTTGAAAGGAAGCAATATTTATACCTATTCTCCAGCAATTTTGGCTGGAGAGTCTTTATATAATACATCACAGAAGGGCAAACATGAAGCTCATATACTGTTTAAATGGGCACAAAAGCAGGGCTTCCCCAGAGGCTTGTGGAACTTCTGTATCTTCAATCCAGAGAACCGAGAGCTACATCAAAAGTTTCCAACTCTCTGCACATTACAGAATGGAGAATTACCATTCTTTATTTTTAATTGCCTCTGGAAGACTCCATGATCTTATTTTAAAATATATTCCATAGATTATTATAAAATGTAATAAAGAGAAGCAACTATTTGTTATGATCTATCCCAATGTTCTTTACCTGGGGATTATTTTGCTCAATGGGACACTTGTTATAATGTCTAGAGACATGTTTTATTGTCACAACTGGTGAGGCAGGCAGGAGTTACCGATGTTTAGTGGGTAGAGGTCAGGGATCCTACTAAACCCCTCTACAAGGCACAGGACACTGCCACATAACAAAAAACTATCCAGCCCAAACTGTCAATAGTGCCAAGTTTGAAAAACCCTTATCTAGACAAATAGCCAGTATGACTAAATTATTCCTCTCTGAAAGATTCATCATTTGAATAATTGGACTAATCATTAAAGGTGTCTCTGTATAGAATGCCTTGGTTTCAGACCACTGCATTAATTTCATTGAAGGATAATACTGGTAAGCATTCAAGTAAAATTAACAATTTCAAATTGCCTACCATGCAGGCACACTCTGCCTTTACAAGGGGTACTATTTGAGAGGTGAGTAGTCACAGGCCTGTAAAACACTAAATAGGTGTTGTAGAGAAGGAAGTAATCCATTCGACTTGGGCATCAGGGAAAATTTAATATAAGATGACTTTGAACTCTCAAGCAAATTGTGCCTTACTTTCTAATGCTATAATTTGGCCATAGTTTTGAACTCTTGATTTAAATTATACCAGGCACTCTTCTAAATACATTCATTATTTCATCACATTCTCAAAAAAATCCTATGAAGTAGGAACTACTATTCTCATCTAACAGATGAGATAGCATTCTAGTAGGGACTTGACCATCTCCAGAGTGAGTGTGCATCACTGCAGAGCCATGTAATCTCTTAGGAATATGGCTAAGTGATCTGAACCAGGGATATCACCTCCCAATGACTGTCCCCTGACCTCTGCAGGGAGGGGTTCCTGGTGTTTAAGGTCCTCACATCACCAGCATTCATTATTCTATCACCAACAGGACAATTATTTCACAAAACAATCATTCTGGGGTAGGCTCCAAACTGTGGAGGGAAAACGCCTTCAAGTAATCACTTGAATGGTAACATTTGAATAGCTATCAGTATATTAACTCTAAAAGGAATTTTACCTTAGTCTATATTCCCCAAATGGGTTAAAAGTTAAGTCCCTGTCATTGCCTCCCCAAGTTCAAATCAATTTTATCCCGATTGAGGCTCAAATTCACTGCTCTGTGACAACCTAGAGGGGTAGGATGGGGTGGGAGGTGGGAGGGACGTTCAAGAGGGAGGGGACATGCTGGCCAATGGCCGATTCATGTTGATGGATAGCAGGAACCAACACAATACTGTAAAGCAATTATCCTTCAATTATAAGTAAATATATTTTTTAATCACCTATTAAAAATAATTTCATCCTGACTGTACAAATATAGTCTAAATATTGCATTTCATTTATTCACTCATTCAACAAATATGTACTGATCATCTATCACATTCTGGTAAATGGGTTGAATACCTGGGATATAGCAGTAATCAACTAGACAAAAATTCCTTAACCTCATGGAACTAATCAATGAAAATGACACTTTGATATTAGAAGATTCCTAGGTAAAGAAAGTAGCCATAATGTTTCTTGTCTGTATTTAAATTATTGCCATCATTATTCAACTGAATTTCCAATTTACACTTAATCTTACCTTAAAATGTTTAGTGTTTCCCCATGTTGTTTCTCAAATAGATGTAGGCAGGATCTCTGGAAGGGATAATTAATGAAAAATGTCATCACCTAACTCTTTCTGAAATATTTAAATAAAAAAGGAAGATGTATTAAGCTAAAAGATACCAATACAATTTTCTTATCTCAATGTGCTTTATTTTCTGAGTGCTTCTAGGTTTCTTTCCAGTGTATAGCAACTGAAATATTTCCACAAATTTATTTCTGAAATAAAATATATCAGGCTGAGAGATTTTAAGAGCAATTCCATTTTTATATCATGCATCTCTTTTCCATATTCTAGTTTAGAGAGCTCAGTTGAGCAGGTTTGCTACATCATTTTTACTGTAATAACGAAGATTTTTATCAGATCCCTTGACAAAACCATTCACTTTACCTTTGTATGTCTGTCCATGTTGCTCCCTACATCTGAAAATCCCCATTTTGTCTCCACTAACCAATCTGCAACCATCCTTCATAACCTTATTTGATATTATCTTGCTTATGTATATGTGCTTATTTTCATATTTTTCTCTATTCTTGAAAAGATTTGAAACAGCCTATAAAATGACACACAGGAGATGTAATAGCAACAGTTAAAAGTAAGGCAAGAGAAGAAAGTAAAACCAGAGAGGAGCTGAAACACAGCAAGGAATGAGTTTAAAAATGCATATCACCGCAACTTGCACATGTGCAATAGGTGAACATAAATCTAGCCCTAAATTTTCTGGCAGCCAACATGAAAAGAGAAACCTCATCAGTCACTCAATTCAGTGTCCATGCCAAATTTCCCAACAAAGTGTAATTGTTCTTGGTGCTCAGAACAGTCAGAAACTTTCCTGGGGATCTTCAAAATAGATGGTGTAATTAGCAATCATTATAACTTTGTTACCATTCATACAACAAGATACACAGGACTGCTTATTAAAATGAGTCTTGACGCAAGCCCAGTGGTACATGCACAGACACAACACAGAGAAAAGCTGCCCTTCTGAGAAGTAGAAAGAGAAGGCAGGGATGGCCGACCCAACAAAAGAGTGTTCCAGACTCACTGATCAGTTTTGACTCAGGAATTTAATTTAGAGTTTCAGGAGGTGGATGAACTTGGCAGTCCTCTCTAAATGTTGTTCCTCCCAGCTTTTGATTAATGTTGTGTGGTGACAGCAAACGCATCGAGAGAAGCATTCTGTGTGCCATTGAGTCATCCTCTGGTATCCAAGCAGAGCCCAGAGCTGGGGCTAGAGTTCGTATCCTTTCCAGAAGGTGGGGACTCTGCAGACTTGCCATCAAGACAAATGTCTGATGCACAGCCAGGCCACTTGCCCTCCAAAAAGGTGAGCAGAGGAAGCGCTAGCAAGGCAGGCCAGGATGATTCCCAGAAAATTCTTCTGAACCCATTGTAGAGCCAGATGAACAGGCAGATGATGTCCCAGTTCCATTAGCATGGACAAAATAGCATTAGTCTGAATTAGTTGAAGATAACCAGACTCCCATTTCAGGCAAAATAAAACATGCACAAAGCCCTGAAAGCATTTTTAGCTTTGAGCAGACTACTTCTGTGTGTTCCATGACAAACCATTATGAAATGCACATCTAGGAAATAGAAACAAGTTGTAGGGGATTATTATTTATTTATAAATCCGCAAAAAGATAAGACTATCCAGCAAAGACAGTAACTTGTTTGGAAAGAGAAAAAAGAAGAAAAGGCCAAGTGGCCTTTCTTTTGGACAATAATTGGCCAGTGGGGTCAGAGGCTTGTTCAGGCCACTCCTTATTTGAAATAATAGAGCTTTAATATTCATGTAAGAGTGTTTGCTTGTTTTCTCTATAGCCAAGAGAGAGGGGGGTTGAAGTCAGCCTAACCGGATCATTATGAGCCAAGTTTTAAAGAAGGAAAAACTAAATACAATCCTTTATAATCCCAAAAGCTATCGTCTGCCATGTTGAAAGACTGTTCCTATTGGCTCTGATCTGAGCAGAACCATAATAGGGGAAGTTTTATAAAATTGCTCTTGTACTCAGAGCAGGCAGAAACTTTCCCTGAGATCTTCAAAATAGATGGTATAATTAGCAATCATTATAACTTTGTTACCACTCATACAACAAGATACACAGGACTGCTTATTAAAATGAGTCTTGACACAGGCTAGTGGTACACACACAGCCACAATACAGAGAGGCTCTGTCTACACTGAGCTATTCAAACAGCCAAATCTTATATACAAGGATAAAGAGCAAGGGATTTTCAATAAGTGCACCAACAATTCAATATCTCTAACATATCTATTTATCTAGGAGAGACTGAAGAGGTTAGCGGTGGTCTTTAAAGGAATAAACTTTGCTTAATGTTTACTGTTCCACATATAAAGCATTAGTCTATGAAAACTAAACTCTTAATTTGATAATAAAATACCTGGCATACAGTTTAGGGCTATTGTCCAATAAAGGATAGCTATAACTTATTAAGCAGTGACAGATTTTATTTTCTTGGGCTCCAAAAATCACTGTAGATGGTGACAGCAGCCATGAAATTAAAAGATGCTTGCTCCTGGGGAAAAAAAGCTATGACAAACCTAGAAAGCATATTAAAAAGCAGAGACATCACTTTGCCCGCAAATGGTTTTTCCAGTAGTCACATACGGATGTGAGAGTTGGACCATAAAGAAGGCTGAATGCTGAAGAATTGGTGCTTTCGAATTGTTGTGCTAGAGAAGACCTTGAGAGTCTCTTGAATTGCAAGATCAAACCCGTCAGTCCTAAAGGAAATCATCCCTGAATATTCATCTGAAGGATTGTTGCTGAAGCAGAAGCTCTAATACTTTGGCCACCTGATGTGAAGAGCCAACTCACTGGAAAACCCCTGATTCTGGGAAAGATCGAAGGCAAAAGGAGAAGGAGACGGCAGAGGATGAAAAGGTTAGATACCATCACTGACTCAGCGGACATGAATTTGAGCAAACTCTGGGAGATAGTGGAGGACAGAGGAGCCTTGTGTGCTCCAGTCCACGGGGGTGCAGAGAATCAGATACAACTTAGCGACTGAACAATAACAAAACATAATTTAGGACAGGAAATACAATCCTCTTAGAGTACAAAATAAACTATACTGTTCATCCAATCAAGTGAAGCTGTACCTATAGCATAAATAATGGTGGAAAAGTTGAGGAGAAAGGCCCTTGAATATCTTTGGAGGAAAAAAATTACTTCCCTAGAATCTAACTATACATTATTTAGTACAGTAGCCTAACACAGATTCTGATGTGAACTGTTTTTTAAGTAGTGATAAAATTTGAAATAAGTTTTCAACTGTATGAAGTTCTAATCTGTCACGTGAGATTTTTAGTACATGTGATAGCTCATTAATCTCCCTGTGGAGGTTTTAAGTTGTTCTACTCTCTATATGCAGAAAGTGGATCCCCTCTTGAGAGTTTAAATAGTTCTCAACTAATAGGATGCCACATCAAATATCTGAAAACCACTTTCAACCTGTTCCCTAGACCTGCCATAACAAAGTAAATTTGTTACCTCAGCAATGTCCCTATCTACAAATAAGGTCATATTCTGAGATACTGGGGGTTACAATTTCAACACATCTTTTCAAGGGAACACAATTCAACCCACGATACAGTCCTAACGTATTCTAACTTATACAGTCCTGAACTTATTCTACAGAATTGAAGGCTCTTTAAAACTGGCAGCTTTAAGCAGTAATGAGGATACCTTGCCCATCCAACTGTAAGTGACCTTGTACCTAAAGAAGTGACCTTTCTATTCCTCATCATGAGAAAGGGACAGCTCTCTTATTGTTTGAGGAGCCACAACATAAGCCATGGAGTGTGTCTTTCTGTTGTTCTCCACTGATGAGAGGCTGTACAGATTGGTGGTTGATTGCACAGAGCCCGGGGCCCCACTGCCTGGGTTCAAACTCTAGCACCACCACCTCTAGCTGTGGGACCTTAGACAAGTCTTTTACTGTCTCTGGTCTGCAGTTAACTAGCCTGTAAATGGAGATAATAATAGAACTTCCTCATGGAGATGTTTTGAGATTCAAATGAGCCAATATGTATGAAGTGCTTAGAACAGGGCCAAGCACCCAAGGAGCACTATTTTAATGTTAGATATTTTAAGCTGTTTCAAAGTTAAATATTTAAAATAAATGTATTATTTTTCAATATGAGGAATAAAATGTTCACGTCTCAATAGAAAACTATCAAGGAAGCTAGGTTTCCCACAAGAACCCCCTTTATGACCCTCATTCCATATTCTCTCTACCTAGTTGTAATTTCTTTTATTTTTAATGTCTTTTCTCCATTAATAATCATGTACCAAGAAGCCTCTCAGTCTAGTTTTGGCTCCACTTTGATCACTCTGTCATGTCGCTCGATTTCACCAATGTATCAATAATAGAAGGCAATTGCTTCTTGGATAACATCTTCATCTCTGGACAACTGACCTCCTCCAGGTAACTATAGACAAGTTCCATGTTTTCCATTTCTTCTACATCCTATAAAACTCAGAACAATATAAAGAACATAAGCAGGTTCTGGATAAACCCCAAATGGTTGAAAGGTAAATACAAAGTAAACCAAGACACTAAGAAGAGGATCCTTTATTGCAGACTAGTTTGCATATCTAAAGATCGTTGCTGTGAACCATTTTTGTTCACAAATGCTCAGAAAACTCCAGCAAAGGCATAGAGTACAAAACCTAAGAAGAGATTACAGCTGGGAAGAATTGGCTTCAGGCCTAACATTGCTTTATCATGGTTCTGGCAGGTAATCAATAGGAAATTCTGTTGCATAGACATAAATCATAATTGAGTTTTCATCAGTCTTGTGCCAAGTGTGTGCCTGTATGAAATCCAGGATCTCAGTGCCAAGGTGCCTTATCAGTCCATATGCAAATATGCCTTTTGATGAAATCAAAGAATAGCAGAATTCAGAGGAGACTGCACCTCGTGCTGCCAAAGTCAGGTAGACATTTAACTCTTCATACTGGCCAGTGACTAAAAACTGCCTGCAAAGGGGGAGGCATTTCTCATGCAATGCTGCTCTTTAAATGCTCAAGGGTATTCAGAAATGGGGAAAAAAAAAAATCAACTCACAATGTTTATTCCCCCTAAGATAGTATTCAAAAAAATCTCTTACCAAAATCCCTAAAAACTTAATCAAAATTTATTAAAAGACCATTAACTAATACTAAAAATAAGTTTTATATACAGTTTTCTCAAGGCAAAATGGAAAAAAATAGTATTAGCAACTATCTCCTCTAAATGTCAAAAAGAAGACAAAATTTCCAGACTTTCATCCCTCTCTCAAAGATAACACATCTAAAACTCAAGATGGTTTAAATTGAAAAGTTTTAATCTATGTTCATTTATTTTGAGAGTTGATGGCTAGATTAAATCAAGCTTATAGATTTATAACAATCTGAACTTTTAAAATTCTTTCAAACACCTTCAAGCATACCCTTTTTTTGTTTAGATCAACCACCAGAACTTTTTTTTAAGACACTAAGGACTAACTATCCGAGATAATATTTTACCTAGATATTTGCTCAACAATTCAAACTGCTTCCCATTGCTTACAACATACACACAGAGAAAGAGATTTTCTAGACCAGCACTTCAGTACAGTAGCCACTATCCATATGTAGCTATATAAATTTAAATCATTCAAACATAATTAAAATTAAAAATTCAGTTCTGCGCTCATACTGGCTACATTTCAAGAGCTGAATACCACATGTGCCTAGCAGCTACAGTATCCTATGACATAAGTATAGAACATTTCTATCATCACAGAAAGTTCTATTGGACATTGCTGCAAGTCTGTACCATGCTTCTTACATCCAGAAAGATCTGCGCTTTGTATCATGACAGAGGGAAAGGCCCCTTTTCTCTCTGCATTCTGCAGAGAATCCAGATCTCACTACAGCCACATCTGTTATGAAGAGTGTCCAAAGAAAGGGCCACTATTTCCCACCCTGAGCCCACATGCATATGGGAAGAACTAAGAGGCCTCTCCTCCCAGCATGGGAGAGGAAAAGCCTATCAAATTTGCTCTGGGGAAATACAGAAGCAGGATGTCAGCAAGATGGCAGAGTAGGAGATTCAAGCCCTCATACTCCCAAAGAAACATCAATTTTAGTCACCGTTCATGGACAGGAATACCCCTGTGGGAACCTGGAAGTCCAGGGGAGAATTTAGAGCACTTCCTTTGAGGATAAAATAAACAAACAAACAAGGATAGAGGCACTGAAGAATAGAAGAGTTTCACATTCCCTGTGTCAACCATCCTCCACAGCTTCACAGCTCAATGCCAGGAGAGACCCCTCAACCCATGATTTTACCCACAAGGAAAAGTAAGAGCAGAATGAGCACCCATCTTCCCCAGCCTAGTGGGACATAGGCCCCAAAGCCCACTTCTGCCTTACCCTATCCAGAGCATCGAGGGGATCCGCCTGGCCGAATGGTCTTGGGGGGAGTAGGAGCAGGGCAAAAGGGCTGGGGTCACAGAAACCACTGTGCAGATCTCAAAAACTGACCACAGACCCTAGAGGCTGGCCCCCAAACCCCATCAGACACCTCACTGGCAGCCACCCCCCAAACTGGATGGCATGTGGCCCAGCAGGCTACTTGTATCCTCCCAAGACGGTGCACGTGAGCCTCCACAGACCGTGTATGGGAGCCTCTGCATAGGGCATTACAAACCCTTGCAGATAGCACACGGATATCCCAGGTTGGCTTGACGTTACAGGACTGGGAGAAAGTGTACAACCCTGAATACTCTTCAGAGCACAGACCTGGGGTAAATAACAAAACCAACCCACAGCATGAGAAAAAAATATTTGTTAAATCATATGCAGTGTGTGTGCTGGAGAAGACTCTTGAGATCAAAGAGATCAAACCAGTCAATCCTAAAGGAAATCAAACCTGAATATTCACTGGAAGGACTGATGATGAGGCTGAAAATCCACTACCTTGGTCATCTGATGCGAGGAGTCAACTCATTGGAGAAAATCCTGATGCTAGGAAAGATTGAGGACAAAAGAAGAGGGCGACAGAGAATGAAACGGTTGGATGGTATCACCAAATCAATGGCCATAAGTTTGAGCAAACTCTGAGAGATAGTGAAGGACAGGGAAGCCTGGTGTGCTGTGGTCCATGAGATTGCAGAGTCTGACACAACTTAGCGATTGAACAACAATACAGTATATGACAAGGGATATATTCAGCACCCATAAAGAATTCTTAGAGCTCAACAGTAAAGCGACTTATAACCTGAATGAAAATGGAGAGAATATTTGAACAGTCATTGCTCAAAAAAAAGTAACCAATAGCAAGTGAAAACATGCTCAACATGGTTACCCGTAGTGACATTCACTTGAAAAACAACGAGAAACCACTGAGCACTCACTGAGATGGCTATCATAAAAAGACAGAGCATCAGAAGTGTTGACAAGGTTTCCCCATGAAGCAGGGTGTGTTGACCCATGGCAGAGCACACTTGCTTCTGAGGGAGAGGCATTCCCGGTACAGACCAAGGAGAAAGTGCAAGTCTGTGCGAGATTGCATTATAAATGCCCACCTGAGTGTTCTCAACTTTGTCAGCATGAAGAAGGGAAGAAGGGTATTTCTGGACTCTCTGATGCTTTCGTGCCTTATCACCTGGGGCCCCAAAGAGCTACAGAATCCACAAACTTTTTAATCTCTCTAAAGAGGATGATGTCCACCACTGTGTTGTGAGGAAGCCCCTAAACAAAGAAGAAACTTACAACCAAAGACCCAACATTCACCGTCTTGTTACGCCATGTTATGCAATGTAAACATTGGTGTATCGCTCTGGAGAAACAGCACATCAAGCAAAATAAGAAAGAGGCTGCAGAACATGCTAAACTTTTGGCCAAGAGAATGAAGGTAGCCAAAGAGAAAGACGGGGAACAGATTGCCAAGAGATGGAGAATGTCTTCTCTGAGAACTTCTGAGTACAGTCAAAAATGAGATGTTCTAAGAGTAATAAATTGTTGTTTCTTCACTAAGTTGTGTCTTTGCAACTCCATGGACTGTAGCCCACCAGGCTCCTCTGTCCATGGCATTTTCCAGGCAAGAAGACTGGAGTGAGTTGCCATGCCCTCCCCCTGGGGATCTTCCCAACCCAGGGATTGAACATGGGTCTCCTGCACTGGCACGTAGATTCTTTACCACTGAGCCACCCATAACAAATAAATAAAATCAGATAAAAACCAAAAACAGAGTGTATAATGAAAAAATATCTCTAGATAATTTTCTGCTTCTTCAATTTACAGTGTAATATGGGGTGATTAATAAACTTGCTATATTCATGGAACACAGGAGTTATTAAATTAATGTCACATTAAAAAACCAGATAAGAGGTAGCATACTTATTAACATGGAAAGCCATTTCACTGTTACATAAATAACTACTTTATAAACACTTACAAATATGTTTTCCATGCAATGAAAAGAAGTGAAAGTATTAGTCACTCAGTCACGTCCAACTCTTTATGACCCCATTTACTATGGCCCCCCAGGCTCCTCTGTCCATGGAATTCTCCAGGCAAGAATACTGGAGTGGGTAGTGAGGATCTTCCTGACCCAGAGGTTGAATCCAGGTCTCTTACATTGCTGGCAGATTCTTTACCATCTGAGCCTGTAATGCAGGAGACCAGGTTTGATCTCCTGGCAGGCTACAGTCCATGGGGTTGTGACATGACTGAGCAACTAACACTTTTCATGTAACATCACCAGAGAAATCCTGTCTCACAGAGAAAAATCAGAATGTTTAAAATTACCAAAAGCTTTGAAGTCCAGTGCCAGGTACAGCATAAGTGTCCAATTAATATTTATAGACTGATGGGGGGGAGGGAATATTTATGTATAAATAAGAATATTGACTATAGGAATACACAGATGATTTTTTCACACAGTATTTCAATACCATGTTCAGTTTGGAGCCTGAAACTTAAGTGAATAGAGAACTTGGAATAGTTCCAGAGAAAAGCAATGAAAATGATTAAAGACTTGGAAAATGGGGCCTATAAATCATGAGTACAGGAACTGGGGCTTATTTAACCTGAAAGAAAAAGCTACATGACTGCACCAGATTCTTATATCTGAAAGTGAAAGATGGGTGAGATTTGCCATCACCCGTCCATACAGCGCTGCAAGCAGAAATCCAGAAGTGGCAAAGATATTTTCCAAGTATTAGTATTATTTCTGTGAACCTCTGTCTCTTTTCTTGTGGTTTTTAAAACAACCAACAGCGGCCCTGGGACAAGCTGGGTGTGCATTGGTTAAACCCACAAACATGTATCTAGTGCCACCGTGGGCCAGGTGCCTTGCTGGGCATTACGGAGAGACAAGAGTAGGGTAATGTGTGACTCCTAACCTCAGGAGTGTGGAGGATTAGTCCAGGAGACAACCGTGTAAAGACGGTTGCTGGATGTCAGGGAATCTCCTCTACAGATGATACACAGTGTCTCTAAGAAAGGCACAGGAAAGTTCACTTGGGAGGCTGGGGTGAAAAAAAAAAAAAAAAGAGTTTCTTTACCAGGGTCTTAATGCTGCAAATGAGTTTGTTGAGCAGAAGTAGGCAGGAGAGCACTTAGGACATTCTGTGTGAACAGACATCAAGCACAGGAAAATCCAGGCATGTGAGATGGACACGTGAGAGCTTGAACCAGTCAGGAGGGCCGGAGCAGATAAGGGAAATGTTATCACATCCAATTTGCAGATAAAGAAACTGAGGGTCAGTGTTCTCAGTGATTTGGGCAAGGTTATCAGCAATCAAGATCAGAGTTGGGACTTGAACTCACAAGTCCTGATCTCCAGTTGTTACTCCTTTAGCAATTCTAAGGTGCCATGGTGTGTCAGATAAATATTTCTTTCCATTAGAGCTGAAATTATTATCAACAAAAAATTCATCTTGTTGAGTAATTTGAGGGGGAGATGATGTCATCATGGTCATATGGTGCAAAGTCACTGGATTCTGTGTACACACACACACACACACGTTATTTATAAATAGAGTTTCATCTAGCCAAAATGTCATTTACTAATGAATAATGCATCTCCGCTTCATTTGTTCAGTTATACCCCACATAGTAAAGATGAGAGATGTGAACTAGAATTAAATTATTTTCAATTTTTTATTTTAAACTGAAACAAAATGTACCACATACCTGAGCTGCAGGAAGACAGCTTTCTATTATCACTCCTGCTGCAGCCTCACATCTTCTCTTTTCCTCATGTTTTTAATGAAAATCTTCAGTCAATCTAACAATAATCAAAAAATGATTCTGGATCAACATACATAAAATGTGGGGAAAGAAGCAGCTTGCTGGAGTCCAGGCAAATCACAAAATAAAACAGAAGTCATTGGCGAGTTAGAGATTTAGTTTATTTGATCTGTTTTCTCTATAATTGGAAGCTAGCAAAATCCTGGATATTAAGTTTTGGATATTAAGAATATAGAATTCCTGAATCTGAATGTTTCTGTCTCCATAATTGACTGATAATGAAGGAAAAGTGCACTTCCTGTTCTCTTTAGTCTTTGTGTACAGACACAAGGACCTAACTGCAGATAAAAGGCTGCTGAAGAAGACCTGATAGTCCAAAAAAAATATCAAGACTCAAACATACAAAACATCATTACTTCATTCATTCTAATGTTTCTTTTTTTCACATAACCCCAAAATATAATGACTATTGTATTCATTTTCTACGTGCAAGACAGAAATCCATCTTAAACATATCCCTCTTCTAAAAATCCACTGTTTATTAGAAGGTTCCTAGATAAACTCCCAATTAAATAAGTTGCCCTAGAAAACCTCATACCAATATTCCTATGTGATCACAGTTTCAGAATGACCTTTTTTCTTGCCCCATGCCTGGAAATCACCTTAAAATTCAATATCGGAGGATGAACTTTCCTGGTTCAATTTCCCAAGTGTCCTAATCGCAATTATATCCAGTGTGTTGGTAGTTACTCTCAGGAAGTGTTCAAGGACACGAAAGCTCGCCTCTCTATCTTGGTCTTCTAGCCCCCCTCTCCTAGCATGGAAATGCTGTATTAAGTAAGGAAGATGCAACTGTGCTGGGTGGTCACAACAGCTGTGATTACCTCTATGCGCTTGCCTTACAAAGGCACTGAAAAGTCACTGAGAAGTGGGGCAATTTCTTAGCCATTAATTTGGGAGAATCCTGGCTGCCCTAATATGGTTTAAAACATGAACATCATGACCTCAATGTTCTCAAAAGGTGTTAGTCTCCCTGTCTGTCTTTCAGGGAAGTCCTGAGTTATTTTGCTTAGAGTGGATGCATTTAAAAGCAAATAGTCCTGAGTATAGCTTGAGTACATGTCTGAACTCTTGGCTTCAGGTCGAGCTAACCTACAAAAGTGAGAAATATAAGCTTGGCCTATTAGTGAGCCCTGATCGGCTCTGACACCACTGAGGAGAGTGACTTCGGGACTAGCTAGTACGCATGCACTGGCTGGGAGTCCACACAAGCTGGTTGCCCAGGGTGATGGCTGGAGGCAGAAGCCCCTCTCACCTAAACCTGCAGGTGCAAAAGCCAGAGGAGTCATTTAAGCTCCTGTCCTAAATAATATGACTCTGGTTAAAACTAGAGAGATGCATTGGCATAGGTCTTTATATTGATGTAAAGAGACCCAGAGGTAGGAAGCAGGGCCTGAATTGAAGGTAAGCAGGAAGGTGTTTGAGGAAACTGCATAATGTATTGGGTGGATGGTGGGATTTATTTTAAAGTCCATAGATGGAGCTGACTCACTACAGGAGAATCCCTCCCCTAGCCAGGCTGAGTGCGTTTGCCCAGGCTACTGCTGCTGCTGCTGCTAACTCGCTTCAGTTGTGTCTGACTCTGTGCAACCCCATAGACGGCACCCTACCAGGCTCCCCCATCCCTAGGATTCTCCAGGCAAGAACATTGGAGTGGGTTGCCATTTCCTTCTCCAATGCATGAAAGTGAAAAGTGAAAGTGAAGTCGCTCAGTCGTGTCCGACTCTTCGCCACCCCATGGACTCAGCCTACCAGGCTCCTCCATCCATGGGATTTTCCAGGCAAGAGTACTGGAGTGGGGTGCCATTGCCTTCTCCGTTGTCCAGGCTGGTACACTCCTAAATCAGAGGTACATTCTCAGGTATGTTCTGCAGTCTCTACCCTTTACTGCTGATGCATAAAATGAAGCCAATGGAGCTGAGGAACTCTTTAAAGCACATTTTGGCTGTCTTGGGAAAATCAGCACTAGTTATTAGGTTCTAGTGTAGTTGACAGAATTTCAGCAGAGAGCCCAGGACTGGTATGCAGGCATGTGAGGAAGACGATGGAGTGGATCGCCACAAGTACATCCCACTGTTCTCCTCCCAGGCAGGTGGTATCCATGGGTCAGATGAAAGAGATTACAGGGCGAGCTGAAATTCTACCAACTATTAGAATAATAGTGGTACCAGGAGATGCAGAAAGAACTGGACATGGTATTTCAGGTGGAGGAAAGCAGTGGAATTTTATTTGTTTTATATCCACATTGGCTGCTGTGTGGATCAGTTGTGTAGTCTTTAAAAGATCCAGTTAAGAGTGTTCTTCTTTCAGAACAGACTGATATGCTCGCTCTGCTGCTGCTGCTGCTAAGTCGCTTCAGTCGTGTCCGACTCTGTGCAACCCTATAGACGGCAGCCCACCAGGCTGCCCCGTCCCTGGGATTCTTCAGGCAAGAACACTGGAGTGGGTTGCCATTTCCTTCTCCAATGCATGAAAGTGAAAAGTGAAAGGGAAGTCGCTCAATCGTGTCCGACTCTTAGCAACCCCATGGACTGTAGCCCACTAGGCTCCTCCATCCATGGGATTTTCCAGGCAAGAGTACTGGAGTGGGGTGCCATTGCCTTCTCCATATGCTTGCTCTATTAGTCTGTAAATTTTCAAAAGGTAAATGGAACTATAGATAGACAGCATCCTCCAAACTGGGATTTAAGTGGTTGTGCTATATCAGATCCTAGCAGATTCCTTGATGAATAGGGAGGGTATCAGAGAATGGTGCCCTGGTGGGAAGGATCAGGACCGGGAGTAAGCCCTAATTTGGTTTCTCATGGAGGACGCCCATATCAGTCAGGTCAGGCTAACATCTGCAAACCCTCTTTCACTCCCGTAAGATCGCTGCCCAAATGTCACCTTATTGAAGAGTCCTTTTATGGCCACCCCACACAAGATAGAAGTCCCATACTTATTTTTCTTTATTTTTCTTCTACATCATGACCATTGTCTATAGCACTATATATTTTACTGAGTTATTTATTCTCTGTATCCTCTCACTAGCACTTAAGTACCATGAGGCCAGGAACTTGACCTATTTCATTCACTGTTGTACCCCTAGCACCTAAGTCAGCCCCTTTGTACTAACCATTTAATAGTTATTTGTGCCATGACTAGTACATGGTGGGAGGGATAAATTGAGAAATTGGGACTGGCATACACATACTACAATATATAAAATAGATAACTAATATGAATGCACTGTAGAGCACAGGGAACTCTACTCAATACTCTGTAATAACCCATATAGGAAAAGACTCTAAAAAGAGGGGATATATGTATATTTATAGACTTTGCAGGTGACTCAGTGGTAAAGACTCTGCCTGCCAATACAAGAGATGCAGGAGACACAGGTTCGATCCCTGGGTCAGGAAGATTCCCTGGAATAGGAAATAGCAACCCATTCCAGTATTCTTGCCCTGGAAATCCCATGGACAGAGGAGCCTAGTGGGCTACAGTCCATAGGGATACAAAGAGTCAGACATGACTGAGTGACTGAGCATACACACACACACATATCTGCCAAATGTAGCAATTTAATCATGTACTTGAGGTGTCATTATTCTTTTGGGGGTTCCTACAACCCAGCAAAACAAATTCATTTTTGAAAAAAATTTAAAATTAAATAAAATTATTTTCTATTTCTTGTATATATATAATTACACAACCAGGAAACTTAACAATATTAAAAATATAGCCTAAACTAAAAATAAAAATAGTACATGGTAACTTCATTCATGATAACATATGCTCAGTAGCACTCCCTTTCCTATTTATCTAAGTCAACAAATTCAATCATTCACTTCCCCTCTTCCCTATCCATAATTTGAGTTGCACTGCCCAAATGAAAAAAAGATCAGATGGTCAGCAAGTTCTATCTTAGAGCATTATATCACACTGATGTCTCTTGTATGAGGGGATGAATGCCGAATAGTTAGCAGATGAGAGGTTGAGTGTTTTTACTAAGTTGATTTAACATAAGTATGCTCTCCATATAGCTCTGGAAGATAAAGATAAAGACAGAAATTGGGCATGGCATGACACAAGGCACTTGACATGCATTATCACATTTAATCTGTACAGCCATCTTGCAAAATAGAGGAAACTAAAGCTATTTCACCTAAGAGAAAACTATGTCTCAGTGATATTAAGTTAGTATCACAGTAGAATTCAAAACAATGTCTGTCTGACTCCAAAAGTCTATGGTCATTTTACCACATCACTGGAGTGAGTCAATGAAATACGCTTAACACAAGTGCAACTTCCTCAGAATTTAAGCATCATTTTAATGGTCACAGTTTATAAGAAAAAAACCCTAGGTTCATTTCCAAGAATACTTATTTCATGCTGTTATGAAAATACTTGACAATTAGAGTCAACTCTTGCTATTTTTAGACATATTATGCAAGATTTTGGCTCACCCAGGGCAAATCTTTGTTTAAAGCCCGTTTATTAACCAATAGCACCTACTCTGCTTAATGAATTGTCTTGTTGATATTATTGGCATTTTGTACCCTGCCTACTTAATTGCTGTGCTCTAAAATAATCGATGTCTTTTGCCTCACCAAAGCCAAAGCCAAGGCAAATTATGAGACGGAGAGATGCTTCCGGCTCCTCCCATCCCTTCCTTGTTAGCACCTCGCTAAAGGAGAACAGAGAAACAAAAGGAATATAGACTGCAAGAATTGCTCACTTAACAGTAGGTCTGACACGTAAAGATCAATAACCAGAATCCTAGTAGGCCATCCCAATAGCCAATGTTCAGCTGGCTTGGATGGTGTTTCTAATCTTAGAAGTCAACGAGGTAGTAATCACTTCTGTGTGCACCATACTGAGTGTCTTCTAGATTATTATATAGTGCTCACAATATGAGAATTTACTGTTGGCTCTAATTTACAAATGAGATGTTGAGAACCTTCACTAAACTTAGATATAAAGGAACTAGAATCCACCCAGGTTTATCTGACTCCAGGGCCTGTGTCCTTCTCCACCAAACTATGGTACAGACCAGGAGTGTTCCAGGTCAGAGAAGCCATGGGCATCTCAAATCCCAGTGCCCATCTGCGGAAGCAGGACCTTTAGCTCCTGGCTAGATAGAAAAGGGTCATGGGACCAGGCTTAGCTAAGCATACCAGGGCCTGATACACATACTATTAATACATGTGACATAAGTCAATGAGGCTCACTTCAGTTCTCACAGAGAAGGCGATGGCACCCCACTCTAGTACTCTTGCCTGGAGAATCCCATAGATGGAAGAGCCTGGTAGGCTGCAGTCCATGGGGTCGCGAAGAGTCGGACACGACTGAGCGATTTCACTTTCACTTTTCACTTTAATGCATTGGAGAAGGAAATGGCAACCCACTCCAGTGTTCTTGCCTGGAGAATCCCAGGGATGGGGGAGCCTGGTGGGGTGCCGTCTATGGGGTCGCACAGGGTCGGACACGACTGAAGCGACTTAGCAGCAGCAGCAGCAGCATGGCATCTCAAAAGTTTTTGGATGGAAGCATACACAAGGACCTAACTGCAGATAAAAGGTTTCAGAAGAAGACCTGATAGTCCAACAAAAATTATCAAGACTCTTAAACATACAAAACATCATTTACTTCATTCATTCTACTCATATTTTTCATACAACCCCAAAATATGATGGCTATTGTATTAATTTTATACATGCATCTGTTATCTACAGATAACACTTTAAACATATCCCTCTTCTAAAGCTATAATTCTGAACTACAGATGAATTAATCAAGATACTTCCCTGTTATAATCAGTTTTCATCATCACCAGATTTACCCCTGAACAGGGTACTTCTCTGGTTACTCTGCTTGGGTCCTCCCATTCCGGCCCTTGCCTCACAGGTACAGGTGAAACCAAGAGGATTTCAAGGAAAGCAAAGAAATGCTGTGATCCAGGTAGCCCTAAGAATCAATCAAGTAGTTCCCCCATGGAGCGACCCAACCCTCAGTCTGAACACTGGATAATATAGCCTAGTCAGGCCACAAGTTTTTAAAAAATATTTTATTAAGGGTCTTTACAGAGCAACATCCAAACTCCAGATCCTGCCAAGGACACCCTATTATAGTTGAGTACTGGCTGGAGCATGGTAGGTGGCTCCAGCTTCCCACTCTTCTGTTCAGAGATGGGGGTGGAAGGGGCTTCTTAGGGCCAGTCTTACCACTTGGGTCCTCAGGCAGCATGACTTCACTTTGATGCCCAGCATATCCTGTCTGAGTAGCACATGGCACACAGCAGTGTCACCATGGTATTTAACAGAGTCCTGGATTATTAGGCCATCCACAAACTTTGTGGACTTAGCCCTATGTCCTCAGAATTTCCTAGTAGTGTGACCTCACAGGCTTTGACCCCACCCTTCATAATAGGCAGCACATCATAGCAGACCCTCCTCTGCACAGCGAGTTCTTCTCGGAGGCTGTAACGGAGAGACTTTGCCTGAGCAATGGTGCACAGAACTCTTGTGGTCACATTTTCAGTTTAGAGCTCAATACTGCCCTCAGGGAAGCCGAATCTCTTCTGAACCACAGCAGTCAATTTGCAGATGTGCTGGCCCTTCTCACCAAGAACGTTCTGCATCCTGGTGGCCAGAATAATGATTTCTGTCCTGGTTGGTGTAACTCAGACCTTCCCATTCCACAGTAGTCATCTTCAGTCAGTTGCTGAATGTGAAACCCATTTGGTTCAGCTTTGAAGATGCTATCAGTGACAAACTTCTCCACATTGGAAATCTGTACCACTGTCTTGCTGCCATGTGTCACCATAAGGAAAGGCTACTAACATTTCTTGAGCTCATACTAGGTACCAGATACTTTTTTGAGTTTAGACTTTTGAGGTCCAAATTTGAGTAGTCAAAATATGTAGTTTTGTTTATCTCTCCATATTTGCACTTATTTTTAACTACTCTATCTCTGAGTTGTGTTTCCTAAAACTTCACTGCAGTAGAAGTTTTTCAAGTAAAGAAAGGAAATTCGGGCCAGGAAATAAGTGGCATGAATAAATGACTGGAAATGTGAAAGGTCTCTAACTGCTTTGGGAAAAGATGAGAAGATGGGTGAAATACAAGACAGTGGACGTGGTGGGCGATGAGGACAGTCACAACTTTATTTTACTCTGTGGGGGAAATTTCAGGAGGGAGATTATAGAGAAATAATTGGAGGTGGATAAGAACCTTGTAACATCCAGTCCTTTATAACACCTTTTATTACCCTATAACATCATACTCCTTTCGTCTCAGTCACTTCAGCACTCAGTCCATCTCATTCTCAGGAGTAATGTGCTCTGAAATCTAACCATTTTAACTTAGCATCTGTTCCACGGAAAGCTTGATTTCTGCAAGAAAAATCAGGATGGATTCCCAGTTTCTCCTCAATCCAACCTTCATTCACAGGGCTTTCCTCATTCTCTTTGATGTGAATTTTCAGAATATCATTGTGTATAATCAGTATTCAAACATAAGTTCAATAAGCCCATCGAAAATCAAGTTCAAGTGTTTATGATACTTCTTACCAAAAAGAGAGTCCTCTCTTTCTGGCCATCAGAGTCACCACCATAAAGTATATGGGTTGGCCCTGCAAAGAGCACCAGGCTGAGGGGACAGGTAGAAGCAGAAATCTAGCACCAGTCTGCTCTCAAAGTTGAGGAGATCAGTAGGAGGTGGCATCACCCTCAAAATAAAACACTTGGTTTTTCCCATTCAAATAAATTACTAAGGCTATTAGTAGCAACAGAAAAAAAAAAAAAAAAAAAACAGGCCTATATAATACATTACTGTGTGGATCACAATAAACTGTGGAAAATTCTGAAAGAGATGGGCATGCCAGACCACCAGACCCACGTCTTGAGAAACCTGTATGGAGGTCAGGAAGCAAGAGTTAGAATTGGACGTGGAACAACAGACTGGTTCCAAGTAGGCAAAGGAGTACATCAAGGCTGTAATTGTCACCCTGCTTATTTAACTTATATGCAGAGTACATCATGAGAAATGCTGGGCTGGAAGAAGCACAAGCTGGAATCAAGATTGCCGGGAGAAATATCAATAATCTCAGATGTGCAGATGACACTACCTTTATGGCAGAAAGTGAAGAACTAAAGAGCCTGTTGATGAAAGTGAAAGAGGAGAGTTAAAAAGTTGGCTTAAAGCTCAACATTCAGAAAACTAAGATCATGGCATCTGGTCCCATCACTTCATGGCAAATAGATGGAGAAACAGTGGAAACAGTGTCAGACTTTATTTTTCTGGGATCCAAAATCACTGCAGATGGTGATTGCAGCCATGAAATTAAAAGACGCTTGGTCCTCAGAAGGAAAGTTTTGACCAACCTAGACAGCATATTAAAAAGCAGAGACATTACTTTGTCAACAAAGGTCCGTGTAGTCAAGGCTATGGTTTTTCCAGTGGTCATGTATGGATGTGAGAGTTGGACTATAAAGAAAGCTGAGCACTGAAGAATTGATGCTTTTGAACTGTGGTGTTGGAGAAGACTCTTGAGAGTCCCTTGGACTGCAAGGAGATCCAACAAGTCCATCCTAAGGGAGATCAGTCCTGGGTGTTCATTGGAAGGACTGATGTTGAAGCTGAAACTCTAATACTTTGGCCACCTAATGCAAAGAGTTGACTCACTGGAAAAGACCCTGATGCTGGGAAGGATTGGGGATGGGAGGAGAAGGGGACAACAGAGGATGAGATGGCTGGATGGCATCAGCAACTCAATGGACATGCTGCAGCTGCTGCTGCTAAGTCGCGAGTTTGGGTAAACTCCGGGAGTTGGTAATGGACAGGGAGGCCTGGCGTGCTGCGGTTCATGGGATGGCAAAGAGTTGGACACGACTGAGCGACTGAACTGAACTGATTTCAGTGAGAAAGAATAATGACAAAAGATAGATAATTTTGTCTAGAAGAAAATGAGTTGAGCCCTAGAGGAATAACAGAATGTGACTTTTTATAAAATAATACATGTAAATAAGTGCCTGTCATAGAGGAAGTAGAGTGATAATGTCTATTTGTTACTAATATCAGTAATAATATTTCATATAGTGTTTATGTAATCAATTTTTAAAGAGTTACCAAAAAAATCCATGGCTAATGTGCTATCATTTCAGTGTAAATTAAATGTAGTGGTTCTGATCCATAATAGAAGACAAACTATATTATGATATGTATTTTAAAAGCTGATGCAAATATGGCAATGTTTTAAGTTTTGACAACTGCATGAGAAAGTACTCCAGAGTTATATTATTCTTGTTCATTTTCAAGATGTGTAAAATGTTTTAAATTTTTATATATTATGTAATATATAATTATTCTAATCTCCCAAATAGAAAAGACAGCCTTGATACTTGAAGTGGGGGCAAAGAACCTCTCACACTAGATGAAGTGGCTGAGATGTGGTCCTATTTACTTCTTATACAACCTTGAGCTGATCAATTTATTACCTCTCTAAGCAATCATTTTCTCACATGTAAAATACAGGAACTGAACTAAATCTCTCAGGGTCTTTACTCAAATTTTATGACCAAGTCTACTCTTTGGCAGCTAAAAAAATGGGGCTAATTTTAATGCATATTGTCTGTTCCCATATCTTGCATATAATAACTGATTGCCTAGAAGGGTCAAAGAAGTACCATCTGCTTCTATTACCGATTACATTGTAAAGCTGCCTCAAGTTTGAAAAAAAAAATTTAGTGAAAAACAGAAGTTGGCAGGAAATGTGTTGTAAACAATATCACCCCCACATATTTGCTGAATAATTCATAACCAGTACCTAGTAGAAGCATAATTTTTAAAATGACATTTCCCCCAAATACCTGAATGTTCTGACATCAGTAACAAATCATTTAGTTGACATTACTTTTTAAATTACAGTGTTAAAGATTGACATCTCAGATTTAAATTTATTTTGTTCTTATCAATTTCCTTTAAATCAACTTTGCTATATTATATTGGAATGAAATTTTGCCATACTTGACTATCCCTCATTATTGTTCACATATCCTTTTTTAATATTCTTTAGCCAATGTTTTTTCTTTTGAAATATCCCATTTTTCCTCACCAATGAGACCTTTGTTTCATTCAAACTGCAAAAAATAATTTTGCAATCTGATAAATTAATATAAGAACATTCTATTTAATTCTGTAAGGACTAGTATGTTAGTGATTTCCAATCTGATACAATGAAAACATATTTATTCCATCTTATCTGACTCACCATTAGCTTTTATCCTCTCTACCATTATCTTTTATCCTCTCTACCATTTTCATTGGCCTCCTCAAACTGCAATTTGCTTCCATTTGTTGCCCAAATTTTTTTTCAGGTAGGATAAGATATACTTATGTCTTCTACTGCATCACCAAATCACAAAGCACTAACAGAAAATGAGATTATATGAGAAATTTTGCATAGGAGTAGTTATACCAGTTATAATTTACAAGGGACATTAGTAACAGCTGTGTCTCCAAACTTTAATGCAATGTCAGCCGAGCCTCCCAAGTGAGCCAATCACAGCCCTTCCAGACTTTAATCACAATCTCATAATTGCCTCCCCTTGAGAATGCAAGGTGCTTCCCTGATAGTTCTCAAATCTGCCAGCACAACCCCCAACCCATTCAGGTAATATATACTTCTTAGAAGAATGCAAGGGCCCCCCAGATTTTCTGAATAGGAAGGGGTTCTGGGCAGCTCTCTGATTTGAGAAGGTAGTTGTACAACTTGAGGCCAGCATACATAGAAAGCTTGCTATTGTTCTTAGATTATATGAACATTCAGATTGTTTGGGGGTTCCCCTCCTTTTAAAACATCCCTTGGTTCCTCAGCTGCAACAGTGACTTGACTTTTCATTTAACCAGGAAGTCCTATTACAATGAAAGTTCCAGAGTGTGGGAATTGACTTTACTTCTTTATACAGACTTTCAGATGTTAACTATGCTGTGGGATACCGTCTGGCTATGATAAGTGACTTTGTGCAAAAACAAAGTCTGCCTTTTATTCAGCCTGAAAATTTTCTACCTACTGGACAACTGTCATGATTGGCCATCCAGGATAACTCTTTTTATTGGGTCAAAAGTATAATGTGTTGAATTTTTTTAAATTTGATTCATTCTTTCATTTATTCAACAACCATTTACTGAGAACTCACTGCTGCTGCTGCTGCTAAGTCGCTTCAGTCATGTCCGACTCTGTGCGACCCCAGAGACGGCAGCCCACCAGGCTCCTCTGTCCCTGGGATTCTCCAGGCAAGAATACTGGAGTGGGCTGCCATTTCCTTTTCCAATGCATGAAAGTGAAAAGTGAAAGTGAAGTTGCTTAGTCATGCCTGACTCTTAGCGATCCCATGGACTGGAGCCTACCAGGCTCCTCCATCCATGGGATTTTCCAGGCAAGAGTACTGGAGTGGGGTACCATTGCCTTCTCCGAGAACTCACTATATTAAAAATAAAACCAAAATTAGTATTTTGGGTAAGGTTTTTTGTGCTTATATCAACCTATGAATTACAATATTCTTCAAAATTATAGCTTAAGAGTAAATAAAGAAGGGCTAAGTGACAGACCCATGGATAATTAGAAAAGATATCTACCTAAAAGTCTTCATTTGAGCTCACCACCCACACGTGTTTATTCTCTCTTTCTCTCTCTTTCCCCAGCACCCTCCTAATGTTTCTGTTCATATTTCCCACTCTGTGCTTAATGACAGAAACCTTCTGTCAGTGAGTAATGTGTTACCACAGATGGGAAGCACACCAGTCTCCTTAAACTCATCTCTGCCTTGGATAGATCACTCAGTTTAGTTGTAGTGCCAGCGGGTCCCCTAGAAAGTGGGCACTGAGATGAAGTTAGGAGTATAAGAGGTTTATTGGGTTGTGATTAGAGAAGGAGTCGAGTCATGATTATGAGAAATAAAAAAGGAGAGGGAGCACGATGGGACAGGAAGAAAATCAGATCACCACACAGATCTGACAAAGTTTTGCCAACCCAGTGAGGAGCAGTGGAACATAACTTATTGGGTACCAAAGGCTGGGTTCTAGTACCTCTGTGCTCAGTAGCTGGCTAGTCATTGCCCAGGAAGAGCATAGCTTCATCTAGAAAACTGAAGTGGATCCTATAGTCATTAGCAGCTGGAGGCTATCACTGACCACACTCGCCATAGCTGAACATCAAGTTCTACCTTGAAGGAAAATCCAAGCCCAGGCAACTGAAGTCTTTTCAAGCACAAAGCCCTAAGGAAATGGGGTAAGACTCTCCTCAAACTCAGTCTATGAACAGGGGCAGAGAAAGAGCTGCCTAAAAGGAATGTAGGAGGACTGGGAAGAGTAATCAAAGGAGATACCCAGAACATCTCTCCAGCACCTGAGTCACAGAGGACCCAAAAGACTGTGAGAACCCAGGATGTGAAGACACGAACCTAGTGCTTCAATCATCTGAATCCAGACCAGGAATCACTCCTAACTCTACCACTTAAGAGCCTGGTGACATTGGTTATTACCCAGTCCCTCCACACTGTAGCCTCCTTATCAGTACAATGTATGAACATAAGAGGAGTATTGAAAGTTAAAGATAATGATAAAATCACTGTAACATATTAATGCTCAATATTAATTAAGGTATGACCTAAATAAAATCCTTTATGATTATACTATAGAAGTGATAAACAGATTCAAGGGATTAGATCTGATAGACAGAGTGCCTGAAGAACTATGGAAGAAGGTTCATAACATTGTACAGGAAGCCATGATCAAAACCATCCCTAAGAAAAAGAAATGAAAAAAGGCAAAATGGTTGTCTGAGGAGGCCTTAAAATAAGAGAAGCAAAAGGCAAAGGAGAAAAGGAAAGATATTATCCATCCAAATACAGAGTTCCAAAGAGTAGCAATGAGAAATAAAAAAGCCTTCCTCAGTGATCAATGCAAAGAAATAGAGGAAAATAATAGAATGGGAAAGACTAAGGGTCTCTTCAAGAAAATTAGAGATACCAAGGGAACATTTCATGCAAAGATGGACACAATAAAGGACAGAAACTGTACAAACCTAACAGAAGCAGAAGATATGAAGAAGAGGTGGCAAGAATACACAGAAGAACTATGCAAAAGAGATCTTAATGACCCAGATAACCACAATAGTGTGATTGCTCACCTAGAGCCAGACATCCTGGAATGTGAAATCAAGTGGGCCTTAGAAAGCATCACTATGAACAAAGCTAGTGGAGGTGATAGTATTCCAGTTGAGCTATAACAAATCCTAAAAGATGATGCTGTGAAAGAGCTGCACTTAATATGCCAGCATCTGGAAAACTCAGCAGTGGCCACGGGACTGGAAAAGGTCAGTTTTCATTCCAATCCCAAAGAAAGGCAACGCCAAAGAAGGCTCAAACTACTGCAAATTGCGCTCATCTCACAAGCTAGCAAAGTAATGCTCAAAATTCTACAAGCCAGGTTTCAACAATACATGAACCATGAACTTCCAGATGTTCAAGCTGGATTTTAAAAGGCAGAGGAACCAGAGATCAAATTGCCAACATCCATTGGATCACCAGACTTCCCCGGTGGCTCAGACAGTAAAGAGCCTGCCTGCAGTATGGGAGACCCAGGTTCAATCCCTGGGTCAGGAAGATCCGCTGGAGAATGAAATGGTAACCCACTCCCGTATTCTCGCCTGGAAAATCCAATGGACAGAGGAGCCTGGCAGGCTACACTCCATGGGGTCGAAAAGAGTCAGACACGACTGAGAGACTTTTTCTTTCTTTTCTTTCTTTCTTTCTTTCTTTCACTGGATCATAGAAAAAGCAAGAGAATTCCAGAAAAACATCTACTTCTACTTTACTGACTATGCTAAAGTCTTTGTCTGTGTGGATCACAACAAACTATGCAAAATTTTTAAAGAGAATACCAGACCACCTGATCTGCCTCCTGAGAAATCTGCATGCAGGTCAAGAAGCAACAACTAGAACCAGACATGGAAGCACAGACAGGTTCCAAATTAGGAAAGGAGTACCTCAAGGCTGTATATTTGTAACCCTGTTTATTTAACTTATATGCAGAGTACCTCATGAGAAATGCTGGACTAGATGAAGCACAAGCTGGAATCAAGATTGTTGGGAGAAATATCAATAACCTCAGATATGCAGATGACATCACCTTTATGGCAGAAGGTGAAGAGGAACTAAAGAGCCTCTTGATAAAAGTGAAAGATGAAAGTGAAAAAGCTGGTTTAAAACTCAACATTCAAAGAACGAAGATCATGGCATCCAGTCCCATTGCTTCATGGCAAATAGATGGGGAAACAATGGAAACAGGGACAGACTTTACTTTCTAAGGCTCCCATATCACCGCAGATGGTGACTGCAGCCATGAAATTAAACGACACTTGCTCCCTGGAAGAAAATCTATGACCAACCTAGATAACATACTAAAAAGCAGAGACATTACTTTGCTGTCTAGTCAAGGCTATGGTTTTTCCAGTAGTCATGTATGGATGCGAGAGTTGGTCTATAAAGAAAACTGAGCACCAAAGAATTGATGCTTTTGAACTGTAGTTTTGGGACTCTTCAGACTCCCTTGGACTGCAAGGAGATCAAACCAGTCAATCCTAAAGGAAATCAGTCCTGAATATTCATTGGAGGACTGATGCTGAATCTGAAACTCCAATACTTTGGCCACCTGATCCAAAAAACTGACTCATTAGAAGAGACTCTCATGCTGGGAAAGATTGAAGGAAGGAGGAAAAGGGGACAGCAAAGGATGAGATAGCTAGACGGCATCACCAACTTCATGGACTTGAGTTTGAGCAAGCTCCGGGAGTTGGTGACGGACAGAGAAGCCTGGCGTGTTGCAGTCCATGGTGTCCAGGGTTGGACACGACTGAGCAACTGAAATGAACTGATTAATTAAGCATTATTACTGTTGCTGTCAGTTGTTTTTCTATTGAAGACCTTGTTAATTTACTTCAGATTTGCCCCAGGACAGGGCTGCTAGAATAGAGAGCATCTGGTTGAGTGGATAAGGCTCTGGAAATGAACTGCCTGACTTCAAATCCCAACTCTACTATCTATAAGCTGTGAACACTTGAGTAATTATTGAACTTCTCAGTGCCTCAGCATTCTACTCTACAAAAGGAGGGTAATAACAATACCTATTTCCTGGGTTTATTTCAGGAAAGGTATTTAGTGCAGGGCCAGCCACTTAGCAAGTGCTCAATAAACCATACCTATTTTCACTAAAATTATTTTTGCTTTATTATAACATTACTAACTTTATTTAAAAACATTTCAAAAATAGTTGTTTAAAACTAGAATAAAACAAAAAAAATCCATTTGTTGTATGTAAAAAGACAGCTTCAGTTCAGTTCAGTTCAGTCACTCAGTCATGTCCAACTCTTCATGACCCCATGAATCGTAGCACGCCAGGCCTCCCTGTCCATCACCAACTCCTGGAGTTCACTCAGACTCACATCCATCGAGTCAGTGATGCCATCCAGCCATCTCATCCTCTGTCGTCCCCTTCTCCTCCTGCCCCCAATCCCTCCCAGCATCAGAGTCTTTTCCAATAAGTCAACTCTTCACATGAGGTGGCCAAAGTACTGGAGTTTCAGCTTTAGCATCATTCCTTCCAAAGAAATCCCAGGGCTGATCTCCTTCAGAATGGACTGGTTGGATCTCCTTGCAGTCCAAGGGACTCTCAAGAGTCTTCTCCAACACCACAGTTCAAAAGCATCAATTCTTTGGCGCTCAGCCTTCTTCACAGTCCAACTCTCACATCCATACATGACCACAGGAAAACCCATAGCCTTGACTAGACGAACCTTTGTTGGCAAAGTAATGTCTCTGCTTTTCAATATGCTTACACAATCCCAAATAATCTATATGCAAGGTCCCAAAGTTCTCTATAGCTTTCCACTAGCACCTAGTATGTTTTCAACATATATCTAAATATTCCATACCCATTCTTCAATGATTATCTTGCAGGATACTGTAAGGAAAAACCTCCATCATCTCCACAAATTCTGAACTTTCTTCTTGTTCCAATTCAAGAAGCAAAAATGCATGCAGTGGACTGAAATGGAAAACTGTTGATGCACATCACTCCTTGGTCTACATTTTCAGTTTTGATTCTAGATACATCCGTAGACTATATAACATCTGGTTGGAAATATTTTCAGTAATCTAGGCCTTTGGCATTATGTTGACAAAACTGGATGACTGATTGTTCCTGACATATTTTTTAATCCAGATGTTTGGATTTCCTGAAGGCCTGGCCCAAGTGTTGGTTTGTTCTTGGAAAGATATTACAGTGCAAACATCTTAAAATTCAGAACTCTACTTTATAAACCTATTCAGCAATGTGCCCTATACACTTAATCCCACAAATGCTACTTGATTTGTTATTCAACCAAATTGTTAATTGAAAAGGCATTTTGGGGGGAGAATGGATACATGCATTTGTACCACTGAGTCCCTTTGCTATTCACCAAAAACTATCACAATGTTTTTAATCAGCTATACCTCAATACAAAATAAAAAGTATTTTTAAGGAAGAAAAAAAAAAGCATTGAGAGGATACTAGAGATGCAATATTCAGGAAATGTGTTAACAATAGGACACAAACATGAAAAAAATGATCACTAAAGGGCACTAATACATTTTAGGTACAAACTCCAGACTTCCATAGACTAATATCTTAGCCTGAAAATATGTGGTTAAGTTACTATAACTTATGGGTGAATTTTCTGAATGCCCTGTTGGTAGTTAGAATGAATTTACCCATTAACAAGAGGAAACTGAAAAAGCTGGCTTAAAACTCAACATTCCAAAAACTAACATCATGGCATCTGGTCCCATCACTTCATGGCAAATAGATGGGGAAAAAATGGAACAGTGGCAGATTTTATTTTCTTGGGCTCCAAAATCGCTGCAGATGGTGACTCAGTTCAGTTCAGTTCAGTTCAGTAGCTCTGTCGTGTCTGACTCTGCGACCCCATGAATGGCAGCACGCCAGGCCTCCCTGTCCATCACCAACTCCCGGAGTTCACTCAAACTCACGTCCATCGAATCGGTGATGCCATCCAGCCATCTCATCCTCTGTCGTCCCCTTCTCTTCCTGACCCCAATCCCTCCCAGCATCAGAGTCTTTTCCAGTGAGTCAACTCTTCGCATGAGGTGGCCAAAGTACTGGAGTCTCAGCTTTAGCATCATTCCTTCCAAAGAACACCCAGGGCTGATCTCCTTCAGAATGGACTGGTTGGATCTCCTTGCAGTCCAAGGGACTCTCAAGAGTCTTCTCCAACACCACAGTTCAAAAGCATCAATTCTTTGGCCCTCAGCCTTCTTCACAGTCCAACTCTCACATCCATACATGACCACAGGAAAAACCATAGGCTTGACTAGACGGACCTGTGTTGGCAAAGTAATGTCTCTGCTTTTCAATATGCTATCTAGGTTGGTCATAACTTTTCTTCCAAGGAGTAAGTGTCTTACTACAGCCATGAAATTAAAAGATGTTTGCTCCTTGGAAGGAAAGCTATGAGAAACCTAGACAGCATATTAAAAAGCAGAAACATCACTTTGCCAACAAAGGTCCATATAGTCAAAGATATGGTTTTTCAAGTAGTCATGGATGGATGTGAGTGTTGGACTATAAAGAAGGCTGAGTACCAAAGAATTGATGCTTTCAAACTGTGGTTCCAGAGAAGACTCTTGAGAGTCCCTTGGACTGCAAGGAGATCCAAACAGTCAGTCCTAAAGGAAATCAACCCTGGATATTCATTGGAAGGGCTAATGCTGAAGCCAAAGCTCCAATACTTTGACCCTCTGATGCAAAGAGCCCATTCATTGGAAAAGACCCTGATGCTGGGAAAGACTGAAGGCAAAAGAAGAAAGGAGCAGTAGAGGATGAAATGGTTAGACAGCATCACCGATGGACATGAGTTTGAGCAAACTCCAGGAAACAGGGAAGGACAGGGAAACCTGGCACCCTGCGGTGCATGGGGTTGGATACAACTTGGTGACTGAACAACAACCCATTAACAAAAATTATAAAGGATGGTAAAGTTCCAAGTTTAGTCCACAAAAGTCTATTTAACTGCATGTTATTAACTGACTCCAGAGTTCTACCTTGAGTCTTCTGGGCTCTGCATGTTCCAGGACTTTAAAGCCATTAGTTATAAGTAATTCCTAACCTACTCTAAGACAGGGTCCTCCTAAGCTGTAAATCCTGATCTCAACAAATCCATCCTTAAAAGAAAAGATTAACCAGCTGTAGAGAGTGGGCCTAGTGGTGCCTCTGTTTCTAGACAGCTTCCACCTCAGGAAAGCAAGATTGAAAACATGTGGACACACGAGTCATATTTTCCCTCCACTTTATACTTCCCAGAGTCTAATTTCATAACACTTGGTATTTCCCACTTCTAATTCTTCCTAGTCTTATTTTTCTTTCTTAGTCTTTCAGTGGCTGGTCTTTCAGAGACCAATCTGAAGAATTACCACAATGGTCCACAAATTCGATTCCTCCTTTCCTAACACCAACAAACAGGGCTCTGGAACCACCAATAATTGACCAAAAAATGAAAAATGATGGTGATTCAATATGAATTTAAAAAATTAAAAAGTAAAGAAGACATACATATGAATGTGATATCATCTTGAAAATGTACACATCATATCTTGATTCATTATCTTCTGGCTCATTCTCAGCTCAGGCATTTATTCCCAGAGCCTTCCCTGATCACACCTCCATCTCAAGCCTTGTTCCATGTCTCTCCTCTGTGCTTCTAACTTCCTTATGTCTCTCTCTGTGAGTGCCCTCACCACATTGCACTAAAAATGTCCATTTATATACCTGTCTCTCTGATTAGATTGGAACCTTCTAGAAACAAGAACTTTGACTCACCTGTCCTCTCATCCCCAGCACCAACAAAATACGTGTATGCGGTGTATGTGCTCAGGAAGTTTTTATGAACAAATTACCCTCTATCAGGCACCAAACAATATGCAAGATATTTTATAATTATTTGGGTATCTAATGTAATAGTATAAATATTTTTAAATTATAGGCATTATCACATGTAATTCTAGCAAAAACCTTATGAGATAGGGATGACTGTTGCCAGTTTAGAGGGGCTGAGTCATGCAATCAGACAGGATCAAAACTGGAACTGAAAGTTAGGGGAAAGGATTTCCAAAGCCCTGTGTCCAGCACTCTTTCTTACTGCTTGTATGAGCTATTGGCACTACAGAATGATGCATTATTCACTTTTTTCCCCAAAATAAACCATCTGCTTGTTCTCTCCCATTAATATGTAATCAAGAATTAGTAAGATTTGTTTGCAATAATTTTGTCTTAGACATTATACTTCAGAGTCTAATCAAGTACACATTTTTCTATTAATGTCCAAGTGACAGTATTAATATGTAGTGTCAATGTAATAACTGAAAGATAATGCCAGCTGAAATCTCACAGACACTGGGTATGAGCTGCATGGATTGTATATGGAAAATACTATCTTCTTTGTTACTTAGAAGATCTGATCTTTGTCAGCTGTTAAAAGGGCTTGTAGATGATGTGGAGATTCCTCTGGCTTTGTAGGCACCATCATCATGAATTAATGGATGAAATACAGCCTGCACACACACTTGGAAAACACTGCTGGCTTTTATTTTTGCATAGTCTTACATTTTCCACTGACAGGTTCCAGGATCAGAGAGGAAGTCTGGAATCATTATAATCAACAGCTTTTTAAAAAAAAAAAAGGCAGAAAGACAGAGCTCACTCATTTCCTAATGGCAACAAAATGATTGAGAGAACAAGTTCAGGACCCCTGTGCCTTGCTGCAAAAAGTGACAAGATTAAAAAGGATAAGACATTGCTGCCAAGATGCTAAGGAGCCATCTCAAAGAACTTGGAAGGTGACTCCAAGACATATGGTCAGAGCATGGACTTCCAGTCAATCCACGAAATCAGATGTAAGATGAAGCCTGCCCTCAGGGATCAACATGAAGGCTCCAGATTGGCATATGAGTGTGGGACACCTGGAAAAAGTAGGGCAAAAATCAAAGAGATGAGCTTTGATTTTTGAAGTGAAGAGGAAATCTTGCATGATATCAGCTAGGGAAGGAAAGATACCCTGGATTACTGCCCAGGACAAAAGATGCTCTCATGGTATCTGAGATCAAACTAAGCACTTATATCCTCAGAGACCTAAGTGTATTCAGTATATTTGGATCATTGTTAAAAAGGGACTCACCCATGTCTAGCAATTTTAATCCCTATGGATTTTTGCCTCCAGCATTCTCTGTGGAATATCATGGTCTGTTCTGGGAATATATGGAAAATCCTATGTTCCCAGGTGACCTAGGGACCTCATCCAAATAAAAGGATACCATCCTCCTTCTCAGATAATTTAAACTCCTTTGACAATTTCTCTGCTGCTCTTATGTACATATTCAGAGCTCAGTTAAGGAAGCTGTGCCTGTCTAGTTCCCCTGCCTGACTGTAAACCTAAAACCTTACCCTACCAAAGAATAACTGGGAAATGAACCCTCCAGAAAAACAAAAATTCTTTGTCTAAAATCTGATTCTTTAATGAAAAGCAATGTTTCCTTTAGACCAAGAGTAAAAACTCACTCTTTCCTTCTGCCCCCATCCCTGTTAGTCTTTTTGCTAATGTAAGTGACAACAGGTTACAGGATACCATGCTTAGCATTATCACATATCTACAGCTTCAGTCTGTAAAAATTCAAGCAGTAGAAGAGGTTTTGTGACCACTGAGAAGCCAATAAGAAGAAATAGTTAAAAGACCTAAAAAGTGCTACAAGATGTAGATTTTACTCAAATTTTCTGAATGCTTAGTATATTATGCAAAGTGCTGACATGCTCTGATAGTTTGAGTTTCAAATCATGGCAACTAATTTGAACTAATATATGCAATGCTAGGACTTCTCTGGTAGTTCAGACAGTAAAGAATCTGCTTGCAATGCAGGAGACTCGGGTTCAACCCCGGGGTCAGAAAGATCCTCTAGAGAAGGGAATGGCAACTCACTCCAGTATTCTTGCTTGGAGAATTCCATGGACAGAGGAGCCTAGCAGGCTACAGTCCATGAGGTTCCAGAGAGTTGGACACAACTGAGCAACTAACACTTTCACTTTCATGCAACTTAAAGGGAATTCATTAGAGGATTTCTGCAGGGTTGCACCAAACCCAGAGTGAAGATCAACCTAGATTCAGGAACGGAGCTGGCACTGGGTGTCCTATCCCAGACTGAGACAAAGGCTGAACCAGAGTCCTTTAGTCCTGTAGGGAATGAGAATCATTCTGAGACTCCATCTCTCAGTCTGCTTTTCTCTGTCTACCTGATTCTTCTTTGTCATTGCTGTCATTCTTCTGCTCATGAGTTCACAGTACAGACCACAGTCACCAGTAGTTACTCAGTTTTAAATTCTACCATACAAATACTCAGAGGGAGACATCTCCCTGTTTTCTGCTTGCCTCAATCTCTCTCCCTTAGAAAGTAAGCTGAATTAGGCTTGAAGATATTGAACTGCCAATAATATAATTTAACTGATTTCAGGTAGATACACAACAAAATTTCCATGATGTCATTAAGCATAATATAGTGCAAGAAAACAAATATTACAATAAAACCACAGGGCTTGTATCATTGAAAAGCACAAAGATTTGCAAACCCATGACTGGAATAATAAAAAATTATGAAAAATAAGGACAGTGCAAAAATAAAATGTTATTAAATATATGTGCCATGCATGAGTAAGCTGAGCACTCTGGGATGCAGGCAGACAAAATGGGGAGCTCAAGACGTTTGGGGCAGGATGAATGCAGATAAAAGATTAAAGAAGGAAGCAGCATGATTGGGCAAAGTAAAGCTCAGATCACCATGCAGATTTGACCAGGTCTGAGACACAAAAAGCAGCTCCAAAGTACTGAACCCCTATTAGGGGAGGTCAGTGTTGGACAGAAATAGCCACGCCCTAGTACCCTGCCACATCACTCATTGGCGAGAAGCTGCCCAGAAAGAGCAGAGCCATAGCATGAAAGCTGAACTGAATCCTGAAGTCAGTAACAGCAGGAAATGGTCTGCTAACTGCACTCCTTGCAGCTGAATAGCAAATTTTTTCTTGAAGAGAGATTTAAGTGGCACAACTCCACTTCAGCAGCGTATAAAAGCAGAATGATAGCCAGGTGGATAAAAGCCTGCATTCCCACCAGCAGAGAGAACATGCTCGTTTTCTTGTACCTTTACCAACACTGAATATTACATGTGGTTGATTCCTTTTTTAGATTTTCAAGTCTTCTGTACATAGTATTTTCTTGTAATTAAAAAAAATTAACTTCCATAACTACGGTTACCAAAAAAAAGGTAGAAAGACATTTATCATTTTTTGCTGCCTTGAATCCATTCCTCTTTGTAGAATGCCCCAATTTTATTCTGGGAGAGTCACTTCTCCTGCACACTGGACTGTCAGTAGAAGGGCAATGCCAGTGTCATAGGCTATACTGCACCTCCCCCCCACCACACATACACACAAAAATCATACGTTGATGTCTTAAACTCCTAGTACTTTAGAAGGTAACTATATTTGGAGATAGGGTCTTTAAAGACATAAATTAAAATAAGGTCATTAGAGTTGGCCCTAATCCAATATGATGTTTTCTAAGAAGAGGACATTCAGACACAGACATGTACAGAGCAGAGACTATGTGAAGACATGGGGAGAAACTTTGCTGTTCAATCGCTCAGTCATTTCCGACACATTGCAATCCCATGGACTGCAGCACGCCAGGCTTACCTGTCCCTCAGTGTCTCCCAGAGTTTGCTCAAACTCATGTCCATTGAGTCGGTGATGCCATCCAACCATCTCAGCCTCTGCCATCTTCTTCTCCTCTTGCCCTAAATCTTTTCCAGCATCAGAGTCTTTTCCAGTAAGTTGGCTCTTCGCCTCAAGTGGTCAAAGTACTGGAGCTTCAGCTTCAACATCAGGCCTTCCAATAGATATTCAAGGTTGATTTCCTTCAGGATTGACTGGTTTGATCTCCTTGCTGTCCAGGAGACTCTCAAGAGTCTCCTCCAGCATCACAGTTTGAAAGCATCAATTCTTAAGCACTCAGTTACCTGGTCATCTACAAACCAAGCAAAGTGGCCTGGAAAAGATTCTTCTATTACAGCCGTCAGAAGGAATCAACTCTGCTGAAACCTTGATGTTGGATTTCTAGCCTCAAAAACTTCAAGAAAATTAATTTCTGTTGCTTAAGCCCCTACCCCAAGCTATAATATTTTATAACTACAGCCCTGGAAAATTCATGTAATCAGGTTTCTACTTCCTACTATGAAAGAAGAGAAGAACGAATCCTTCTTCAGGATATAGCTGGGAGAAAGCTCATGATACAAGCTGCAGGGTTAGCAGTAGAAGCAGTGCTCTGCCCTGGTCACTGTGCTGTGGAGAGTATTCTATGCTCCTTGATTCTTTAGAGAGCATCCCTACCTAGCACTCGCCCCTTTTTCTCATGAGTATTTCCCTCCCCTCCAATAGCCTTGCAATAATTTCACAGTCAGGTCTGACAGCTCATCCAGGATTCCTAACTGACATAGAAAGTTTTTCTATCACTACTAAATAAATCAGTTTGGCAGCAAAACCCAGTGTGGAGAAACTGTTCATCATTCAGGAAACAAACATGTAAATATATCATTTACATCCATCCAGAATGTAGGTATAAAATCATCTTCCTCAATGGTTCAAGAAGCAAATTTTGAGACATTACTGTTAAGAGAGATTTTTCGCAGAACTGTCATGATAGAGAAAATATGCCTGCTTTTTCAAATTTTTAACCATTTCTTATAAACTAAAATTTTACTACATTTGCCTCCCTACTTTGACTTTAGCAAATCACAGGTAAAGATCTGTGAAACTAAACTACACTTTTCACAATTTGCTGTGGCATTTAAGTGGTTGAGTATTTGGGGCCCAGGTCTTCTAGTCCTATTTTGAGAAAGAATGGCACAAATAGATCTTTCTGCACTAGCTCACAGGGCAAGGGCCAGAAAGGTAAAATCACATTATCTCAGAACCTTGAACTGATATAACTAACTGCATGATACCTAGATTTGACACTATTTAAATAACTGTGTGTTAATAATATTGATTAAGGATGGAGTAATACCTGAAGTAAATCTCTAATAGTGGAACTACCCTTAGTCTAATTCTGGTCAATATTTCTCTTCAGTGACCTCTGCAAAGGGTAGGAGGTATGCTTTTCAAATTTAACAAGTACAAAACTAAAGGAGATAATCAACATGTTATACACAGAAGTTAAAATTTTAAATGATACTGATTGCCCAACCAGTGCTGTCATTTCATCTTCATTGACAAAATGAAAATATAAAAAGATGGCATTTTAAAATGTCTTGAATTTAGTACCAAAATTTTTACTCTAGTACCAAACTTTCAATAACAATGTATGTGGCTTTAAAATGTTCCAGGCAAACCATTTAACTCAGAAAAGTATAAGGGAATTAACTGAGATGTAGAAAAAAACACCCAAAGCAATATCCTATTTTTATAAGACTACGAATGTATATATATATTAATACATATATACACAAACAAGTATGTATGTGTGCATACTTAAATACATAAAATAAGGACCTAAACTGTTGAATGTTTATCTCTTGGAAAGAGTATTTAGGAGAGAGGAGTGGAAAGAAGGATCTCTCTTATTTTATTCTACATATTTATCTATGGTATAGAACTTTTACCAAAATAACCTACTCATGTATTAATTGTATAATAAAAGATTAATTAACCAAGTATATAAGGCAGGTTAAAAACTTTGCATTTCACCTTAGGCTTCAAGATAAAATTTTTATGTCTAAATTACAGGAAGAATTAGTTCTAGGCCTCACTAGTCCAGTCAAACAGCATCACAAAAAATGCATTTGATCCTCAAAAGTATGTTTACCATAATAAGTGTACACAGGGGAGGAAAAACATAGTAGCTAGTAGTTTAATATCCATTTCATATATTGGAAGAGATTGAACTGATTAACCAATAAAGAAAGAAAAATAAGAGGCAACTTAACATTTTTTTAAATATTTCAAAAGACATCAAAAAAGAGGTCAAGACATATTAAAAGTGAAAGAAAGTGAAAGTATTAGTCGCTCAGATCAGATCAGATCAGTCGCTCAGTCGTGTCCAACTCTTCTCGACCCCATGAATTGCAGCACACCAGGCCTCCCTGTCCATCACCAACTCCCGGAGTTCACTCAGACTCACGTCCATCGAGTCAGTAATGCCATCCAGCCATCTCATCCTCTGTCTTCCCCTTCTCCTCCTGCCCCCAATCCCTCCCAGCATCAGAGTCTTTTCCAATGAGTCAACTCTTCGCATGAGGTGCCCAAAGTACTGGAGTTTCAGCTTCAGCATCATTCCTTACAAAGAAATCCCAGGGCTCATCTCCTTCAGAATGGACTGGTTGGATCTCCTTGCAGTCCAAGGGACTCTCAAGAGTCTTCTCCAACACCACAGTTCAAAAGCATCAATTCTTAGGCGCTCAGCCTTCTTCACAGTCCAAATCTCACATCCATACATGACCACAGGAAAAACCATAGCCTTGACTAGACGAACCTGTGTTGGCAAAGTAATGTCTCTGCTTTTGAATATGCTATCTAGGTTGGTCATAACTTTCCTTCCAAGGAGTAAGCATCTTTTAATTTCATGGCTGCAGTCACCATCTGCAGTGATTTTGGAGCCCAGAAAAATAAAGTCTGACACTGTTTCCACTGTTTCCCCATCTATTTCCCATGAAGTGATGGGACCGGATGCCATGATCTTTGTTTTCTGAATGTTGAGCTTTAAGCCAACTTTTTCACTCTCCACTTTCACCTTCATCAAGAGGCTTTTTAGTTCCTCTTCATCTGGAATGTGAAGTCAAGTGGGCCTTAGAAAGCATCACTATGAACAAAGCTAGTGGAGATGATAGAATTCCAGTTGAGCTATTTCAAATCCTGAAAGATGATGCAGTGAAAGTGCTGCACTCAATATGCCAGCAAATTTGGAAAACTCAGCAGTGGCCACAGGACTGGAAAAGGTCAGTTTTCATTCCAATCCCAAAGAAAGGCAATGCCAAAGAATGCTCAAACTACCACACAATTGCACTCATCTCACACGCTAGTAAAGTAATGCTTAAAATTCTCCAAGCCGGGCTTCAGCAATATGTGAACCGTGAACTTCCAGATGTTCAAGCTGGTTTTAGAAAAGGCAGAAGAACCAGAGACCAAATTGCCAACATCCACTGGATCATGGAAAAAGCAAGAGAGTTCCAGAAAAACATCTATTTCTGCTTTATTGACTATGCCAAAACCTTTGACTGTGTGGATCACAATAAACTGTGGAAAATTCTGAAAGAGATGGAATACCAGACCACCTGATTTGCCTCTTGAGAAATCTGTATGCAGGTCAGGCAGCAACAGTTAGAACTGGACATGGAACAACACACTGGTTCCAAATAGGAAAAGGAGTTTGTCAAGGCTGTATATTGTCACCCTGTTTATTTAACTTATATGCAGAGTACATCATGAGAAACGCCGGACTGGAAGAAACACAAGCTGGAATCAAGATTGCCGGGAGAAATATCAATCACCTCAGATATTAGTCACTCAGTTGTGTCCAACTCTTTGGGACCCCATGGACTGCAGCATGCCACTTTTCCCTGTCCTTCACCATCTCCTGGAGCTTGCGCAAAGTCATGTCTATTGAGTCGGTGATGTCATCCAACCATCTCATCCTCTGTTGTCCCCTTCTCCTCCTGCCTTTAATCTTTCCTAGCATCAGGGTCTTTTCTAATAAGTCAGCTTATCGCATCAGGTGGCCATAGTATTGGAACTTTAGCTTCAGCATTAGTCCTTCCAGTGAATATACAGGGTTGATTCCCTTTAAGATTGACTGGTTTGATCTCCATGCAGTCCAAGGGACTCTCAAGCACCACAGTTCAAAGGCATCAATTCCTCAGTGCTCAGCTTTCTTTATGGTCCAACTCTCACATCCATACATGACCACTGGAAAAACCATAGCTTTGACTATACAGATCCTTGTCAGCAAAGCAATGTCTCTGCTTATAATATGCTTTTTAAGGTAACCTTAAAAATGCATTCCAATAAATATTAGTGTGTTAGTGTTAGTCACTTAGTTGTGTCTGATTCTTTGCGACTCCACAGGCTATAGCCCATCAGACTCCTCTGTCCATGGAATTCTCCAGACAAGAATACTGGAGTGGGCTGACATTCCCTTCTCCAGGCCAACAAACATTAGGTACAGGCTTATTAATTCCATTTATACAAGGTACCTAGAATATTCAAATTCAAAGAGTCAGAAAGTACACTGGTAGATGCCAAGGGTTGGAGAGGTGAGGCTGTGAGGAGGAAGGATGAGGAGTTAGTGTTTAACGGGGACAGTTTCCGTTTAAGAAGGTAGTTGTTTCAGTTCACCTTATTTTGGTTAACATTCTTTTGAAGAGCAAATACATTTTCTGTGATCAGTTTGACTAGACCAGTGAAGTTTGAAGCTACTTCTTCCTGTAACTTGGGCATAACATTTTTTTTTTTCTTGAAGCTTAAGGTGAAATTTAAAGTTTTTAACCCTGCACCTTGTATACTTGGTTAATTAATCTTTTGCTATACACCCATCAGGAGATAGATGATGATGAGAATTGCACAACAATATGAATATACACTGGACTATACACTACACTATACACTCAATTATATATACTGAAGGACCGGGAAGCCTGGCATGCTGCAGTCCATGGGATCACAAAGAGCTGGACATGACTTAGTGACTAAATAACAACAAAAACACTGAAATATACACTGAACTGTATAGTTAAGTATGGTTAAAATAATATGCTTTATGTTATGTGAATTATATCACACATTAAATTTTTTTTAAAAAAGGGGTCAAGAATTTTAACTAAAGGGAACAACTAGAATCAGTAGAAGTATAGGAAAGCAGACATTAGGTCACTAATTCTAACAATTAGAACTTCACCCAAATGTAAGCTTTCACTTCTGGATGGGGTTAGGTGACCATCTATTCAGTTCAGTTAAGGCGCTCTGTCGTGTCCGACTCTTTGCAACCCCATAAATTGAAGCACACCAAGCCTCCCTGGCCATCACCAACTCCCGGAGTTCACTCAGACTCACGTCCATAGAGTCGGTGATGCCATCCAGCCATCTCATCCTCTGTTGTCCCCTTCTCCTCCTGCCCCCAATCCCTCCCAGCATCAGAGATTTTTCCAATGAGTCAACTCTTTGCATGAGGTGGCCAAAGTACTGGAGTTTCAGCTTCAGCATCATTCCCTCCAAAGAAATCCCAGGGCTGATCTCCTTCAGAATGGACTGGTTGGATCTCCTTGCAGTCCAAGGGACTCTCAAGAGTCTTCTCCAACACCACAGTTCAAAAGCATCAATTCTTAGGCGCTCAGCCTTCTTCACAGTCCAACTCTCACATCCATACATGACCACTGGAAAAACCATAGCTTTGACTAGATGGACCTTTGTTGGCAAAGTAATGTCTCTGCTTTTGAACATGCTGTCTAGGTTGGTCATAACTTTCCTTCCAAGAAGTAAGCGTCTTTTAATTTCATGGCTGCAGTCACCATCTGCAGTGATTTTGGAGCCCCCCAAAATAAAATCTGACACTGTTTCCACTGTTTCCCCATCTATTTCCCATGAAGTGGTGGGACCAGATGCCATGATCTTCGTTTTCTGAATGTTGAGCTTTAAGCCAAATTTTTCACTCTCCACTTTCACTTTCATCAAGAGGCTTTGAGTTCCTCTTCACTTTCTGCCATAAGGGTGGTGTCATCTGCATATCTGAGGTGATTGATATTTCTCCCGGCAATCTTGATTCCAGCTTGTGCTTCTTCCAGTCCAGCGTTTCTCATGATGTACTCTGTATATAAGTTAAATAAGCAGGGTGTCAATACACAGCCTTGACGTACTCCTTTTCCTATTTGGAACCAGTGTGTTGTTCCATGTCCAGTTCTAACTGTTGCTTCCTCACCTGCATACAAATTTCTCAAGAGGCAGATCAGGTGGTCTGGTATTCCCATCTCTTTCAGAATTTTCCACAGTTTATTGTGATCCACACAGTCAAAGGTTTTGGCATAGTCAATAAAGCAGAAATAGATGTTTTTCTGGAACTCTCTTGCTTTTTCCATGATCCAGTGGATGTTGGCAATTTGGTCTCTGGTTCTTCTGCCTTTTCTAAAACCAGCTTGAACATCAGGAAGTTCACAGTTCACATATTGCTGAAGCTTGGCTTGGAGAATTTTGAGCATTACTTTACTAGCATGTGAGGTGAGTGCAATTGTGTGGTAGTTTGAGCATTCTTTGGCATTGCCTTTCTTTGGGATTGGAATGAAAACTGACCTTTTCCAGTCCTGTGGCCACTGCTGAGTTTTCCAAATTTGCTGGCATATTGAGTGCAGCACTTTCACAGCATCATCTTCCAGGATTTGGAATGGCTCAACTGGAATTCCATCACCTCCACTAGCTTTGTTCATAGTGATGCTTCCTAAGGCCCACTTGACTTCACATTCTAGGATGTCTGGCTCTAGGTGAGTGGTCACACCATCGTGATTATCTGGGTTGTGAAGCCCTTTTTTGTACAGTTCTTCTGTGTATTCTTGCCACCTCTTCTTAATATCTTCTGCTTCTGTTAGGTCCATAACATTTCTGTCCTTTATCGAGCCCATCTTTGCATGAAATGTTCCCTTGGTATCTCTAATTTTCTTGAAGAGATCCCTATTCTTTCCCATTCTGTTGTTTTCCTCTATTTCTTTGCATTGATCGCTGAGGAAGGCTTTCTTACCTCTCCTTGCTATTCTTTGGAACTCTGCGTTCAGATGCTTATATCTTTCCTTTTCTCCCTTGCTTTTCACTTCTCTTCTTTTCACAGCTATTTGTAATGCCTCCCCAGACAGCCATTTTGCTTTTTTGCATTTCTTTTCCATAAGTTGCAAAAATAATGCTTCTGCTTCCGTTTGATACTAATTATATTTTGTCTAAGCTCATCTCTCTAATAAATTTTATCTGGAGTACACTTTCTTAATAAGTTCAAATTATCATGCTCATATATTAGTTTCCTAGGTGTCCCATAACTACCACAGACTGAGTGGCTTAAAACAGAATATTATTGTCTCACGGTTCTAGAGGCTGGAATTCTGAAATCAAGGCATCAGCAGGCCCATCCTCCCTCCAAAGGCTTAAGGGAAGATTGTTTCTTGTCATTGCTGTCAGTCCTTCATATTCCTTGACTTGTTGGTCCATCATTTAGATCCCTGCCTCAGTCGTCACACTGCCTTCTCTCCAGTGTGGCTCTCTCTTTCTACTCTTCTTACAAGGCCCCCAGTCCCTGAAGTTACCGTAATCCAGTATGATTGCATCTTAATTTAACCAACTACACCTGTAACGACTCTATTTCCTTTACAGTCTGAGGTTCCAGGTAGACAGTTGGGGGTTGGGGACACTATTCAACCCTGTACATGTTTAAATTATCATGAATTCTGAAACACACTAAATTGGTTTGCTCTATACTTGCAGCCCAAGTCTGTGCTCATAATTCTGAAGGTAATAAAAGAACCATACAGATTAGAAATGAAAGGGAAAGTGGAACTGCATATAGGCAAAACAGAAGAGCCTGAGGTCTGGACAGGAATAAATTAATATAAAGGAAGCAGAGTACAAAAACAATGACCTTCTATAAAATTAGTATGATTTTTTTATATTTGTAATTTTATGTTCTTAAATGTCCTGGTAGCATGTACATGGTATGTGCATGAGATATCTCTGCAAATATATATAATAGCAGTAGTTCACTTTCTTTATAATCAAAGATAGTGCTACCAAGAAAGCAGCTACCTTGTGTGTATGGACATGGACTTTGGGCCATCTCTCTGTGAACAGCCACTTCCTGGCATCCCACTGTAACAGATTATTGAGAGCTGGAATGATTCCCAAGAAAGTATATTGAAATTTACTTTATTTTCTCATTAAAGTCAGGCAATTGCAGTGTATAGTATAAATTACACCTCAACTTAAATTACATGTTTTCCTTTAGCCAAGGGAGGATTCTTTTCAATTGCAATCTTCACAAGTATATCTATAAACCCATAAATGAAAGAGGAAACTTTTCTTTATATTCCCAAATAAATATCAGCATGAGGTTTCGCAATATGCTAACATTTAATCTTACCTCACTGAGAAATGTAAGTGATTTTTCTAGTTAATTGTCAGAAACTCCTGATAGAGTTGTTTTTCTCTGAAATTTTAACTATATTAATGAGACTACCTCATAAATGTATTACACTTGCCTGCACTGGTGCATAGAGCATAGTAGATTATATTTAGCTTTTTCCCTTATGATTTCTATTGAAAGTTACACATTTGTAATGGGCTGAATGGTGGCCCCCAAAAGATATGTTCATGTATAGTATGGGCTGAATTGGGCCCCCCCACATTCACATGTTGAAGCCCAAACTTCCAGTATGTCAGAATGTGACTATATGTGGGGATAAGGTCTTTAAGGAGGAAAATAAGTTAAAATGAGGCCTTTAGGGTGAGCCAATCAGACTAGCATCTATACAGCAAAAGGAAATTTAGACACACCAAGAGACACCAGGGGCACATCTGCAAAGAGGAAAGAACACAGGAGGATACGATGAGAAGGGGGCTGTCTGCAAGCGAAAGAGGGAGGCCTTGGGAGGCACAGAATCTGCCAACAGCAACTTCCCTGGTGGTCCAGTGGTTATATTCAGACCTCCCAGTGCAGGGGCTGTGGGTTCCATCCCTGGTCAGGGAACTAAGATACCACATGCTGCAACTAAAAGATACGGAGTGCTGAACCTAATATCTGGCGAAGCCAAAATAAAAACAAACAAAGAAAAAACCTGCCAACACCTTAACCTTAGGCTGCTAGCCTCCAGGACTATGAAACAATAAAATTCTGTTGTTTATGTTATGTCATCTGCCATATTTTGATATGGCAACCCTAGATGTAAATCAATACAACATCCTAATCCCTAGAATCTGTGAATAGCGCCTTACATGGCAAAAGAATCAGAGATCAGATCAGATCAGTTGCTCAGTCATGTCTGACTCTTTGCGACCCCATGAATCGCAGCACGCCAGACCTCCCTGTCCAACACCAACTCCCGGAGTTCACCCAGACTCACGTCCATCGAGTCAGTGATGCCATCCAGCCATCTCATCCTCTGTCGTCCCCTTCTCCTCCTGCCCCCAATCCCTCCCAGCATCAGAGTCTTTTCCAATGAGTCAACTCTTTGCATCAGGTGGCCAAAGTACTGGAGTTTCAGCTTTAGCGTCATTCCTCCCAAAGAAATCCCAGGGCTCATCTCCTTCAGAATGGACTGGTTGGATCTCCTTGCAGTCCAAGGGACTCTCAAGAGTCTTCTCCAACACCACAGTTCAAAAGCATCAATTCTTAGGCGCTCAGCCTTCTTCACAGTCCCACTCTCACATCCATACATGACCAATGGAAAAACCATAGCCTTGACTAGACAGACCTTTGGCAAAGTAATGTCTTTGCTTTTGAATATGCTATCCAGGTTGGTCATAACTTTCCTTCCAAGGAGCAAGCATCTTTTCATTTCATGGCTGCAGTCACCATCTGCAGTGATTTTGGAGCCCCCCAAAATAAAATCTGACACTGTTTCCACTGTTTCCCCATCTATTTCCCATGAAGTGGTGGGACCAGATGCCATGATCTTCGTTTTCTGAATGTTGAGCTTTAAGCCAACTTTTTCACTCTCCACTTTCACTTTCATCAAGAGGCTTTGAGTTCCTCTTCACTTTCTGCCATAAGGGTGGTGTCATCTGCATATCTGAGGTTAATGAACATTACTTAATATGGCAAAAGATGTGATCATGTTAAGACTCTTGAGGGAGAAGAAAAGGAGTTTATCCTGGATTATCTGGGTAAACACCAAATGCCATCACCAATATCCTTACAAGAGAGAGGCAGATGGAATTTAGAGACACACAGGGCAAAAATGATGCGAAATGATGCAGCCACAAGCCAAGGAATGCCAATAGCACTAGAAGCTGAGAGAGACAAGGAACAGTCTCTCCTAGAGGCTCTAGAGGAAGTTCAGCCCTGCCAACTTCTGGCCTCAAAAACCATTATGGCAGTCTCAGAAAACAAATATAACATACTTGGTTTTAATACAGTGATGTTCTCATGGCTCTTGGTATATGGAATTTCGAATTGACTACTCTATGATTATACTGGAAATACTTGCTCTTTTTCTGATAGTAACAAAATAAACATGCTATTTGCATTCATTCATTTAACATAACCTCATGCACCACAAATTATTTTTGAGAATCAAAAGGTATTATGAACTTCCCTATCCCCCACCACCTTTGTTTCCTCAATTCTTTTATTTTTTCTAAAATTTATTAAATAACGGTCCATATGTTCAAAGTTAAAATTAATTTGTCTTAAAATAATATTAGATCATTAAGAGCAACTGTATGTACAAGGGCTTCCCTGGTGGCTCAGTGGTAAAGAATCTGCCTGCCAATGAAGGAGATGCCAGTTCAAACCCTGCCAGGAAGATCCCCTGGAGGAAGGCATGGCAACCCACTTGAGTATTCTTGCTGGGGAAATCCCATGGACAGAGAAGCCTGGAGGGCTACAGTCCATGATGTTGCAAAGAGTCAGACACAACTGAGCAACTGTGTGCAAAGTTCATGGCTTCATAATTATCATTTTCTTTTTCTGACATCAGTTCCTTTAACTTTCAGATAAATATTACATTATTTACCATATTTGTGAGGTTTTCAGAACATTTCCACAAGTTTGATCACCAACTGTGTAAAATTATCAAATGACTTCCTTAAAAATATATTTTTATTTTATGTTTTCCCAAAAGGAAATTTTATCCTATAACTGCTATTTTGTATTAATATCTTTGTTGAATCTTTCAGACCTTGTTTAAGATCTTGAAAATCTCATACAATCCTTTTGACTCATTTGAAGCTAAAGAATGGAGTTTGGATTACCAATAAAAAAATACATGTTCATGAAAATAAATTTGCTTTGGCATAATTTTAACTAAACACAGAATTACAGTGCTTAACAAAGAAAAACTCATTTGGAAAACATAATAGCTTAAAATTTTACTATGATAAGTTAGTAACCAAGTTCATAACATAGTCAATCAACCTCAATCTAAGTATTTAATATATGGCTTATGACATACATTCTGCTAGAAGCTAAGTGCTAGAGATTCATATATATATAGATAGATTTTTATTTATTATATAAATATTGGGTTGACCAAAATGTTCATTCAGGTTCTTCCCTAAGATCTTACAGAAAAAACCCAAATTAACTTTTCAGTTCAGTTCAGTCACTAGGTCGTGTCCGACTCTTTGCGACCCCATGAATCGCAGCACGCCAGGCCTCCCTGTCCATCACCAACTCCCAGAGTTCACTCAGACTCACATCCATCGAGTCAGTGATGCCATCCAGCCATCTCATCCTCTGTCATCCCCTTCTCCTCCTGCCCCCAATCCCTCCCAGCATCAGGGTCTTTTCCAATGAGTCAACTCTTTGCATCAGGTGGCCAAAGTACTGGAGTTTCAGCTTCAGCATCATTCCTTCCAAAGAAATCCCAGGGCTGATCTCCTTCAGAATGGACTGGTTGGATCTCCTTGCAGTCCAAGGGACTCTCAAGAGTCTTCTCCAACACCACAGTTCAAAAGCATCAATTCTTCGGTGCTCAGCCTTCTTCACAGTCCAACTCTCACATCCATACATGACCACTGGAAAAACCATAGCCTTGACTAGACAGACCTTTGTTGGCAAAGTAATGTCTCTGCTTTTGAATATGCTATCCAGGTTGGTCATAACTTTCCTTCCAAGTAGTAATAAGCATCTTTTAATTTCATGGCTGCAGTCACCATCTGCAGTGATTTTGGATCCCAAAAAAGTAAAGTCTGACACTGTTTCCCCAAGTATTTCCCATGAAGTGATGGGACCGGATGCCATGATCTTTGTTTTCTGAATGTTGAACTTTAAGCCAACTTTTTCACTCTCCACTTTCACTTTCATCAAGAGGCTCTTTAGTTCCTCTTCACTTTCTGCCATAAGGGTGGTGTCATCTGCATATCTGAGGTGATTGGTATTTCTCCTGGCAATCTTGATTCCAGCTTGTATTTCTTCTAGTCCAGCGTTTCTCATGATGTACTCTGCATAGAAGTTAAATAAGCAGGGTGACAATATACGGCCTTGACGTACTCCTTTTCCTATTTGGGACCAGTGTGTTGTTCCATGTCCAGTTCTAACTGTTGCTGCCTGACCTGCATACAAATTTCTCAAGAGGCAGATCAGGTGGTCTGGTATTTCTATCTCTTTCAGAATTTTCCACAGTCTATTGTGATCCACACAGTCAAAGGCTTTGGCATAGTCAATAAAGCAGAAATAGATGTTTTTCTGGAACTCTCTTGCTTTTTCCATGATCCAGTGGATGTTGGCAATTTGATCTCTGATGCCTCTGCCTTTTTCAGCCAACCCAATAGAAAATATATGAAAGAATTTCTGTTGCTTCGGAGTTCAGGAGTAGAAGTTAGCAGAAGTAACCCAATGTCTTCAATTCTAGTAAAAGAGCAGAAGTGTCTCATGAATGATAGACCGAACTAAGTCTCATTGCTTAAAGCTGAGACTGGAATGGAGGTCCAATAAATATGAGAGGGATCTGGAAAAAACCTGTGAGTGAAAACTACCTGAGGCTATAATTTAAGTAAACTTGTGATCTAAAGGAGACAGACTGACCTCAAAGTCATGAGCAGGAGCAAACTATACTCTGAAATAAACTCACAGACATAAAGAATAAACTACTGATTATCAGTGGGAAAAGGGTAGGGAAGAGGGCAAGATAGGGCTAGGGAACAAAGAGGTACAAACGACAATGTATAAAATAAATAAGCTATGAGGATATACTGTACCACACAGGGAATATACTGAAATATTTTATAATAACTTTAAATGGAGTAAATCTATAAAAATTTGAATCTCTATGTTGTATACCTGAAACTAATCTAATATTGTAAATCAACTATGCTTCAATAAAAATAAACAAAGAATACATTAACCTAAAAATAAATTCATTTGATATTTTTATAACCTTTATATAGACATTTCCTACATTTTAGCATCTATGATATGGCTTAAACGAGTGAAAATTCAAATATGCCTTTCCCATTCTTTATTCCATTCCTCAACATTATCCATATGTTGGTATTTCATTAATTAAAATAGAAACTGGATATTTAAAGCCTGCTGCCAAGTCTGAGATCAATTCCACTAGACCAATCATTTTCTAATCTCATGAAATCTTTTCCAATTTTATGCCTTAAAAACATAATAATCCACATTCTAGATGGCACCCAGAGACAAAAGCATTGACCAAAACGAAATAAGCCCACCACATAAAGTTCTTTTGTACTCTTATGAAAATTTTGAGTTAAGATAACACTTTTGAAAAGCACAGATCAAATGGTAAAATTAGACTAAGAGGGTATCATCATAGAAATTGTGATTTCATCCTTAGTTCTGCTATTTTGACTTCCGCCCTCTTATTAGTAAGTTTTATGACTTAAAAGCTCATCATAAGATTTTAATCCCAATTTTCTTGACTTTAACATGCCCCAGAAGCATGAAGTTCTTTCTTTTTTATTCCTACTGGTTGAGTGTAATAGTTCTATTATTCCTAGTGAGTTTTCCCAATATTAGCATTCAATCTGAGTCAATTCAGATAACAAATCTTTGTGCTACATTTACACTCAAACTAGACATTTAATTTTCAGGATACCATATTTTAATCAGTCATCGGGGACTCTTATCTGTTTTCAGTCTGGCTGTTTCAGAGGTAATTGGCATTACCAGAGTACTGAGGTTATTCCTGTTCTAATCTCAAAGGTAGAAAATTATTGTATCTGAAATTGCAGATATAAAATGACCCTGAATGTCTAACCTGAGAGGTGGTGGAGCCAAGATCCAGCTTGCATAACTTATGAAGGGAACCCTTCATAAGGACAGAAAGAAACCCAATGCTTCTACTTTTCATAGGAAAAATAACAAAGAGCCATTCATATCCTCTAGATAATTCACTAATTCCAAAATTCCACCTGTGATGAAAATACATCCATCATGGTCAATTTCAAGCTTCTAACATAGAGTTGGGAAGAGATGCTAACAAACATCTCTTAGGCCCATATGAACTGAGCTGGTTGCAGTACTCCAACTGTGACCAGGACACACAAAAAAGAAGATAGTCAAAATACGTAAGTGCCTGTGAGGTGCCGGGCTATAGCTTGGACAAATTAATACAGGGACAAAGACATGTCTACTTCACTTCCATATTTTCCCAGAATGTCAACTTTAGTGTGGCCTACACAGTAGATGCTCAAAACACACGTGTGAACAGCACTAGTAAATTCACTCAGAGTTTGTGTTCAGCGTCTATTGTGCATGATTACTTCAAGATTCACCCGAGTTCACAGAAACCTCAGCCTACATTTTTCAGCATACTAATATTGATGCCCAACCAAAATTCCTGTCTTCTTCTGGTCCTGCCAGACTATTACTAAATTCATTTCCTCTTGTTTGTCAATCTGGAGTCCTTTCCTGGCTACATTTTTACCTCTCTCCCAGTTTCCTGGCCCTCTGTGGCTTCTGGGTCCTTCTGTCCTGTATTCTACCCTAGGTAGCTCCCTAGGTCATCAACACAAGCAGGAACCAGAGCCTTAGAACATTCTTTTAATATTTATATTTATTTATTTGGCTGTGCTGGGTCTTACTTGCAGCATGCCGGATCTTCAATCTTCATTATAGCCACATAGAATCTTCTAGCTACAACACATAGGATCTTTAGTTCTAGCTGAGTTGTGGATGTGACATCTAGTTACCAGGTATTGAACCTGGGGCCCCTGCACTAGGAGCCTGGAGTCTTAGCCACTGGACCACCAGGGAAGTCCCTAGAATACTCGATGTATCTTTTTCTGATTCTTCTTGATATTTGATTCTATCGTCTTTGAGTATTATTCTTTGGACTAGTATAATTCATCTAACTTTTCTTGATTCTAATCTCTGACCTTGAGTCTCATTCCCCAAGGTTCTTGCTGGTACTAACCACAACTTCTCCCTGAATTCCCTTAGCGCTCCTTGCTCCTCAAGTGCATTTGCCCTTTAATTTGGCATTATGCTGAGCTACTCTTGGAAATTCCTTTTAATTAGTTATATTTGAATCAGACTTTATGTGAATATTCCCTTAGGTGTCATACTGACTGACTCTTTTTTATGAGCCAAATTAATGAAAAAGTCCATTGATTTGATTTGCCTATATTACTTAGTGAGCCACCCAGTGTCAAATGAGGTCCCAGTCAAAGCCACATAGTTTCACATCACTGGGCTTCTTCACAGCGATTCTTCTTTTCCTTCATTTAACCACTCTATTCCATTCTTTCCCCAAAATTTAAAGAGCAAAGATGTCACTCTATCCTGTCAGTTAAAACCTTAAAAGAAAATTAGGAAAGAAGCTGCAATTTAAGTAAACCCAGTAACAAATATTTAAACTAAAGACTAAGAAAATTTCCTCTGGTTCGAAGAAACCAGAATTGAAAGAGACACATGTACCCCAGTGTTTATTGAAGCACTGTTTACAATAGCCAGGACATGGAGGCAACCTAGATGTCCATCAGCAGATGAATGGATAAGAAAACTGTGGTACATATACACATGGAGTATTACTCAGCCATTAAAAAGAATGCATTTGAATCAGTTCTAATGAGGTGGATGAAACTGGAGCCTATTATACAGAGTGAAGTAAGTTAGAAAAACACCAATACAGTATACTAATGTATGTATATGGAATTTAGAAAGATGGTAATGATGACCCTATATGCGAGACAGCAAAAGAGACAGATGTAAAGAACAGTCTTTTGGACTCTGTGGGAGAAGGCGAGGGTGGGGTGATTTGAGAGGGTAGTGCTGAAATGTGTATATTATCATATATGAAGCAGATCACTGGTCCAGATTCGATGCATGAGACAGGGTGCTCAGGGCTGGTGCACTGGGATGACCCTGGGGAATGGGATGGGGAGGGAGGTGGGAGTGGGGTTCTGGATGGGGAACACATGTGCGCCTGTGGCTGATTCATGTCAATGTTTGGCAAAAACCACTACAATATTGTAAAGTAATTAGCCTCCAATTAATATAAATAAATTAATTTTAAAAAATTAAAATAAAATAAAATCTAGTAAGGATCAAAAGGAGAAAAAAAAAGAAAATATGTAGGTGTTATTGACTATACCAAAATTTTCACTCTCAGAGTTCTCTGGATCCTCTCTCCTCTGCTTTCCATAGCTTACTTTTTTAATTCCTGGATTGTGACCATAAAGGGTTTAGAGTTATGTGCTCATGGAGTTTTAGTGAAACTAGGACACGAAGCATAGCCAACTCCAAGCTTAGTCAAGTCAAGCAGTGAAAAAAAAAAAAGAATTCAGGTCCAGACACATGTTGACCTGGGAAATCTGGTCTTTGGGATCTGAGGTAGAGCTGATGTAGCAGTTTCAAGATGAGTATAGGAATCCTATCCTAGAAGTCTGGCTCATGTCACCAAGTCTAAGTCACAAGTACAGGATGAAAACAAGGAATTAAGAGAAAACTCCAGGTCCAGCGTCAGAAAGAATTTAAAATTGGAGAATCAAACCAACTACAGAGAGGGTACTTGAGGGTCTCAAAACTTATTGTGCTTCTGGTGGGTGTCTTCTCAGCCATATACTTGCAATCAGGCTAAAACCTATTACCCATGGAGTCCTTGCAAAAACAAGAATTTCCTGAGGCTGACTGTATTAATATTTAGCTTTACAAATAAGGGTTTATATTTTTTGTTTGAATTTCTGTGCAACATTTATGAATCAGCTCTTTGTTTTTGTGTGGGAGAGGCTTACATGAAATGATAAAGATCTGATGGAATCTGGCACTCAAAATAAATTTTCACAAGAAATAATGGGAAATAATGTCAGTAAAATGATAAGAGATTGGAGATCTTCTAAACAGGGTTTTTAGGCTTTTTTGTTAAATAGTTTAAGTTTTAGAAAAATCCATAACATTTGAGACAATGTTTTAAATCAAATAATGTTTAAAACACTGTATTTTTTACTGAATGATATTTTATAATCAAAATTTGGAACTTATAATCACATTCCAAATCAGGAATACAGTTTTTCTAAATTTACATTAATATTTAAGCTAAAGAGCCAAGTGTTGTCAAATACCTAAAATGTACCACATGGATGTACCAGCAAACCAAAGCACCCACTGGAGGACCTGATGTTATAGGGTTCCTAAACCATCATGTATATCCCCCTTTATGAAGTCACAAAGTTCTTGGTTACCTCATTGTTCCTTCAAGTTACTATAATGATAGGGTCTTTAAGACTCTAGTTAGGAAAATTATGAATTTTGGTTTTTACCTGTCTGTTGGCATCAAAATAATACTTTCCAAAGGGTCAATATTTTACAGTCAGATACAGAACATCAATAAATTAAAACTTAGAGGAAAACTACACCAAATCTTTTGATTATGGAAGTTACAAAATAAAACTTTCCCATTCTAGAGATGACATTGCCAGCCTGTATTTTTAGTCACAAACATGTCACATTTCAGCTTTTCACACAAATCTCCATTGTTGTTCAGTCACCCAGTTGTGTCCAACTCTTTGTGACCCCATGACTGCAGCACGCCAGGCCTCCCTGTCCTTCACAATCTCCCAAAGTTTTCCCAAGTTCATGTCCATTGCATCGGTGATGCCATCCTGCCATTTCATCCTCTGATGCCCTCTTCTCCTTCTGCCCTCAATCTTTCCCAGCATCAGGGACTTTTCCAATGAGTCAGCTGTTTGTATCAGATGACCAAAATACTGGCACTTCAGCTTCAGCATCAGTCCTTCCAATGAGAATTCAGGGTTGATTTCCTTTAAGATTGACTGGTTTGATCTCCTTGCTGTCCAAGAGACTCTCAAGAGTCTTCCCCAGCACCACAGTTTGAAGGCATCAATTCTTTGGTGTTCTGCCTTCTTTACAGTCCAACTCTCACAACTGTACCTCATCACTGGGAAGACCATAATCACCCTTTTTTTCATAGAAGGACAGAATTGGTCTGCCTTCCCTCTCATAGGAATGTCCCTAAGAGGTCTACTGTGATTAGGTACTTGTCAGGAAAACAAGTACCCCAGGTGTCAGTCATGAGCAAAGCATCAGGAGAGGTGGAACCAAGGATCACGTGTCAAAGACGCTGCCATTTTCTGCCAAGCCCCCGGAAACACACAAGTCAACACATCCCTTGTTCACTCCGTGACTAAGACCACAACTGCTTCAAGGACATTCTACCAGGTGATCAGGTTTGTCCCAGACTGCCTTAGAGAAACTGAAGAAGAACAAAATAAATAGACCACCTGGACAAGAGAAATTATCATTTCCATGACCATTCCTAGCCCAGAGGGTTAAATTTTTCTTGGTTAGGTAGGAACATAATATATTTAGTAATGAGATACTGTGTTCATTTAAAAATACTTGGTCTACCTCTTTTCCCACAGCCTCTTGCTTATCAACACTCTTTAGCCACCAAGTGATAACATTAACAGTGGTAGGACTACAGAAATATTCTCAGATCTCAGTATCAAAGTATGTTTCTTGGGCATGTACATGGGGGCGGACTGTCAGTTTTACTTATCTGCACCTCCAGCTCTGGGTAGGAAGTTGTTCATTCTTAAAACAGACCCTCAATGGCCCCATGCTGCCTTGCAGCAGACATTAGCTCTGTCACAGGATTTTTTCTTGTTTTCAGTGTAACTTCAATGAGACATTATTTTTAAGCAATTCACATATTTTGAAGCAGTTTTCACTCTACCACTGTGTGAAAATTTAATGGGCTTCTATTACTAAAAGTAATTTGAAGTCATGAGGTCTCAAAAAAGGGTATGGCCCATTTATCCTAACCTGACTCTGTCTGTTTCTCACTGGCCTTTTTTCTCATACACATTTGCTTTATTATCTATGGAGCAGACATAATGAACAAGTTCCCGTGAGCCAGTTTCAGGCAACCTGATGTAATGCAGGCAATGAGAAGCAGAAAGTCTCTGTAAATTCCATTCAACAAGAACACACTGAGAACTTAATTTCCCTACTCTATGCTAAGTATCTTGAGGCAAATAAATTCCTAAAAAAGATTCTTTGACTTCACATTGCTTATAATCTTGTTTCCATAATTCATACATCAATCGGCAAACAACAGAGGTAGAATGTGATTGATATAACTAAGAAGTCCCCCTACACACACATGCTTCAGCTTCTGGAATGTGAAGGAATGCCAACACTGTGTATTCCATCTTCCCTCTCTTCTTCCAAAAATGGCCCTATGCTTTCAAAATATACTGGTCCTTCAAACTCTTAAGGAAAAATGCTTAACATGCCAAAGAATTACCCCCACGTTTCCCTCACATCATTGGGCAGTTGGCATTCTTCTTCATATATGGAGGAATCAGGAGGAAACTAGAAACGGGGTCCATGTCATGGAGTTCAAGTGAAAGGACTTTGAGAAGCATGAATTCTATGAAAGTACTGTAAGAAACTGTTGGAGAATTGACTGAGGCAAAAACACGAGAACACCAGAAGGCTCATTTTCCTGCTCAGAAAAAAGTCAAAAGAGCACGTGTCTGATGAGACCATACTGGAAAATTGGCCCATGGAGTTATAAGGTTGGTAAAATAACAATATTAAAAAAAAAAAAAAAAAAAAAAACCTCACCTCATCTATCAATCATTCTACTTGAGCTGTACCCAGCATGCTGCTAAGTCGCTTCAGTCGTGTCTGACTCTGTGCGACCCCATAGACGGCGGTCCACCAGGCTCCCCCATCCCTGGGATTCTCCAGGCAAGAACACTGGAGTGGGTTGTCATTTCCTTCTCCAATGCATGAAAGGGAAAAGTGAAAGTGAAGACGCTCAGTCGTATCTGACTCTTAGCGACCCCATGGACTGCATACCAGGCTCCTCCATCCGTGGGATTTTCCAGGCAAGAGTACTGGAGTGGGGTGCCATTGCCTTCTCTGTACCCAGCATAAGCATAGCTAATTGTGTAAAAGGATTAAACATAATTATCATTTAATCTGTAATAGTGTTTTTCATTTTACTTAGTGGATAACCATAGTACACACGAACACATTATCAACTTAAATTATAACATACATAAATGCAGTAGAGAACATTTCTAACATCATGATTTTTAATTAAAAAAAAAATAGTAGCCATATGGAACCATCTCCATAAGCTACATCACACAGTAACTACAACCATTACAAACTTTCGTTGAGGAGAATTAATCAAAATCTAGCATCTTTAAATCACCAGAACCAGAATTTGGTTAACTGAGATGTTATGTTCAGGCTAACCTTCCAAATAACATGTACTATGAATCTATACATAGATAATAGCTATGTAGGTAACTTAAGTATTTCATGGCAGCTTTATAACCTGATCCAGTAGAGAAGGGATATAGACGGGGCAGTGGAAGAGAAGACTACTAACCTATAGGTATAGTATATAGTAATAGGTTTCTAAAACTTAACTTCCTTGTACTTCACTTCCCTGAATCCATCCACACACATCACAAGATATGTGACATCCACACACAGAGCAGTAGATTCCTGGGCTTCCCTGGTGGCTCAGACAGTACAGAATCTGCCCTCAATGCAGGAGACCCAATTTAATCCCTGGGTTGGGAAGATCCCCTGGAGAAGGGAATGGCAACCCACTCCAGTATTCTTGCCTGGAGAATTCCATGGACGGAGGAGCCTGGCGGGCTACAGTCCATGGGTCGCAAAGAGTTGGACACAACTGAGCCACTAAAACTTTCCCCTTCTTTCAGCAATAGATTCATTTTCCAAAATGTCAGCAACTACCAGGAATTGAACACACTGTAGGCTTAGTTTACAAACACTAAGCCGAATCTTGCAAAAACCCTATAACAGGCTTTGTTGTTGTACTCATTTTAAAAATGAGAAAGTAGAGACTTAGACTTCCCTGCTGGCTCAGACAGTAAAGCGTCTGCCTGCAATGCGGGAGACCTGGGTTCAATCCCTGGGTCAGGAAGATCTCCTGGAGAAGGAAATGGCAACCCACTCCAGTTTCTTGCCTGGAGAATTCCATGGACAGAGGAGCCTGGTAGGCTACAGTCCATGGGGTCACAAAGACTTGGACATGACTGAATGACTTCACTTCACTTCAGAGACTGAGAAGAGTTAAATGAGCTGCCCAAGGTCACACAGCTAGTAAATGATCAAGATAGGATGTAGACCTAAGCATAAAGTATATGCACTCCATCCACAAACACAAGCTATACAACAGGTTGTATTGTTGTTTAGTCTCCAAGTCGTGTCCAACACTTTGCGACCTCATGGACTATAACCCACCAGGCTACTCTGTCCATGGATGTTTCCAGGTAAGAATGTTGGAGTGGGTTGCCATTTCCTTCTCCAGGGGATCTTTCTGACTCAGGGATCAAATTCATGTCTCCTGCATTGGCAGGCAGATTGTTTTACTGCTGAGCCACCAGGGAAGCCCAATACAGCAGGTAACAGAGAACAAGAGGATACAGAAGTAAGATTCATCTCTAGGCCAATTTGTCCTGGATGACAAACTCCTAGAGGGCAGGGAAGCATCTGTCCTCACCTGCTTCTCCTTATACAGCTGTGAGCTATGTAAGTAGGTCCTATGGGAATTCACTTTGGTAATGAGAACAAAGAGGCACAAGAATGCAGATGACAGAAGAGCCTAATTCTCTGTTTTGCCTCTGAATCTATAAATGGTCTTATGAATGATTTGCAGGGAACAGAAACATATCGTCTCTGAGCCTTAGTGACAACATACAACCTTCCATGCATCTACCTGTCTATGCTGCTCCATTAATGGACACATGTCTAAACAAAGGAGGCATCAAAGCACTGCAAGAGACCACTTGTCCCAAATTTCACTGTATTGTAGGAAGAGAAAGGGTAAACTTCTAAGTGTCCCACCTTCCTCAAACCCAATGTGCCTCTGCAGTTCAGACGTTATTAATCTTGGAGTTTTCTGTGAAGCAAAAACCAAAGGTAAAATAAATGCCAAACAGCTATTGCTGTCACTGCCTTCCCTGTAGTCACTTCGCTATCAGCTGTTGGCAGAGCAGACCGTGTAGGATGACGAGATCTGAGGAAGGGTGAGGGATGAGGTGTCAAGTCAGGGAACGAGGCCGCCCATACCAAGTGGCTCTGACACATGCAGCAGTGCCCGTCAGCACACTGCATTACAGATAGATAGCCAACAAACAAACCTAACTGCAGCAACAGAAAGGAAGAGAAAGCAGAATACAAGAAATGATCAGCACATCTTCTTCCAAGCCCTCCCTCCCTCTCTCGCCCCAGACACACGTTCCTCAGTATTAACAGTGCCAGAAATTGCAGCAGTGATCAGGTTGTCAGGCCGAATATTCCTTTCCAAAGAAGATCCTGGTGGGTAAGCAGCCACCTAGGCACTCCCCTCATTGTCTACCGGGTCAGAATCTTCTCCAAGGTCAGCAGCCTTGCAGCAATGTCTTATCCTTAAGAAGTGGGAGTGCCATTTCTAGTTTCCCAGGAAAGCAACAGCACATCGTGGGACTTTTCAAACTATGAATACACACACACACACACAATCAAAAAAGATACTAGGCCTAGTGTATGATGTAGGGGACAGTCTCCTATTCCTCTTGCTTGAAGCCCTATGCCTGCTACCTCGGCCTTGCTTACCATGACCATCTACACAAGCATTTAATCACACCGTCATATCCTTGACATGGTTAACATCAGTTTTAATGTCAGAGAAATATGTGTCCAGGCTATATTGAAAAAGCTTGAATTCCTAACCTGTTTTCAATGAGTTGTTTGTTTGTTTGCTGCATAAGGAGTCATTTATCCCATCCATGGAGAAATATGACCACCACCCACTCCCACCAGTCCACTTCCCAGGTTAGGATGGAAACATTTCCCCAGGAGACAGAGACAGAGTTCCTTCTGAAGACTGATCCATCCTAACCCTAAGGTGAAGAAAAATAAATATTATCATATTGAAATGTGAACCCCAATCTACTATCTATTGAAATTCTTCCTGATGAGTCTTCCAGGGCTGCCGTGGACAAAAGGAAAGAACGATATTTTCAAGCTGGTGGACAAGTGTAGGTAGGACTGGAGGACAATAAAGAAAAATACTTGCTCAGACTCTAAGATCTCTAATATCACTGAATCATGATCAGAAGAGTTATTTAGCCCCAGAGATTTGCAGCTCTGGGTCCAGGAGTGCCAGGGTCAGGGCACAAGGACTAAGAGAGGACTGCTGCCAGGGATACCACATGATGGCCCAGGACAAACCAGGGGTCTGGGCAGCCATTCAGGTTGTAAGTCTAACTGTCAGTACCCAGTACCTCTGCACTGAGAGCCCTGGGGGATGGCAAACCTCCTCAATGACTGCAGATTCAAACAAGGCACCAGAGGCAGGCATTTTTGATAGAGAAAGAGGGCTGGAAACCATTCAGTGCCTTGAACACATTCTTCTCTATTTCCTACTCTACTAAAAATAAGAGGAGACTCATGCTTCCACAACAGTGGGCTTTGTTAACAGGGAAAAACATGTAATTCTCAGAAATTTTGGCTGGAAGTAGCCTTATACATTTTCTATTCCAGGGGCTTTCAAATTTAACCTACAACAAAATCACCTGGATGCTTGTTAAACCAAATTGCTGGCCTTCCATAGGTCTAGGGTGGGGCTGAGTAATTTGCATTTGTAACAAGTTCTTTCAGCCTGTGTTCAGTTGACTCTTTTCGACCCCACGGACTGTAGCCCTCCAGGCAAGTTTCCAGGTGATGGTAATTATTATAATAGTCTAAGAGATTCCACTGTAAATTTTTTTAAAGGAGACAACTAAATTTAACAAATATTTATTAAGTACCTACGAGTGAGATTTTAGACCAACTATTAGAGACAAAAAGAATTTTACTTACTAATTCCAGAGTGATTAAAGATTTAAATGTTTTTAAAAGTTTATGAAACTGCAAGAATATAATTCCAGAGTTACTTTTAGGAAATGACAGCAAAGATAGACTCAATAAAAGAATATTATAAAATAAACCTAAAAAGGAATTTTTTCTATATAAAATTATTAAATGTCTTGTTGTTGTTCAGTCACCCAATCATGTCCGACTCTGCAACCCCATGGTCTGCAGCACACTAGGCCTCCCCGTCCTTCACCATCCCCTGGAGTTTGCCCAAGTTCATGTTCATTGCAATGGCGGTTAAATGTCTAAGCACCAAAAAAATAAAAATTATGATAAAATTTTAAATTTGAAAAAGAATTTGCAATTCATATGACAGATAAAATTCTATATTCTTAAAATGCAAAGAATCATCAGGAAATACAAACATCTTCAGAGAAATATTAACAGAGAAACAATTGGGCAATTTACAAAAAATAAATACAAATGGAAAATTAGTACATAAAAATATCACTGTTTACTACAGTAATAATGAAAATCAAACATTGCTTTTCAGTAGTGAGTTGACATATAAAAATATTAAATGCTGGCATGGTGGTGGGGTTCTATGCTGACTGGTGGGTGGCAAGGCCTGAGAAGTCAGAAATGTCCCAAACACGGTGCATTGCAAGAGAAAAATCCTAATACCAGTTATGAATTCATCCATGAATCAAGAACTGAGTAACCACATCAGAGGTTAGAGAGAAACCAACATTATCAGGAACAATGAACAACTAGGTTCTCACTCTAGGTCTATGAAATACCTGGGTTAGAATGTAAGACTAGTATGGGGGCTTCTAATAATTATTCATGCATTAAGCTATTATTGTGTGCCTACAGTGTGCTGGGGAGAAGGCAATGGCACCCCACTCCAGTACTCTTGCCTGGAAAATCCCATGGACAGAGGAGCCTGGTAGGCTACAGTCTATGGGATCGTGAAGAGTCGGACACAACTGAGCGACTTCATTTTCACTTTTCACTCTCATGCATTGGAGAAGAAAATGGCAACCCACTCCAGTGTTCTTGCCTGGAGAATCCCAGGGACGGGGGAGCCTGGTGGGCTGCTGTCAATGAGGTCACACAGAGTCAGACACAACTGAAGCGACTCAGCAGCAGCAGCACAGTGTGCTGTGTTCTGTGATCATTACTGGCAGTGCAAAGATGAATAGGGTACAACCTTTAAGTACTTTACCATGTCTATTGGGAGACACATTGAAGAGCCAATGCACTAGGAATTCAGTAAGGAATTCTTCTTAAAAGGAATGAGAGCCTTAACTAAATTTTGGAGGGCCAGGGTGCCTATAGTCAACAGAAACTGATAACTTCTTTTCAAATCTTCCTAAAGTCTACCCTACTTTGAATATAATTCTCCATTTTTAAAAAACTGGGAAACATTAAAGGAAATGTGAATGAGTAATTGTATTATGCAAGTCAACCCCACAAACAGCAATATAAACATAAAAATATATCATAAATAGCCAAGCCCATCTGCATTTATTTTGTTTCCTCCAATAGCACGTCACAACTCTATTTCCATGGCTCAAAAACAGCAAGTCAGTTTGGTCAAGTCAGACAAATAAAAGTCAAATAAGTTTTGAAAAAAGACACAATTGGAATATTTGATATTTTCATCCTATTATAGGAATAGCCTAAAACTTGATGTTTTTTCTGTTCATTAGCTGCTTGTTTTAATACTGATTCCCAAATCCCTTTCCACCACTATTTTATAAAATGCACAACTTTGCCTGAGTTAAATTGTGCACAGTTTCTTACTACATCATCTTCCAATCATTAATTTTCATCAGAGAATGTCAGCAGGGAATTATGTCAGATTACTTGGACCTGATATTTTCTCATAAATCCATTCTAACCTCTATATACCCTTTCATTCTATCAGACATTTTCCATCTCTCTTGGAAGCTTAAATTTTTTTTCTTGAAATTAAAGCTGGCCTTATCCAAACTGTTCCCATCTTTATTTTTAACAAAGGCTTACTAAGTTCCAATTATTTGAAAAACACTGAATAAAATGTTAAGAGTTGGGGACAAATATTGTCTCTAATTTATAGTTAAAGTGGGATTTTCTGTGTAATTCTGGACAAAAGGCAGAAGTTATCCCCTGCTGACAAGGAGCTGTCCTCAGCTGGAGCTGGAGCCAGCCACCCCACAGCAGGACTTGTTAAGAGGCACAGTGCAGAGTTTTCACCAAGTGGTCGATCCCCCACTCACTAATCCTCGTATCCTGAAAGAAGAGAGGGGAGCCATGTGAGATGGGTGTTGCAGTATTTGTGAAGAAAAGATAGTGGGATCAGGGATGTTCCTCTCTCAAAAGCCAAGGTTGCCATTCATGAAGACTGGAGTTTCCAGAAAAAGCTAAAGACATCTAGTTTTCTGGCTGGAGGGTAGCTGAGCCACAGAGTCCTCAGGCCCTTGCTGGTGATGTCCTGAGAAGGAGCATCATACTAAGGGATTCTTGAGGGAGAGTTCTTTGGAGAACTCTAAAGGTTTGTTGTATTACCATTTTTGGTCTGCTTCCCCTACTGTGGAGAGGAGGAGGTGGGTGCTTCACCGATTTAAAGTTTAGAGCTTAATCTTGAACATAAAGGATGACGCCTCCTTCTGGTTTAGAGATCTGAATGATGGAGACCCCTGGAGCAGCCTATGCCATGGGAGTTTAAGGGTTTGGTATTTTAGACACCTTGTCCCAGCTCCCCACAACCCTCAGAGAAGGAAGATAAACATCTCAGCTCCACAGACAAGGGCAGAGATGGGCTGGGAAGCCCAGGCAGTTGCTGAACCAGTAGATGGGATGTCCAATCCAAAGAAGTGGTTGAGGTAGCTACTGCTGGAGAAGAAAAGATGAGACACATCTGCTTCTCTAGGGGATCCTTCAGTGACAGATAGAGCGGGGGTAAAGGTAAATGCCACTCAAAGCAAACCAAGCACACCATCTGGATGGAAATATTTATGCCAGCAGGTACCACCAGTATCAGCTAGAACCTGTCTAAGGCTAAGGGAGGACACCGATCCACCTCCAATCTGACACATGGGCACGACAAAAGATCTGCCTGCCACAGGCTTCCTTCTTGTCCACAACACCAGAGAAATTGGATTGGTGGGAAGGGAAGACTCAGAACTGGGTGTCAACCTGTGCCTCCTCCACATCCAGCTGCCAAAGCCACAGCTGGGGAGAAGATGAGATCCCATCAAGAGTAAGAGAAAAACTTTAAATACATAAGTCTCCAACTGCAAGCCATTATTCAATAAAATAAAAAGATTTATTTTATAGGTCAATGAGGCAATATCTATACACACAGAAACTTTAACATTTGCATCAAATATCTAGTTACTTCTACACATTTACAAAGTTGGCATTTCCCCCCCTCATTAAATTGTTCATCACCACCCCCATTAACCAGTGAATACAACTTGTAACTCAGAAAAGAGCATACAGCCTATTTTGCAACTGTTGTTGCTGTTTAGTCCCTAAGTCTTGTCCAACTCTTGTGACCACAGGGACTGTACCCTGCCAGGCTCCTTTGTCCATGGACTTTCCCAGGCAAGAATACTGGAGTGGGCTGCCATTTGCTTCTCCAAGGGGTCTTCCCACCCCAGGGACTGGACCCACATCTCCTGCACTGGCAGGCAGATTCTTTACCACTGAGCCACCAGGGAAGCCCATATTGGAATTCCTAAAAATAAAAATTGATCTTAGAAAATCAATATGGATCAAAGTATTCAAATGTATTTTGCATTCAGTTTTCCAAAATTTTATGTCTTTAATGTATCCTTTAAAATTATTCACACTAATAATAAATGTTGTATATCAGGAAAAATGTATTTGCTGTAGAAGTAAAATGAAGCAATGAAATAAAGAATGTGAAAAATATTGCTTCTTGAATGCATCCCTGCAAAAGTTATTTGTGTTTAAGTAAAACAGATTGCTCTAGTATGGCTAGTTTGGCTGCAAAAAGAAGAAATAAAATTGCAAGTAAAGTGAAATGTACTTTAAAAATACAGTATCTTGAATCTCAGGACTGATGGTGTATTTTCAAGAGGTTTCCAGATACTCAAAGTAGAGAAGACCTATAATCTCTCCCTTAGGGCATCTCATTTTCTCTGTGGATGCTTGCTCCATTCTCAGCTCTTCACTGAAGAGAAGCCTTATGGTTTGTACTGATTCATATGTTTGCTCCAACTCTCAGGATCCTCACCCTTTGACCTCAGGAGTAACTGGAAACTTCCCTTTATGTTTCTTAATTCAAATAAACAAATGAGAAAAGTGTATTGGTTAGTGTTTTTGTTCCCAACCTTGTGATAATAACCAAAGCAGACATGGGCTATCCTTGGGTCCCCATCCACCAGTCTTTTCCAGCAAGAGGGGGAGATGTAGTACTTAAAGAAACTAAGTTTCCAGTGACATTTGGGTTCCCATGAGATATATTACATAAAGTATTCTGATTCTTTTGGTATATGATGCATGGTTTTATTGTTCACTGAATTTTTTTACAGGTAAATCAGCCTTTTAAAAATCTTATAAGTTCACTTTGAGGCTGAAATTGAAGTCTTTTTTTTTTTAAGAAAACATTTTCATTCATATGTTGGACCATGGCATCATTCTCATTAAAGGTCTCAAAGACACCACAGGTCATCTACCCCAACTTTTCTCACTTGCTGCTGCTGCTAAGTCGCTTCAGTTGTGTCCAACTCTGTGCGACCCCATAGATGGCAGCCCAGTAGGCTCCTCTGTCCCTGGGATTCTCCAGCCAAGAATTCTGGAGTGGGTTGCCAGTTCCCCCAATTTTACCATGGTTCTAAATTTTTTTACTTACAAGCAAATCAGTTATCCATGCTGCACTGTGCTCAGTTGCTCAGTCGTATCTCTTTGAGACCCCAGGGACTGTAGCCCTCCAGGCCCCTGTGTCCATGGAATTTCCCAAGCAAGACTATTGGAGCAGGTTGCCATTTCCTCCTCCAGGGGATCTTCCTGACTCAAGGATCGAACCCATGTCTCCTAATTGGCAGGCAGATTCTTTCCCGCTGAGCCACCTGGGAAACTCATGTATCCATAGTAGAACCCAGTTTACAGACACTATCATATTACTGATAAAACAGCACTTAGGTCACCTGAAGAAACTGCTCGTGGCTCTACATGCTGAAAACCACTTCCCTCATGGAAAAGAGAGCCCAAAAACCACAAAAGAAATCCCAGTCAGAAGGAAACTCTTTCTGTCATCTAACCTAACCACATCCCTTCATTCTTTACTCAGAGAGAAATAATCTTTCTTGAATGAGTAAAAAAAGCAACATGCCCTTTCTTACACAGCTATCAGTTACTGAGTGCATACTGAGTTCAAACTTCTTTTGTTAAATATTGCTGGATTTGACTCAAATTGTAGAAGTCCTCTTGAGCTCAATTCTTCCCTATCTTAAACAGTGCTCAAGATCAACTACTAGAGTCCCATTGCTGCTAAGCTGCTTCAGTTGTGTCCAACTCTGTGCGACCCCATAGACAGCAGCCCACCAGGCTCCCCCGTCCCTGGGATTCTCCAGGCAAGAACACTGGAGTGGGTTGCCATTTCCTTCTCCAATGCCTGAAAGTGAAAGGGAAGTCATTCAGTCGTGTCCGACCCTCAGTGACCCCGTGGACTGTAGCCTACCAGGCTCCTCTGCCCATGGGATTTTCCAGGCAAGAGTTCTGGAGCGGGGTGCCATTGCCTTCTCCGTTAGGAGAATCCAAAACGCCTGTCCTTTTGGACACAACCCTTTTGTTTCATGTAGCACTGTTGGCTTAACCTCATGAAATAACTCTTAATAGGAAGACAAGAATCTGTGGCCTCCAAACTTAAATGTAAGTTTGGGGGTTTTTTTGTTGTTGTTTTTTCCATATGATTAGCCTGATTGTAACAGATCAACCAAAATATAAGAATGTGTTTTTATTCCTTCTAACTTTTGAGGGGAAAATGACCAGACTGTGAACTATATTTAATTAACAATGCCATATTTATTTCACAATGGTATTTACCAACTGACACACAAAATGAATATGCATCAGGAGAATATTAAAGATGATTTACTTGCAATCTGTTTGAGGTAATGAGGCTCAGTAGCAAAAAGACTGTGGGAATGAATAACACACATTCTAGAATTTCTCTACCAATAGGTAGTAGTTTCCAAGGGAAGAAAGACTGATGGGGAGGACCACATTACACAGTTGGGTAGGTTCTAGAGAAAGACCAGAAGCCAATAATCTAACTGCAGGTCACTAACTCAGTTTTAATCAATTTGTAAGTGAAATAAACCCAAAGGACAGACCAATCCAAGGAAAAGTTGATTTTAAAAAGTGAGAAAGATTCTGTATTCTTTACATTTATAAAAGAGATACATTACTTTTCATGACTAAAATAAATGTTTTTAAAGAAAATTATCTAAGATTCTTGTTTTCCCTGGGGATACTGTTTAATTCTGAAAGGTTGTTGTTGAATCACGCGAAGACACTGGGATTCTTGGCCCCCGGAGAAGAATTCAATCCGGGGCCAGAGATGAGGCTTGATCGCTCAGAGCTTTTGTGTAATAAAGTTTTATTAAAGTATAAAGGAGATAGAGAAAGCTTCTGACATAGGCATCAGAAGGGGGCAGAAAGGGTACCCGCTTGCTAGTGTTAGCAATGAAGTTATATACTCTCCAATGAATCCAAAGAATGTCTGGAGGTTGTAAAGACCTCACCAGACCTACTCCCATAATTTACATTTTAAGATAACAGAATTAGCCAGAAGGTTTAATCCAGAGACTGTCCTCAGATAGGATACATTATTGTTATATAATCCTAAGGAATGTAGAGAAGGGAAAAAAAAAAGTTTGTCCTTTCTTCCTCCTTGAGAATTCCAGACCCCTCTCTCCTTGGGGACCCCTAGACTCCTTATCAACCTGCCTAGGAAATGACTCTCTCAATTCCAAAAGAATATTCAGACTGTACATCAGAAAGCATTTCTGAGACATTTCCTTCCAAGTTTAAACATCTGTGATTTTTGTGGCCTTTCACCTGGAGAAATCATATAGCTGATTCAGCTTTTCCACTTCCTATGACACCTGGCCATGTCTCAGATTTAAGTCATACTTGGGCTTCAACTCTTCTGAGTGATTTCTGGTCTTATATCAATGTTAGCCCTTATTCAGTCATTCTTAAGTCAAAGGTAAAGTTCTATAAATATGAGAATCAGGCCAGCATTTCAGAAAATCAAAGACAAGGAAACCCAGGTGGGCACAACATGGGCACATTCCTTCCCTGTATAACCAAATGTGCTGTCCTGTTAATTTCCCTGCTGGCACCTTCTCCAACTCTGCTTCACCTCCCTTCTTAGGTCTAATACACCCTCTCAATATTGTTTGGATTAAGCAATCACTCATAAAAAGAAGAATATGATCTCTTTTCTGAATAAGAAAAAATATTACTATATATAGCTCTCCTCATTTAAAAAAAAAAAGTATTTCTCTACATTTTTTAGACGTGCATACTTTTTTATTCAGAAAAACTGCAGCTAGGAAAACATAGAGGTCAGAAAGTTAGACTGCTACCAGTTTGCCAAACAGTGCTCTATAATCTCGGGATAAAGTGTGTTCATGCACCCGGCCTACTACATCTATGACAGCGGCCAGTCCAGGAAGCAAATAGGAAACGCTTTATGTATCGGTCTCATTGACCTCCATCTGAATAAACAGAGAACCTAAGGAAAAACTAAACCCTTTCTACACAAACACATCTTCAACAGAGAATTCCAGACCCTCATTTAAACCCTATTGCTGCTGCACCTAAACTCTATCCACATAAAAATCACAGAGCACTTGTGGCTTCTGTCCCAAGGGCAGGAGAATGTCTTTCTTCAGAGCTAAAGGATCAAAAGGCCATAATAAAACAAAAGGGGTAGGATGAACCAGAGCCAGTAATCTAGACAATCAGGTCACCCAAAGAAGCAGAGTCTGAGGCAGTCCTGAGAAATGAGACCATAATTCCAAGTGATACAACAGCCAAGGAAATAAAAAGATGATGGCAAGTCTAGCGAGTAATCTGAAGCCAGTCTAGGTGACTAAAAACCACAGGATCTTATCCAATACATGGTTTTGACCTGCTCTCAAGGACAGGATGCCCAGGTGAGGGACTTCTCTGGTGGTCCAGTGGTTAAGAATCCACCTTGCAATGCAGAAGACATGAGTTTGATCCATGGTTGGGGAACTATGATCCCACATGCCACAGATCAACTAAGCTCACACACAGCAACTACTGAGCCCCCAGCCATGAGTCCCTGCGCTGCAACAGAAGATCTTGAGCACCACAACTAAGACCCAACACAGCCAAAAAAATAAATAATCAAAAAACAAATAAAGAGAGCCAAGTGATCCAATTGCATTTGGAGGACTATGGTTAATGCAGAGATTATCTGATTTATCTCACTATTAATTTAGACACAGTTGTTGTTTAGTTGGTAAGTCCCAACTGTCCCTCATTTAGTTGTCCCTTGTTTAGTTGGTAAGTCCCAACTCTTTTGCAGTTCCATGGACTGCAGCCTGCCAGGTGCCCATGTCCCAGGATTTCCCGGGGAAGAATACTGGAGTGGATTGCCATTTCCTTCTCCAGGGGATCTTCCTGACCCAGGGATCGAACCCTCATCTCCTGGTTGGCAGGTGGATTCTCTACCACTGAGCCATTTGGAAAGTCCAGCAATTGGTCTAATTCTCAAATAATAAGAATGCATCTACTCCTGCATTTATCCATAAGCTTTTGTGTGACACCGGTAGCTGTCTATCCAAATCCTTTCCACCATCTAACCTGACAAAATGGCAAAATAAAATTCTCATTTTCTTGTCAGACAGTTCAGTCGCTCAATTGTGTCTGACTCTTTGCGGCCCCATGAATCGCAGCACGCCAGGCCTCCCTGTCCATCACCAACTCCCGGAGTTCATTCAGACTCAAGTCCATCGAGTCAGTGATGCCATCCAGCCATCTCACCCTCTGTCGTCCCCTTCTCCTCCTGCCCCCAATCCCTCCCAGCATCAGAGTCTTTTCCAATGAGTCAACTCTTCTCATGAGGTGGCCAAAGTACTGGAGTTTCTTTACATCATTACCAGCTTTATATCATTCCTTCCAAAGAAATCCCAGGGCTGATCTCCTTCAGAATGGACTGGTTGGATCTCCTTGCAGTCCAAGAGACTCTCATGAGTCTTCTCCAACACCACAGTTCAAAAGCATCAATTCTTCGGTGCTCAGCTTTCTTCACAGTCCAACTCTCACATGCATACATGACCACTGGAAAAACCATAGCCTTGACTAGACAGACCTTTGTTGGCAAAGTAATGGCTCTGCTTTTGAACATGCTATCTAGGTTAGTCATAACTTTCCTTCCAAGGAGTAAGCGTCTTTTAATTTCATGGCTGCAGTCACCATCTGCAGTGATTTTGGAGCCCAGAAAAATAAAGTCTGACACTGTTTCCACTGTTTCCCCATCTATTTACCATGAAGTGATGGGACCAGATGCCATAAGGGTGGTGTCATCTGCATATCTGAGGTTATTGATAGCTCCTGGCAATTTTGATTTCAGCTTGTGCTTCATCCAGCCTGGTCTTAATTTTGTTGACTGTATAGAGCTTCTCCATCTTTGGCTGCAAAGAATATAATGAATCTGATTTCAGTGTTGACCATCTGGTGATGTCCGTGTGTAGAGTCTTCTCCTGTGTTGTTGGAAGAGGGTGTTTGCTACAACCAGTGCATTCTCTTGGCAAAACTCCGTTAGCCTTTGCCCTGCTTCATTCCGTATTCCAAGGCCAAATTTGCCTGTTACTCCAGATGTTTCTTGACTTCCTACTTTTGCATTCCAGTCCCCTATAATGAAAAGGACATCTTTTTTGGGTGTTAGTTCTAAAAGGTCTTGTAGGTCTTCATAGAACCATTCAACTTCAGCTTCTTCAGTGTTACTGGTTGGTGCATAGACTTGGATTACTGTGATATTGAATTGTTTGCCTGCAATTCTAAATGGCTGCATGACACAGTTACAGTGACTGATATTCAAACTGAGGATTTCTGTTATTGGAAAGAAATGATTCCCAACTCCATACAAGCCACACAACACTGTTTCCTCTTCATACTGCCTGGAATGCTGAAGTGAGAGTCACTTAGAGACCATACATCCAAAAGCATGATAGCAAAGCCTATACACCAAAGACGTGCAGATGGAAAAGAACAGGACTCTGCTGGCATCACGAGGGACCATCCCTGGACTTCTTGGTACCAGAGACAAATAAATCTTCATGTGTTTAATCCAGTTTTGAGGGGCTCTCTGTTGCTTGTAGCAGAACACCTTTCTCACTGGTCGTAATTAGATACCAGTGTTTCAGTAATGGCTATGATCTTTGAAGTTGCAGAAAGTTCCATTCTCAGCCTTTACCATTCTACCTGTGCCCTGTGAATGGCTAAGAAAACACAGTTCACTCAACCAAAGCACATAAGTGCAAATATGATCCTAGAGATACATAGATCCTTAGTACAAGAAAAAAATCTGGAAGTTATAGTTTAAAAATGTCCCTAAAATCTCATCTGACTGAGGCTGCCAACAGTGCTTTAAAGAAACAAACTGCCCGCCTGTGGAACTGTCTTTGTCCAGTATCAAGTGTTTATTAGATCCTGTGAGAGTAAAATATGTTTCTTAATCATAATACCAAAAGGGAAAAAAAGATATAAAAAATAGCATTAAGTCAATAGCAAAATTCAGATAACTAAAGCAATCTGCTCTTGCCTGGCTGAATTCTTCCAGGACTCTGGCCCATCTTCCCTCGTTCCATTTCACTTCCAACGTCTCTGCCAGCTCTCATGCCCCTATGTTAGCTATCTTTGCTCCTTGGATTCCTTTCTGCATTGACATTTCTGTCTCCTGCTTTTGATCCCTCATTGCTACTGAGGCCTCAATTTTGGAATCTTCCTTCTCTTCATATTCAGTTTCTAGTTCTTAGAGTATAATAGTTTCTCTACCATCATTCTTAGAGGTCACCTCAGATTCTGGGTGATTTCTTGGGCCCAAAGGCCAAAAGGGTTCTACTTCAGGTGCTGCCTCCCTGCAAGCCCTCCAGCCTGAGGCTTCCAATTCTGTTTACACACAACCCCATCAAGGGCATTAAAATCCATTGCAAGCCCCTAACCCAGCTTCTCTTTACCTACACAACCACTGGCCACACAGCAGGCTCTGAATTTCAGTTCAGTTCATTTCAGTCACTAGGTCGTGTCGGACTCTTTGTGACTCCATGAATCGCAGCACACCATGCCTCCCTGTCCATCACCAACTCTCGGAGTTCACTCAGACTCACGTCCGTTGAGTCAGTGATGCCATCCAGCCATCTCATCCTCTGTCGTCCCCTTCTCTTCCTGACCCCAATCCCTCCCAGCATCAGAGTCTTTTCCAATAAGTCAGCTCTTCGCATGAGGTGGCCAAAGTACTGGAGTTTCAGCTTTAGCATCATTCCTTCCAAAGAACACCCAGGGCTGATCTCCCTCAGAATGGACTGGTTGGATCTCCTTGCAGTCCAAGGGACTCTCAAGAGTCTTCTCCAACACCACGGTTCAAAAGCATCAATTCTTTGGTGCTCAGCCTTCTTCACAGTCCAACTCTCACATCCATACATGACCACAGGAAAAACCATAGCCTTGACTAGATGGACATTTGTTGCCAAAGTAATGTCTCTGCTTTTGAAGAAAACAGATGCATTACAAAATTTAGGCAGAAGTTACAGTGTAATTACAACTATGGGAAGTAAAAAAAAGGGGGAGTCAAGTTGCAGTCTGTATCCCCACCGTTCAGAATTAAGCTTTTAATTTTTTATTGCATTATTAAAAGCAGGTTTAGAGTTTCACAGAAGCTCTCACATAGTTGAATAATATATCTTCAAGGTATTTCTTTGAAAAATTTGTAGAATTTTTTGGCAACTTAGAGGCCTCCCTCTCTATATCCACTGCTGAATTAATCCAAAGGGCAAGTGGTCAAAAATTTGGTGTCTTCCAATTAGTTCCCTGTGCTCAGTCACATCTGACTTTTTATGACCCCATGGACTGACTGTAGCCTCCCAGGTTCCTCTGTCCATGGGATTTCCCAGACAAAAGTGCTGCAGAAGATTGCCATTGCCTACTCCAGGGGATCGAACCTGCATTTCTTAAGTCTCCTGTGTTGGCAGGCAGATTCTTTATCACTGCATCACTCAGTAAATCAAATTAGTCCCCTGCCTCTCTCTAAAACTGAGGGCCTACAACCTTGCAGCAGTTTCTGGAGTGGTAGCAAAATTTATATTGGATTATTCTTTCTTGAAAGAGTGATTTTTTTAAAAGGCACCAAGTAAAGAATCAGCATCATTTAAGAGTCCCCTGTGTGGAAGCATTTGTCCTAGTTTATGTCTGTTGATTTGAAAGGGTGCTTGAGAAAGAATGGGAAAATGAGAACAGGAGATCAATATTCTGAACAATTAACCTATAAACAAATAAATAACACAGTTTATGGGCTACTTAATGTCACATCTCTATAGACAGACAACAATAAGTTTGTAGGTGAGGTTGACATGATGGATATCACTAGATTAGCAACACACTTGGCCAAATTCAGAAACAAAAGCACATGCATTCTTGTTCATTGTGCCAATTGTAATCGATGCCCTCTGCCTTCCCCACTCTTCAATCCCCTGACATTGATTTTCATCAATAATTTGGACATTTCTATTTATTCTCAAAGGAACAGCATATAATAACCATGTGAATGAAAAAGCAAGAACAAACTTAACCATTGTGGCATCAGAGTTCAAGTCATCTCCTAGGACTCCAAGGGATATACCAAAAAACAAAGGTGTTGAGAACCCTAACCCTAACCCTAGTGCCATGAAGATGTTTTCACACCTGCGTGTACATCCACAGTTTATCAATCTGATGAAAAGTCAATGGTTCACAATTCCAACTGCATGTTAGAATCAACTTAGAAACTTTCTAAAATACTCACTCCTTGCCACCTCCCCCAAAGCGAACGGAAATTAAATTTCTGAGAGTTAAGCTCTGGCGTCTTAGTTTCTGATGTGTTTATGGGGGGAGTGAGCTCAGTGCACTTCTGCACCACCATCTTGATCCTCCTTCCTGGCATCTGTAGTTTTTATTTAACTCTCCAGATGGTTCTGAGGCACAGGGATAGTTCACAGCAACTACTCTAAATAAATAAATTTTTTGTTATTCTGGTCCACACACTATGTCAACAAGGTCAAAATATTACAAGTCATTAATATTACCCTTTTCTGTCTGCTGGAAAAGTCTTAACAAAATTAATGTAAAGATAATTTTGTTGGATCCTAGGAAGGTACAGAGTCAACAAAATACCCAATTATGACACAAACAAGAGCTATAATGAAAACTAGAATAGAAAACCTTACTGGCCAAAACTTGTAGATAACACATTGAGCTGATGTGTTCTAGAGATAACCCCACTGCTATTTTGAAAACAGATATTTTTTATATTTTAGGAAATATAGTCTAATATTATTACCACTTAAATACTTAGGGCTAAGAATCATATCAATACAGATTTAAGGCATTTCTATAAAATTTGAAATCTTACACAATTGTCCTAAATAAAAAGAGAAGGAATGCAATAGGTGAAATGGTGTTCTCTTCCTCGCTTATGATCTTTCTCCATTCCTTATGATATTTTCCTTTCCTATGGGTGGTAGGAATTCACAAAATTCTGTGAATTTACTGTTTTCAACATAAAACAAATCTTAGAAGAGGGAGACATTGCTTTTTAAATAACAAAGACTAGATTAATTATTAAAGGGAAATATAAAGAAATTTACAAGAGACATTTCAAGCAAAATAGCTATCTGTTCTTTGAAGGAAAGAAAAGGTGTAGCATATTCTTTATCCACTAGTTTCTCCTCTGGGGTAAAACAGAGGTGAGTGCTTTGACAATATTTACATGAGCAGGATGAAATAAAGGAGACAATGCCAGCTGCCCACAAGATCAAATTCAAGGAAAAGAAAAATACAAGTAGTAGGTTTGGGGAAAAAAGAAAGACATTAAAAATTAAAAGCCAGACATTAAATGCAAGAGAGAATTTCACATCTGAAAAGACTTTTGAACTACAGATAGTACTAACAATGGAAGATGCATCTCCGGAAAGTAAAGTAAGAGAAAGAGCCAGCTAAAAGTAGAACGAAGAGTGAAAAGGAAAAGAAAAGAGCAGAATAAAAATTACCTCATCTGGTTTTATCATTTTAATGAACATAAGCCAAACAGTAAGGTCACAGACAAAAGTTTTTTTCATCTCTGTCCTTTCATCAGTTCTCAAGTCAACAGATATTTGGGCAGACAATAAGAAAACCTTTAAACCTAGAAATAGAAATGAGAGGAAAACTAAATGCATACGTTGTTGTCAACATTTTTAACCTTTACTTTCAGATCTATTTCTAAATATTTGCTTCTGGCACCTAGTATCCTAAGCTATAGTATATTTTGACTCTACAATCAATGAACCACATGTCGTCCAGGCTTATCCTCAACTTCTTCAGTTCCTCTTGGCAAGGGGACCATTTGGTGTATCCTTCCTTGTGAAGGAAAGTCCAACCCGGCAAACCTTGCTCTTGCTTTCCAGGCTGCCTTGGGAAGGGGAAGATGGTGGGGGAGTGGGGGTGCGGGGGCGCTGTTAATGAAAAGAACAGAAACATCAGTGGGGACCCCCTTATTCTGCAAATCAATATTATAGTAGAATTCTGCCTTTAGATAAAGTTGTTGCTAAAATAAAATGATGCTAATAAATAATATTAGCATCATATGGAAACTTGTCAGAAATGTACATTCTTGCATACTATTCCAGACTTAGCAATCTGGTGGTAGAACCCATCAATCTGTAGTTTAACAATCCCTCCAGATGAGTCTAATAGAGGCCATATTTGAGAATCACTGCATTAATTCAAGCACTATGGCACAATCAACATACTATGGATAAATACTGATGTGTTCTTAACTCCCTAGGAGCTGCTGCTGCTGCCGCTAAGTCACTTCAGTCGTGTTCGACTCTGTGCGACCCCATAGACAGCAGTCCACCAGGCTCCCCCGTCCCTGGGATTCTCCAGGCAAGAACACCGGAGCAGGTTGCCATTTCCTTCTCCAATGCATAAAAGTGAAAAGTGAAAGTGAAGTCGCTCAGTTGTGTCCAACTCTTTGCAACCCCATGGACTGCAGCCTACCAGGATCCTCCATCCATGGGATTTTCCAGGCAAGAGTACTGGAGTGGGATGCCATTGCCTTCTCTGCCCTAGGAACTAGTTCCTGGTGAAGAAAAGTGCTCTAGTGCTCTTGAAGAGGCAATTTTTGAGAGGTGAAAGGTAAGGCAGGTGAAATGGAGCTTCCAGGAAAAAGCAACAGCATAAAGATCTATAAAAATTATTTTGCACAGAAGTTTTAAATGTTAGATGTTATTTAAACTTTTTTTTTAACTACATCCTTAAATCAGTTGATTTTTCAACTCCACGCCCTAAGACAACTTATCCTAGGTTTGTAGTTGTTGCTGAACAGATATATCCTATATGACAGAAGAGCAAAATTCTACTAAGCTGCCTCCATGCGTTTTGCTCAGTGGACAGCTTACCTGGGGCTGAGAACACTTCTAACTAATGAAAAGTTCATCATGATCCTAACATGCCACTAATATGCAAGCATTACACCTCTGTTATTCTCATATTTTGGCTTCTGTCTTCTGAAAAAAATAATTGATGGTAAAGGACCTCAGAATATCTGTTTTTATGGCATACTAAGTGGTCAAGTGTTAAAAGCAGTATTCAGCCAAAGCCAAGGTTGATGCCAGATATCTTATCATAGCCCTTGGATTTGAGAATAAATCCTGAACTCAATCAAAAAAAATTACTAGTATAAGTTTATTATTAACAGCTTAGGAATCAAAACACTTGATACAGTGCATGAATAATCATTTTTTAGCCTTGTCAACTGCTGAAATGTATTTGTGGTCATAGTATTGGGAATTCATGATACCAATAGATACTTAATTTCAACTGAGATACGTGGAAGAACAAGGTATCTTATTTTTCACTGGCACTTTCTTCTTTTATTCACACTCTTTATATTCTTTACTATTCTGGGTCAAAGATGATTTATTATAGATGTTGCATCCGATTTTGAAGATTTCTTCCTTCATAAAATATTGAGATGGCAAAGTTGACATTCTGCTTTAATTCAATCTCAGATGATGTGAAAAATAATCAAATAGTACTTTTTCTTGAAAGACTCAGGACTACTTTACACAGTTACAAAGCAACAAGACAGCAGAGGTTTGTTGCCCTCACTGATGTTCCCTCCCACTTCCCAGGTGGCACAGTGGTAACAGAATCTGCCTGCCAGTACAGGAGACTCGGGTTCGATCCCTGGGTGGGGAAGATCCCCCAGAGAAGGAAATGACAACCCACTCCAGTATTCTTGTCTGGCAAACCCCATGGGCAGAGGAGACTGGTGGGCTACAGTCCATGGGGTCACGAAGAGTCAGACATGACGGAGCACGAACAGATGTTCCCGAGTATATAGAAAGTGACCTGAGCACATAGTAAGTGCTCAAGGAATATTAATAAAATAAAAATATGATTAAATAGATTTTAATAACTACAAACTAAAAATAATTCTTAAAGCTTATTTTGCTTAATGTCATAATTACAAGTACACCAAATGTTTCCACAAGTATTCAAATCATGGTATAGAGCCATGAGAACTCTGAAAGAGACGAGGATGAAAACAGACCTCATTTCAAGCATAATCTAGAGCCCCAATAATTAAAACCATGAAATAGTAGAAGATTATGTGGACAGACCAATAGAACAGACTAGAAAAGCTAAGATTAGCTCCAAACATATGGGATTTTGATATCTAATAAAGATTGAATCTCCAATCAATGGAAGTAAAAATGGACTTTTTAATAAGCAGAGTTAGAGCCTCTGGGTACCTATCTGGCCATTACCATACCAGGCCAAACCCCAATTGATCAAAAATATGCTTGGAGAAAACATCAAATCCCTTATGGTCTTGGAATGGAGAAAACATTTTAACTTTAAAATCTATAAGCTATAAATAAATTATAAATTCAAATGCATAGATCATGTAAAAGAAAAACCTCTAAATGGCAAAAAAAAAAAAAAAAGAAGAAGCTGGAAAATAAATAAGAAACCATATATATTTAAGATATATTTAAAGTACATATCACAGTCAAGAGTTCATCTTCCCAAAATATAAAAAGTTCCTAAAAATCTAAAAGAAAGGTATCAAAAATCTAATAGAAAAATGGGTAAAGACAGGCTCAGAAACCTCACAGAGGGAAAAAAACACACACACACACACAAATCAGTCTCAACCATAAGAGATATCATTTTTCATCTACTACACTGGCAAAAATTCAAAAATTTGACAACACATTCTGTTGATAAGGCTTTAGGGTAACAGGAACTCACATGTCTGCATATCTTGGCCAGTGGGAATGCAGCACTGTACAATCTCTAGGGAGGGAAATTTGACAGTGCACATAAAACTTACAAAAACTTTGACCAGGCAATCAGTTCAGGGAATTTATCCCATAGATATTCCTGAACACATATGAAACATATAAGCTCATAGCATTATCTACTTTTGAAAGTTAGGTAAAAGTTCAAATGTCTATCAAAAGAAAACTGTTTAAATAAACAATAAAACACCATCCAACCATAAATAATGAGAAAGCTCTCTTTAAACTGATGTGGAAAGACCTCTAAGTTATATTGTTTAGCAAATAAAGTAAGTATGAAAAAGTCTTTACAGTATGCTACCATCTGAGTAACAAATTTAGGGAAGGTAAGTATATACTTGCATTTGCTAATATCTGTAATAATAAATACTGAAAGTATATGCCAAAAAATATAAGGATGGGACTAGACTAAACAAGCACAGAAGTAATGACATCACAAATTTGAAAACTTATTCTTTTTTCTTTTTTTTTATTAAAGTATATAGTTGACAAACCTAGATACTGTGTTGAAAAACAGAGCCATTGCTCTGCCAACAAAGGTCCATATAGTCAAGGCTATACCAGTCCATTCTGAAGGAGATCAGCCCTGGGATTTCTTTGGAAGGAATGATGCTAAAGCTGAAACTCCAGTACTTTGGCCACCTCATTCGAAGAGTTGACTCATTGGAAAAGACTCTGATACTGGGAGGGATTGGGGGCAAGAGGAGAAGGGGATGACAGAGGATGAGATGGCTGGATGGCATCACTGACTCGATGGACTTGAGTCTGGATGAACTCCAGGAGTTGGTGATGGACAGGGAGGCCTGGCGTGCTGCGATTCATGGGGTCGCAAAGAGTCGGACACGACTGAGCGACTGATCTGATCTGATGTTCTTCCCAGTGGTCACACAGGATTGTGAGAGTAGGACCTTAAAGAAGGCAGAACGCCAAAGAATTGACGCCTTCGAATTGTGGTGCTGGAGAAGATTCCTGAAAGTCCCTTGGAAAGGAAGGAGATCAAATCAGTCAATCTCAAGGGAGATCAACCCTTAATATTCACTGGAAGGACTGATGCTGAAGCTGAAGCTCCAGTATTTTGGTCATCTGATGCAAACAGACGACTTGTTGGAAAAGCCACTGTTGTTGGGAAAGATCAAGGGCAGAAGGAGAAGAGGGCATCAGAGAATGAGATGGCTGGACAGTGTCACCAATACAATGGACATGAACTTGGGCAAACTCCAGGAGATGGTGAGAGACAGGGAGGCCTGCTATGCAGCAGTCTATGGGATCGCAAAGAGTCAGACAGGACTGGGCAACTGAACAACAATAGTTGATTTACAATGTATAGCAAGGTGATTTGGTTATGTGCTTAGTCACTCAGTCATGTCTGACTATTTGCAACCCCATGGACTGTAGCCCACCAGGATCCTCTGTCCATGGGGATTCTCCAGGCAAGAATCTTGGAGTGGGTTGCTATCCCCTCCTCCAAGGGATCTTCCCAACCCAGGGATCGAAACCAGGTCTTCTGCATTGTAGGAGGATTCTTTACTGTCTGAGCCACTAGGAAAGCCTGATTTGGTTATACATAAATATATGTACATAAATATATATCTATATGTATGTATATTATATATATATATATATATTCTGGAAGTCAAGTAGTCTTTAGCTTACTTGACTTCTCAACAGCATTTGGCAGAATTGATCTCTCCCTCTTCCTTGAAACTTTTTTCATTAGGTTTCAGAATACACTCCCTTTCAAAAAAAAAAATATATATATTATATATTCTTGTTCAGATTATTTTCCATTATAGGTTGTTATGAGATATTGAATATAGTTCCCTGTGCTATACAGTAGGTCCTTGTTGTCAATACAAATTTATTCTTTTTACATAAAGAACTATAAACAATAAAAAGCATTATGATATAATCTAATCTATATAATTCTGCTTTGTACTATTACTTAAATGTTTCCAAACATCTCTTGGCTCAAAATGACAAGTTTTCTTAAAGTTATCCTGCTAATACACTCCCTTTAATACGTCTTAACCATGAGTTCCTCGATTTCAACTCTAAAGCAAAAATCCTTTCATAGTCATTATTAAGACTATAGTGTTTATACTACAATGACCACTATGTCAATGATCCCTATGACCCACCTTTAGTCCTCAGCTTACTTTACTTCTCAATAACATTTGGCAGAATTGATCTCTCCTGTCTACTTGAAACTCTTGTCATTAGGTTTCCAGAATACACTCCCTTTGTTTTCTTCTTGCTTCACTAGTGGTTCCTCATATTCTTTTTTTTTTTTTTCACTTAACTGGAGTATAAGTGCTTTACAATATTATGTTAATTTCTGCTGTGCTGCTGCTGCTGCTGCATTGCTTTAGTCGTGTCCGATTCTGTGCGACCCCATAGACGGCAGCCCACCAGGCTTCCCGTCCCTCGGATTCTCCAGGCAAGAACACTGGAGTGGGTTGCCATTTCCTTCTCCAATGAATGAAAGTGAAAAGTGAAAGTGAAGTTGCTCAGTCGTGTCCGACTCTAGCGACCGCATGGACTGCAGCCTACCAGGCTCCTCCGTCCATGGGATTTTCTAGGCAAAAGTACTGGAGTGGGGGGCCATTGCCTTCTCCGAATTTCTGCTGTACAATGTAAATCATCCACATGTATACATATATCCTCTCCCTCTTAAGCATCCCTCCCACTCTCCCCACCCCTCTAGAAAACCTATCTGCAGGGCAGTAATAAAGACAAAGAAGCAGAGAATGGACTCATGGACACAACAGAAGGAGAGAATGGGGCAAACTGAGGGAGTACCATCGACGTACATATACACCACACTGTGTAAAAGAGACAGCCAGTGGGAAGCTGCTGGATAGCACAGGTTCCTCATACTCTTTGCTGATTCCACCTCTCCTGCCCAGCCTCACACTGTTGGGACATCTATGTTCACTCCTTTTGTGATCTCATCAGGTCTCATGGCTTTAAATACTCATCACATGCCAATGGCTCCCAAATTTAAAACTGCGGCCCTAACCCCTTCTAAACTCTAGATTTGTATTCCTCACTGCCTAGCTGAAGTCTCCAGTTAGATATCTGACATCTCAAATTTAAGCTATCCAAAACTGACCACCTAATCCTCCTTCCCAAACTGATCACCCACAGCCTTTATCATTTTAATTGATGAGGAATTATCTTTGACTCCTGTCTTTCAAATTCCATCAAGTACTGTTGGGAAATTCAGACAACTCCACTCTCAAATTCACCTGCTGGTCACCACCTTCACAATGACACTCATTCAAGACACCACCATCCCTGATCTGCATGATAATAATCTTCCAAGTGGATCTACCCCTACAATCTCTTCTCAGCACAGCACTCATTCAACACATAAATCAGATCCCGTCATTCTTTTTTCAAATTCTCCAAGGTTTCCCCATCTCACTCAGAAGCCATAGTCATTCAAATGTTCTACAAGGCCCTGTATGATGTGGCTTTCCATTATTCATCTAACTTCATCTCCCATTATTCTTCTTTCATTCCTCAGTCCAACTACACTGACCTTAAACACTCTGCATGTCTGCTTGGCTAACTCCCTCTTCCTTTAAATATGTTCCCAGATGTCACCGTCTCAATGAAATCTGTCCTAATTATCCTATATAAAACTGTAGCGTTCTCCTCATCTCCAGTGGTCCAAACACTGTTTGCCTTGCTCATTTTTCCTAAACCACTTACTGTCTTCCATATAATTTGTTTATTTATTGTAAATTTTCTGTCTCCCTTATCTATAACATAAGATCCTTGAGGGAAGGAATATTGTATGCAAGCACCTCAAACACTGCCTACCACGTGGTAAGTTCACAGTATAAAACGTTAAATGAATATATAAATTAATTTTAAGAATAGAACAGACAGGTATCCTGTTCAGAAAGGGAGAGTTAATTATCATATAGGAGAAGTTTTTACTTGTTGTTAAATTTAATTAACTCACAAAACTAATACCAAAGGGGTAAATCTGGGAAAAATTTAAATTGAGTTTGAAAATAGTATTATCAGGAAAATTTATTTATTAGCAGACTTCTATTGATAGACATTTATGTTACCTATAGTTTAACTATGTTTCTATTTTCATATTCATTCATACGTCTTTGTCTATACAAGCTGAAATCAAGACTGCTGGGAGAAATATCAATAACCTCAGATATGCAGATGACACCACCCTTATGGCAGAAAGTGAAGAGGAACTAAAAAGCCTCTTGATGAAAGTGAAAGTGGAGAGTGAAAAAGTTGGCTTAAAGCTCAACATTCAGAAAACGAAGATCATGGCATCTGGTCCCATCACTTCATGGGAAATAGATGGGGAAACAGTGTCAGACTTTATTTTTCTGGGGCTCCAAAATCAGTGCAGATGGTGACTGCAGCCATGAAATTAAAAGACGCTTACTCCTTGGAAGGAAAGTTATGACCAACCTAGGTAGCATATTCAAAAGCAGAGGCATTACTTTGCCAACAAAGGTCCATCTAGTCAAAGCTATGGTTTTTCCTGTGGTCATGTATGGATGTGAGAGTTGGACTGTGAAGAAGGCTGAGCACCAAAGAATTGATGCTTTTGAACTGTGGTGTTGGAGAAGACTCTTGAGAATCCCTTGGACTGCAAGGAGATCCAACCAGTCCATTTTGAAGATCAGCCCTGGGATTTCTTTGGAACGACTGATGCTAAAGCTGAAACTCCAGTACTTTGGCCACCTCATGCGAAGAGTTGACTCATTGGAAAAGACTCTGATGCTGGGAGGGATTGGGGGCAGGAGGAGAAGGGGACGACAGAGGATGAGATGGCTGGATGGCATCACTGACTCGATGGATGTGAGTCTGAGTGAACTCCAGGAGTTGGTGATGGACAGGGAGGCCTGGCATGCTGCAATTCATGGGGTCGCAAAGAGCCGGACACGACTGAGTGACTGCACTGAACTGAACTGATACATACAAACATGTCTAGAATGAATTGCTGGTAACAGATTCACTAGGTCAAAAAGCAGATATATTATAAATTTTGAAACATGTTACCAAATTACATTTAACGAATGCATAGACACAGTTGTATATTATGAATATTGATAATATGTGACGGCACACCAGCGCAGCGGCTGCGACGGCGCACCAGCGCGGCCGAGAGGAGCTACCCCACATCCAAGGTCAGGGGCAGCGGCCAAGAGGAGCTAGCCCACGTTCAAGGCAAGGAGCGGTGGCTGCGCTTTGCTTGAGCTGCCATGAAGAGATACCTCGCGTCCAAGGTAAGAGAAACCCAAGTAAGACGGTGGGCGCTGAGAGAGGACATCAGAGGGCAAACAGACTGAAACCAAAATCACAGAAAACTAGCCAATCTGATCACATGGACCACAGCCTTGTCTAACTCAATGAAACTAAGCCATGCCATGTGGGGCCACACAAGACATACGGGTCATGGTGGAGAGGTCTAACAAAATGTGGTCCACTGGAGAATGGAATGGCAAACCACTTCAGTATTCTTGCCTAGAGAACCCCATGAACAGTATGAAAACCAAAAAGGATACTGAAAAAGGAACTCCTCAAATCAGTGGGTGCCCAATATGCTACTGGAGATCAGTGGAGAAATAACACCAGAAAGAATGAAGGGATGGAGCCAAAGCAAAAACAATACCCAGTTGTGGATGGGACTGGTGATAGAAGCAAGATTCAATGCTGCAAAGAGCAATATTGCATAGGAACCTGGAATGCTAGGTCCATGAATCAAGGCAAATTGGAAGTGGTCAAACAGGAGATGGCAAGAGTGAAGATCGACATTCTACTAATCAGCAAACTAAGATGGACTGGAATGGGTGAATTTAACTCAGATGACCTTTATATCTACTACTGTGGGCAGGAATCCCTTAGAAGAAATGGAGTAGCCATCATAGTTAACAAAAGATTTCGAAATGCAGTATTTGGATGCAATCTAAAAAATGAAAGCATATCTCTGTTCATTTCCAAGGCAAAATATTCAATATCACAGCAATCCAAGTCTATGCCCTGACCAGTAATGCTGAAGAAGCTGAAGTTTAATGGTTCTATGAAGACCTATAAGACCTTTTAGAACTAACACCCAAAAAAGATGTCCTTTTAATTATAGGCGACTGGAATGCAAAAGTAGGAAGTCAAGAAACACCTGGAGTAACAGGCAAATTTGGCCTTGTAATACAGAATGAAGCAGGGCAAAGGCTAATAGAGTTCTGCCAAGAGAACGCACTGGTCATAGCAAACACCCTCTTCCAACAACACAGGAGAAGACTCTATACACGGACATCACCAGATGGTCAACACTGAAATCAGATTCATTATATCCTTTGCAGCCAAAGATGGAGAAGCTCTATACAGTCAGCAAAAACAAGACCGGGAGCTGACTGTGGCTCAGATCATGAACTCCTTATTGCCAAATCCAGACTTAAACTGAAGAAAGTGGGGAAAACCACTAGACCATTCAGGTATGACCTAAATCAAATCCCTTATGACTACATAGTGGAAGTGGGAAATAGATTTAAGGGACTAGATCTGATAGACAGAGTACCTGATGAACTATGGACAGAGGTTCGTGACATTGTACAGGAGACAGGGAGCAAGACCATCTCCAAGAAAAAGAAATGCAAAAAAGCAAAATGGCTGTCTGAGGAGGCCTTACAAATGGCTGTGAAAAGAAGAGAAGTGAAAAGCAAAGGAGAAAAGGAAAGATATAAGCATCTGAATGCAGAGTTCCAAAGAATAGCAAGGAGAGATAAGAAAGCCTTCCTCAGCGATCAATGCAAAGAAATAGAGGAAAACAATAGAATGGGAAAGACTAGAGATCTCTTCAAGAAAATTAGAGGGATGGTATGGGGAGGGAGGAGGGAGGAGGGTTCAGGATGGGGAACACATGTATACCTGTGGCAGATTCATTTTGATGTTTGGCAAAACTAATACAATTATGTAAAGTTTAAAAATAAAATAAAATTTTAAAAAAAAAAAAAAGAAAGAAAGACAATTAGAGATACCAAGGGAACATTTCATGCAAAGATTGGCTCAATAAAGGACAGAAATGGTTTGGACCCAACAGAAGCAGAAGATATTAAGAAGAGGTGGCAAGAATACACAGAAGAACTATACAAAACAGATCTTCACGAACCAGATAATCATGAAGGTGTGATCACTCCCACTCACCTAGAGACAGACATCCTGGAATGTGAAGTCAGGTGGGCCTTAGAAAGCATCACTATGAACAAAGCTAGTGGAGGAGATGGAATTCCAGTTGAGCTATTTCAAATTCTAAAAGATGATGCTGTGAAAGTGCTGCACCGAATATGTCAGCAAATTTGGAAAGCTCAGCAGTGGCCACAGGACTGGAAAAGGTCAGTTTTCATTCCAATCCCAAAGAAAGGCAATGCCAAAGAATGCTCAAACTACCACACAATTGCACTCATCTCACACGCTAGTAAAGTAATGCTCAAAATTCTCGAGGCCAGGCTTCAGCAATATGTGAACCGTGAACTTCCAGATGTTCAAACTGGTTTTAGAAAAGACAGAGGAACCAGAGATCAAATTGCCAACATCCGCTGCATCATGGAAAAAGCAAGAGAGTTCCAGAAAAACATCTATTTCTGCTTTATTGACTATGCCAAAACCTTTGGCTGTGTGGATCACAATAAACTGTGGAAAGTTCTTCAAGAGATGAGAATACCAGACCACCTGACCCGCTTCTTGAGAAACCTGTATGCAGGTCAGAAAGCAACAGTTAGAACTGGATGTGGAACAACAGACTGGTTCCAAATAGGAAAAGGAACGCCAAGGCTGTATATTGTCACCCTGCTTATTTAACTTATATGCAGAGTACATCATGAGAAATGCTGGGCTGGAAGAAGCACAAGCTGGAATCAAGATTGCTGGGAGAAATATCAATAACCTCAGATATGCAGAGGACACCACCCTTATGGCAGAAAGTGAAGAAGTAAAGAGCCTCTTGATGAAAGTGAAAGTGGAGAGTGAAAAAGTTGGCTTAAGGCTCAACATTCAGAAAATGAAGATCATGGCATCTGGTCCCATCACTTCATGGGAAATAGATGGGGAAAACAGTGGCTGATTTTATTTTTCTGGGCTCCAAAATCACTGCAGCCATGAAATTAAAAGACGCTTGGTCCTCAGAAGGAAAGTTCTGACCAACCTAGACAGCATATTAAAAAGCAGAGACATTACTTTGCCAACAAATGTCCATCTAGTCAAGGCTATGGTTTGTCCAGTGGTCATGTATGGATATGAGAGTTGGACTATAAAGAAAGCTGAGTGCAGAAAAATTGATGCTTTTGAACTGTGGTGTTGGAGAAGATTCTTGAGAGTCCCTTGGACTGCAATGAGATCCAACTAGTCCATGCTAAAAGAGATCAGTCCTGGGTGTTCATTGGAGGCACTGATGTTGAAGCCTAAAAGTCCAATACTTTGGCCACCTGATGCAGGGAGGTGACACATTTGAAAAGACCCTGATGCTGGGAAATATTGAGGGCAGGAGGAGAAGGGGATGACAGAGGATGAGATGGTTGGATGGCATCACTGACAAAATGGACATGGGTTGGGTGGACTCCGGCAGTTGGTGATGGACAGGGAAGCCTGGCATACTGCGGTTCATTGGTCGCAAAGGGTTGGACACGACTGAGCAACTGAAGTGAACTGATGTTCTTTAATACCCTCTAATTCCTACAATAAAATAAATAGCTGCACATAGAAACTATGGCATTTTAATTACTGGTGCTTTTACAAAATATTTCAATAAAGTATAAACACAGTGTCCAAAAAGGAAGTGAAGATTGAATGATGGATGATGACTGATTTAATTCATTAAAAATGAATTAATAGCTAGATGGATTAATGGATGATTGGATGGATGCATTGGAGAGATGAATGAATGAATGGATGGATGGATGGGTACTGAGTGAGTAGATATCTAGCAAGAGATGTTTAAGAGAAGCAAATGAGTAAACAAGGGTACCTGGTTCTATAGAATGATCAAGGCACCAACTAGAAAGTAACTCAGCTTTGACAGTAAAAAAAAAAATTCAGGGAGACAATTGGAAATCATATGTTGTTTCTCTTCTAATTAATTTAATGAGAATAAAAATAAAAGGTTTTCTTCTTGCAAAACAAAACACTCATGATGGCTCAATAAAATAACCATCTGTGTGAGGCTGGCTGGGAATAAGATGGTAATGTTTCTGAAATTAAATTGTAAACTATATTCTAACTTCCCACCTCCAAGCATAGTTAGGACTTCAAAGATGCAGAGTAACTCAGAAGATCTGAGCGTGAAAAGTAATCTCTAATCTTTAGCACAGTGAACTCTAAGAGCGGGAATGTGTCCATAGACATCAAGGATGATGTTTCAAGTCCATAACTCACTCTAGAACACAGCGGACTCCTCCCACACTAACTGGTCACTCGCCACTGGCACATCTCAGAGTCCTTCTCCTTCCCAGAAAATCTGATCCCTGGTCTAGTGTGTCCTGACCAGGCACTAACTTCTTAAGGATATATGACAAAAAAAGTCCTTTTTGTTTCTGTTGTTTCTGTAAAAGCCCCAGTTCTTTCTTTTCTTAATCAGCATCAGTAATCTGAGGTAATTAAGAAGGACTTTCATGAGTCCCTTGAACAGTATATATCTTAAGAGAATTCTAAGAGAATATTTCCTACACATTTGTTAGAAAATTTTCATGGAATTATGCACAGCTGGTAGGGTGCTTCATGCTCAGTCACTTCAGTCTTGTCTGACTCTTTGTGACCCTATGGATGGTAGCCTGTCAGGCTCCTCTGTCCATGGTATTCTCCAGGCAAGAATACTGGACTGGGTTGCCATTTCCTTCTCCAAGCTGGTAGGGTAGGTAGGGATAAAATGAACATGTGTTTTGAAGTCAGAGAGACTTGAGTTTGAATATTGACTCTGCTATTTCTAGCTTAATGACCTTAGCATCACTAGGCCTCTGGTTCTTCCTCTTTAAATGGAAATAATAATACTTATATTGATGGGTTATAGATTAAGCTAGTCTGTAGAAGCACCAATTACCATGCATTATAGCCAACACTTTTTGAATAATGGTCTTCAAGATAAAACACAAAGGAAAGATGAACAGGCCTGTGCAATCTGCCATTGTATATTGATTATTGATTTGAGGAGTTGAATAATTTGTAATTTATTCAAAGAAATTTAATGGTCAAGGAAGCAAAGTACTTATATCGGTTGTTGCATATGCCGAGAGCATTTAGGTGTTCTTTCACTGATAGGGAAGTGCAGGGTATCTTCTAAATTTATGAAACATCTGTTAAAGCAGCTGGTTCTTCATTAAATAAAAATAAAAATGTACACTTTTCCTTGGCAATGCTGATAAATGAGAACAGGTGATGAACCCAGATGAGATTATGATTATAAATGAACCTATTGAAATTCTTTGGTATTTTTATAGAGGCATCAAAATAAAAATATATGAGAAATGAAAATAGACTTCATGGAGCCCCTGAAATACACTGGGGACCACAGGAGGAGAATGGCTTTCTCATGCCCTAGTCAACTTAGATTACACTTTCTAAATGGAAATTCAATAGGATCAAAACTGATACTTTCTGCTGGACTCCCTAAATCTACCACCTGAAATTTGAATTCAGATCATAACTATACAAAAAGAAAAGGCAATGTTCCCTGAAAGCTGTGTTGAGTAGTCTGCCTTTAACAAGTGGGCACCAAGCAATAATTTAGGATACTTTATCCTCATAACTTCTCTGTGAGATAGGAAGGATTATGCTAATTTAATAGATGAGAAAACAGATTAATTAACCTGTAGCTCTACTCGCGCTTGTGCTAGGTCATGTCCGACTCTTTGCCACCCCATGGACTGTAAGCCATCCTCTATCCATGGGATTTTTTCAGGCAAGAATACTGGAGTTGGTTGCCATTTTCCTCCTCCAGGGGATCTTCGTGACCCAGGGATAGAACCTGCATCTTCTTCATTGCAGGCAGATTCTTCACCACTGAGCCACCTGGGAAGCCTGTAGCTCTACTAAGCATTTATTTTTAAAATTATCATATTTAGCTAAAAATTTGCGATTCAACCTCCAGCTTGCCATCAGTCAATGCTTTTTTATTAAAAGGTACATTAGAAATAAGAAAACAAATCAGGTCATCTGAAGTTGTCAGTGAAACAGCTGGGAGATGATTCTGATTTTGTTCCCTATTCGTCTCCTTACCCAAATGACCAACAAACTTTTCCAAAGCACACCATTTTCTGAGCAGGTTCCCACCATAATCACAAAACTCAAAAATCCCAAAGCCCCAGAGGGTAAAGCAAGGTCAAGAGAAGGGACAACACCCTCGTTGTGAGCCTGGCTCAACAGAGTTGCTTTTAGAATTTAGGAGCGAGACATGCTCAACTTGTTATGAGTTGCTGTGATGATGCATAATTAGATGGTGATTTAACACAGAACTAAAAAAAAAGAAATGACAGTAATCATGGGGGGAAGGAAGAAAAGCAGTTAAACGAGCCAAAGTACCTGGCATTTTTGTGATGTGTATCGGTTAGTAATTTGTCAGATGGTAACAATAGAGGTAATTTCACAAATAACAGGAGTTCATCAATTCACAATAGCAGTCCCTGGTATTTAAGATGGAAGAAAAGGAACTGTATTTGGCTTATCAACTTTAAAGAAATAGTGATCAGATTTAGACCTAGCATAGCAATTACAAAGTGAAATGGAGAACTGGTTGTTGATCAGAAGATTCAAAGCTGTACAAATCTGACTTTGGATGACTTCTAAGGTAGACAATTGCTTGGGAGAGATTTCACAAAATTAAAGAAAGGTTAATAATGGTTTTTAATGGATAGAACCGAAAGACATGAGACATGGGCTTGATCCCTGGGTCAGGAAGATCTCCCGAAAGAGGAAATGGCAACCTACTCCAGTATTCTTGCCTGGAAAATCCCCATGGATAGAGGAGCCTGGTGGGCTACAGTCCATAGAGCTGCCGAGAGTCAGACATGACTGAAGCAACTTAGCACACATGCACGCATGCACATTGCTTCCCATCACCTTTGAACTTTATTTGGCTGCTATATTTCTCTCTGGTTTCACCTGCCACCCCTCAAAGGCATCTGAAGTTTAAGCCATGGGAAGCCCACACATTATCCCCAAGGAGCTTATCTTTTCCACACCTGTGCACATGATTCTTCCTAACTGAAATACCCTATCTCTTTGTTCCACACAGTTGGCAATTTATCCCCTAATGTTACATTCAAATACTTCCCACAGGACACTCACCTGACTTGTCTCCTCAAACCCTGTAAGGCTCATGCACTGTTGCCCTGAATTCCATTCCACACCAATACATTAATCACTCCTGATCATAATACTTGGTTTGCATACAAGGTTTTGCTTGGTTTTGCTACAAGGGCAAGGTTTGCATTTCTTTACTACTTACCCCTTCCTATAAACATCACAGATATTCAACAAATGTTGATAAACAAATAACTGAATGAACAGTAGATGTAAAGCATGATCAGTAAGAAAGATATATACTGAATCTCCTTTCTTCAGTACCTATGAAATGCACCAAATAGGAGAGTCTATAAATTTCTCCTAGTCTAAGCATTGCTTCTAACTCAAGTAATAATTTTAAAAATCTAAGAAAATATTGACTCAAAATATCCCTGCAACTACAATGAATTAAAAATAAGAGAGACAGAGAAACATATGAAATATGACTTTTTAAATCTGGAATTTGAAAATATTCAGATGATACTCCAAGATAAAATGAGAGTAGCAAAGTAATCCTAGCTAGAGTTTTCCTTTTTTCTTTGTTATTCAGCTGTATGACAATATACCATACATATCCAATTAAGAGTTGCTATAATTTAGGGGGGAAATCTCAAATGGATTAAAACACATAAATATGAGACTTTCACCGTTCAATTTTTCTAAACCTCAAAACATTTTTTATCTTTTTGTTGATTCACAAACCTGGACAGTCTCCCAGGTGAAACCTGAAACTAGCCCCCATACAAGGAGGGCAAGGAGAAACGAAAAAGACACAGCACTTCAGATTGGTAGATGGCAATACTAATAAACAAGGGAACTTACATAGGAGGCTTGTCTTGGGAGACAGCGGGATGGATAGATCATTGAACATGCCCACCAGAATCTCAAAGGTTAGGGGCCTTAACTGGGCTCAATCACATATACTGTTCAGTCTCAACAATACAGTGCTCTCAAGGCTGCATCCTTGAAAACAATTCCCACTGCAGGAAAAAAAAGTGGATTCTAAGGATAGGGGGTAAAGAGCTCGCAGTTACCTGGGTCCAGATCAAAGATCAATGGGTACTCATATCTTCTCGATGATAATTTCAATATTCCTGTAAACCAACACCACCTTGAGTTTCTCAAGGAAAACATAACGAGATGGAAACATAAGAACCTATGTAAATAAAAATCAAAATACAAAATAATATAAATAATCTTCTTACCTTTTAAAAAGTCATAAACTAGTATGTTTACTTGAAGACGAAAGGATATCTTATGGTGCCACTATCCTTCCTTCACTATAGGAAGTACAACTTACAATTTATCAATATGGGCCATACAGAAAGATAAACAATCCTACACTGATGCAAAATGATTATGCAAATAGAAAAGCTTTTAAATTATTGACCAAAATCTTTCAACGTAAGATAATTGGCTTTTTCCCTTTGCCTTAATCATCTACACTCAAGTAACTGTGTTTCAGTTTTTCATCTTAGTCATAACCTGTTTATCTTTTCAGGTTCCTTTTTAAGTATCACCATACTCTTTATACTCACTTAACCCCAGTGGAATGATGGGATGATTACCCAGGTGAATCAGTTTTGGATCAAAGAAATAATTTAACACTTCTTACAGGAAAGTGAGCAAGATTTTAGAGGATGGGTTGAGAGAGAACACAGATTACTCGAATAAGGAGCTGAAACTCCAGAGATTCCTTATACACACAATAGGAAGTACATAAAATTCATAGTCTCATAGAATAAACTGACAGCTTCCTGGTGCAGTAAAATGGCATTATACCACATTTACTATAACCAAGTTTCTTTTTTTTTTAATAAGGACAGAAAACTACAGTAGGGAAATTATAATGTAAGAAGATAAAATGTTTTATGTGCCATAACCCAGAAAGTACAATTTATCCCAGATTTCAGCACACAAAATGAATACTTTATATTATTTATAGGGCTTAGATAAGTACCAAAGCAAGATCTTTACAGTACTTTATGATACTAAGGGAAGTACTGTGAGTGCTTATGTTCCACCCAAAACAAGATCAAGCAAACATTACCAAACTAGCTTTGGCCTCTGAGGAGTGTATTGTTTTTTCTGCTATTTGCAACAAGTATATCATGGATACTTTCTGTAGCATATGCTCTGCCCCTGCTGCTGCTAAGTCACTTCAGTCGTGTCCGACTCTGTGCGACCCCATAGACGGCAGCCCACCAAGCTTCCCCGTCCCTGGGATTCTCCAGGCAAGAACAGTGGAGTGGGTTGCCATTTCCTTCTCCAATGCATCAAAGTGAAAAGTGAAAGTGAAGTCGCTCAGTCGTGTCTGACTCCAGCGACCCCATGGACTGCAGCCTACCAGGCTCCTCCGTCCATGGGATTTTCCAGGCAAAAGTACTGGAGTGGGGTGCCATTGCCTTCTCCAAGCATATGCCCACAATTCCCTAATTCTTCTCAACCCATTCCACTCACATGGGCCCCACTGGATCTGCTATGTTCTTACATAGTAACTGTTGATAGTCCAAGGATAGCCACCTGAGCAAGTTGGGCCCCTGAACACATTCCCTTGGATGTTTAAACTTGGCACCCAAGCGAGAGCCAAAGCACTCTCAGGAGACAGAAACTGTCAGTGCCATGTTTTTATCCACGTGGGAATAGCTGCCATGATAAGAGAGATTAATAAATGTTAAATATACAAAAGAGACATTCCTTCATTGTCTCCAAGGAGGAAAACCACAAGACGGGATTTATCTATGTAGGTCACTAGCTTTCAGATCTAAAGACAACAACAGTGGCCTTCTTTTAGGATTATTCCGCTCCTCTATCATAGCACCTGCCTTCATCCAGTTGTGGTAGTCAGGAAACTGGAAGTTCCTTGGACCTCCTTTTTTTCTAATTCCCTGTACCCAATCCAATTAACCATAGATTATAATGATCTTTGGAGTCAAATGTCATCTCTATTGCTACCACTCTGATAAAGCCAGTCTATTTCTTCTTGACTTCAACAATAATCTCCTAACTAGTTTCCCTCAACCAATTAGCAAAACTGAACCCCACACTCATTATATTAACCACACACAGCCAAAGTGAGCTTTCCAAAGTATATACCCAAAATTATGAGACCTTCTGCCTATACCTTATCACTGTATCTAAAAGTCACCAGTGGCATCTTGTTCCAATAATGTAAAGAAAAAAAAATCTTTAATGTAGCCTACAACATGCTAATTTTCTGAACCCTACCTACTATTGGCACCATCATGCCCATCAACTCCACACTGCCCAATTCTACAGACACTAAGGAAATATTTCTATCAATCAACCTTTCCAGATGAGTTAGCTACTGTTTTTTTACCTTTTCTAGCTCCTTTTGCTTCAAAGAATTGTTTAGCCTGACCTGTACGACTGACTTCAAATGATCCTCCAGTCCTGGTAACAACCTGTATACATCAAAAGGAGAAAGGATTTATAAATAAATCCACAGTGGAATGTTATAGTGAAGTAAAACTGATTAAATTACAGCTACATGCTGCAATATTGAGAAGTCTTAATATAATGTGAGTAAAAAAACTGAGTTCTAGAAGGCTATTTAGGAAACAGTCTTTGTTTAATTTTTAAAATATTGATAATTAATATCTAATATTATATATTTCAGGCCTCCATATTTATTTGCTAAAATTTTTTAAGGTAAAGAAAACAATATGAACTATCACTTTGGTCACTTTGAAGAACTTGGTCACTTTGAAGGATAAAGAAAGCAAGGGGTGGTATAAATAAAGACCATATAGAGATTGAATGAATATCAGTATTATAGTTCACATATATTTATACTATCTCTATTATATGTATTTATTATATTATTTAAAAGTAAATCCATGGGTTTCATTTCTGGCAGGAGAACATGAAGAGCTACATGGATTCACCCCTCCCTAACTCCCAGAGAAGCTGGTAGAAAATTATGTAAAAAGAACAACATTTAAAGTTGCTGGAAATGGACCGAAGAGCATACAGCAAGTAAATTAATATCTAGTTCATATATCTGATGAAGGGTTAATATTCAAACTAAGTAAGGAATTCATATAACTCAATATCAAAAAATGGTAATAACCTGATTAAAAATGAGCAAGACTTGCATAGACACGTCTCTAAAGAAGATATAAAAGTGGCCAACAGGTATGAAAAGATGCTCAACATCACTAATCACCAGGGATATGGGAATGAAAACCTCAATAAGATATCCCCTCACCCCTGTTAGAATGGCTATTATCAAAAAACAACAGAAGACAAAAAATGGTGAGAATATGGAGAAATTGGAGTTCTTGTACATTATTGGTGAGAATGTGAAATGATACAGCCACTATCAAAAAAGAGGATGGAGGTTCCTCAAAAAGTTAAAAAGAGAACTAACATATGAGTCAGAAATTCCACTTCTGGGTGTATAGTCAAAAGAACTGAAATAAGTACATTCAAAAGCTACTTGCGCCCTCATGTTTATTGTAGCATATTCAGAATAGCCAAGGTAGTTCAGTTCAGCACTCAGTTGTGTCCGGCTCTTTGCGACCCCATGAACCACAGCACGCCGGGCCTCCCTGTCCATCACCAACTCCCAGAGTCTACCCAAACTCATGTCCATTGAGTCAACGATGCCATCCAGCCATCTCATCCTCTGTCGTCCCCTTCTCCTCCTGCCCCCAATCCCTCCCAGCATCAGGGTCTTTTCAAATGAGTCAGCTCTCCCCATCAAGGTGGCCAAAGTATTGGAGTTTCAGCTTCAACATCAGTTCTTCCAATGAACACCCAGGACTGATCTCCTTTAGAATGGACTGGTTGAATTTCCTTGTGGTCCAAGGGACTCTCAAGAGTCTTCTCCAACCCACAGTTCAAAAGCATCAATTCTTCGGTGCTCAGCTTTCTTTATAGTCCAACTCTCATAGCCATACATGACTACTGGAAAACCCATAGCCTTGACCAGACGGACCTGTGTTGACAAAGTAATGTCTCTGCTTTTTAATATGCTGTCTAGATTGGTTATAACTTTGCTTCCAAGGAGTAAGCATCTTTTCATTTCATGGCCTGCAATCACCATCTACAGTGATTTTGGAGCCAAAAAAAAATAAAGTCAGCCACTGTTTCCACTGTTTCCCCATCTATTTCCCATGAAGTGATGGGACCAGATGCCATGATCTTCGTTTTCTGAATGTTGAGCTTTAAGCCAACTTTTTCACTCTCCTCTTTCACTTTCATCAAGAGGCTTTTTAGTTCCTCTTCACTTTCTGCCATAAGGGTGGTGTCATCTGCATATCTGAGGTTATTGATATTTCTCCCAGCAATCAGCTTGTGCTTCTTCCAGCCCAGAGTTTCTCATAATGTACTCTGCATAGAAGTTAAATAAGCAGGGTGACAATATACAGCCTTGACATACTCCTTTTCCTATTTGGAACCAGTCTGTTGTTCCATGTCCAGTTCTAACTGTTGCTTCCTGACCTGCATACAGGTTTCTCAAGAGGTAGGTCAGGTGGTCTGGTATTCCCATCTCTTTCAGAATTTTCCACAGTTTATTGTGATCCACACAGTCAAAGGCTTTGGCATAGTCAGTAAAGTAGATAGGAAATATCCTAAATGTCTGACAGTTGGGAAGAGGAGAAAGAAAATGCGGTATATTTATACAATGGACTATTATTCAGCCTTTAAAAAGAGGAAATTCTCCCACATGGAACAACTTAGATAAACCTGGAAGACATTATAGTGAAAAAAGTGAAAAAAGACAGTCACATAATGATAAATACTACATGATTTCACTTAACAAAGAGTCAGATTCTCGGAAGCAGAGAGTAGAATGGTGAGTTGCCAGGGAAAGAGGTGGGGGGATGGGAAGCAGCTGTTCATCGGGTATAAAGTTTCACTTGTGCAAGATGAATAGTTCTAGCAAGCTGCTCCACAAGAGGGCCTATGCTGCTGCTAAGTCGCTTCAGTCGTGTCTGACTCTATGCGACCCCATAGACGGCAGCCCACCAGGCTTCCCCGTCCCTGGGATTCTCCAGGTAACAACACTGGAGTGGGTTGCCATTTCCTTCTCCTAGAGGGCCTATAACCAACAATAATATATTGTAAACTTTAAAACTTAAGAGGATATGTTTCATGCTCAATGTTCTGAACCCCAGTTTAAAAAAAAAGAAAGAAAGAAAAGAAATAAATTTAAGGATAAGTTCAAGAACTGGGAGGGAAAAAATAAGATAAAGCCAATTTAATCTCTAAGGGCATTTGCTGAATACAGGCGCACTTGAGTTTGGTTTTCTTTTTTTTTTTTTTTTTTCCCCAAGGACTTTAAGAGAGTTGAGACAGAAGTTCACCAAAAGATGGGGAGACTCTGTATAAAGAAGAGCCTTCAATTAAAATAAATAAATTTATATTTAAAGAAGAGCCTTCAGACCTCAGAAAAAAAGTGAAGTAGAAATGTCTGTCTGTTCCCACTCATGGCTCCAAACAATAGCAAGTTAAACCACCCATCTTGAACCTTGGCATTGGGTGAAGAAGAACAAAGAGAAAAATTTCCTGGAAAATTCTCAACCAAAATCAGCCCTTGTATGAGTTCCTAGTCTAAATCCATTCTTCCTGGATAATCCAAAACTCCTCAAGCCAAGAATTTAAATTCAAGTGGTGTCAGACTTGAGGCTTTTAAAGAGCACAGAATATAAAGTAATTGTGCTTAATATATCTAAGGAAATTTTTTGTTTTGAAAGTATGAACAAGTATGAACAAAAAACAAAAGAAATAAACAATGAGATTTTAAAATAAATAAAATTTCAATAAAAGAAAAATTCAGTAACTGAAATCTAAAACAATGGATAATGGATAGGTTTTAATAACATATTTGACATAGCTGGAGAGATAGTTACTGCATTGGGAGATGAGTAATAATACACAAACAAATAATGTTTAAATACTTGCTTACTATTCCAAACACTTTAAAAGTCTTAATTCATTTAATCATCAAAACAATCCTACAAGATGGGCACCATTAATTTTCATATTTTCAGATAAAAAAGAGGCATAGATTAAATAAAGTACCTGATATCACAAAACTAATGTCTGGAAGAGCCACCACCCAAACAAGTGTAAAAGATTCCAGATAAATCATTTAACCTACCTTCAAAATTATTACCTTAAACCCTTAGGTTAATTGATAAGAATTAGCTTGTGAGTCTGTTTTATATTTTAAATCATATTCTCAAAGAATAGCTTGGGTATAATTATTCAATGTTTTTAAATTTACAATTATCAATTAGGTTATTTTTCTAGATAAGGAAAAACTTGAATGGCATTAGAGAGATCTGACCTTAAAGCTATAATCCATTTGGCATCATATCTTATGCATATATTATATGTTAAAATTTATTCATAAAAAAGATATGAAATAAAATCAAAATATTAACATATCAATAAAAATGTCAAGACCAAGAAAATCTAAATTAGGGTAAAAGTCCAAGACTCAAGAGAGAGGTAGAAGCTTCTAGGCTTCTAGGAGGAGTCACTTTGAACAGAGTCATGGAGAATACATGGACCAGTAGTAGCCACATTACCAGAATAAATAGAGTAAACACTGTAAAACTTCCTCTTAATCATATACGCCAATGTGTTATGGGGGTTGTTTTTAGTCTTATTTAGAGATTTTTTCCAAACTTTTTGATGGCATTTTTAAGTTGTTTCTCATTGACCCCTGATAGCTGGTTTCCCCATTTTAAGCGTCACACTGGTTATATCAAGTTTGCTTTTCTGAGAGTCTTTATGGAATCAGTTATGACAATATCATTTCTCTGATTTAATGTGCTTCTCAAAATATGTTTTTCTGTATTTTTAGTACATTTCACCATTGTTTATTATCCAGGGGAAAACCAATTCTAAAGTTACTTTATACAAAATTGTCTGGTTTTTGGAACTCAATACATTTTATAGTGCTTGAAACATTTCATTGTCCATCCTGGTCATTTTGCTTTCCTCAAAAATAAATTTATATTGATTCATGATGTACCATACTTTTCCATTATTCTAGCTAGACACATTTTCAGATTATTTCTTCAAAGTTTACTCTTTATAAAAGTATTAAATATAGCATAAGATGGGGTTTTATGATTTCATCAAAAAAAAAGTTTTCATCTAAAGATGTAGTTTCGGGTTTTATTACAGTTAACGTTCTAAATATTATATGTGTAGATTTATTTCAAATTTCCCTATGAAATTTTTTTAGAAATATTTACACACAAATGTTGACAACTTGCAATTCTAAAACTGTAAAAAATATTTTTGAAGAAAAGAGGTATGTGTCACCTTACATCATCCTTAAATGGGGACTTGATAAAAATATACCAATTGGTGATTTAAGCTTTAAACTTAAAGATGAACAACAAAGTGATAAGAATAAGAAAGAAATTATTTCTCCCCCAGGATATTAAATAATTTGACTTTAGGTCAGCCTTTTGGAACAGTCAGGAGAACCAAAATAAGAAATGAGATGCAACTGGCAGGAAGACAAAAAAGACAGTAAAAAAATGGCTCAGTGACTCCAGAGTAAGAAGAGGATAAAGGAACACATTGCCCCTTTATTACATGGAGAGAAAAGTAATAACAGAGGATAAAAAAAGCCACAGGTTTAAAATTGTTTTGTTGAGGATATTATTTTTTTCCAAATTGAGTCAAAACTTCACAGCTGAGAGGAGGGGATTAGAACGGCTAGCACATTGAAGAAACTCAAAATGCTTTCAGTACTGTGACTTCCTATCATACTTGTCATCTAAACACCACATTTTACAGCATAACCATATATTATGTTGTATTTATCTGATTGTCTCATGTACAAACATACATACACACAAACACCTATTTATTAGGATATTCTAATTAGACTGTAAACTTCTTGAGTGGAGAAACTCTTATACTTACTTCATAAGGCCAGTTTCTAGCTTAGAATAAAGCAAATAATAGATAGTCTAAAAATATTTGTTACATTGAATTAGGATTAGTAAAATATCTGACGAAATTTATCAAAAGTGTCTTTCAAGGGGAGCTGACTTTCAGAAAAGTAAAATACAATACATGGTAGCAGCGTGAATTGAATCTTGATTATTTAGATGACACCTTAGATACTTATTTTCATTATGGTATGTGCTTCAGGTTTAATTTTTATGAATGTGAGGAAAAATGCAGAAATAGTAACAGAAATGTCTTTAATCAAAACATTATAGACAATCCAATTTGGATGGTCTGCATTGTTTTAAAATCTACATTCATTGTGTAGCTCACACAATTCGTGGACATTAAATGATTGAAAAGCAAGTATGTTAGTCACTCAGTTGTGTCCAGCTCTTTCCGACCCCATGGACTGTAGCCCACCAGGCACTTCTGTCCGTGGGGCTTTCACAATTCTTGAACATAAAATGATTGAAGCACAGAAACAAAAGCTGCTATATGCAAACAAAGATTTTAGCTGCATTCCACAAGAGCTGTGATGGCAACCATTTATTTTCAGCTTTGGTCCAACCTAGGAGAGCCTCTCCCCTCACCACATCCTCCCGAACCCCAGCCCAGGCAGGCAGAATGTTGACCAGGAGGAACTTGAGGACAGCCACCAGGGAGCTCAGATACAGAGAGAGATCTTTAGGATCTTTAAACCCAAAAATAAGTCACTAGCAGAGTGGTAGGTGCTGGAGGCCAGGAGACAACAGGAAGAAGGCATAGGAAAGAAAGAACTGCATCCCTTCAACAGGTAGTAAGCAGTATATTTACATTGTGAAATTTCAAGCTATTCTAGACCTAGAGAGTGGTCATTTGTTTGCAGTTAGAAATGAGGGCCCTGATATAGGGAAAGGAGAGCCCCATGAAATAAGACACTGAAGACAATCCTTAAAGTTACCTAAAACAAAGACACAAATTTGAACCCAAATTTGAACTTCAAAAGAGATGAAAATATAATTGCAATAGTGTCATTTGTACATCACACATATAAAGTGAAGTGGGTGTAGAATAAACTGAGCAAATACTTGTCTCACATCCTGGCATTTTCTGTATATTTGATCCTGGGAACAGGAAACTAACCACTCTGAGTCTCAGTAGCACTTACTTGACACGTTGTGAAAATGGCCACATCAAGCAACTCGCAAGACCTTTGTTCCCGGACCAAGGATCGAACCCAGGCCCTCAGCAACAAAAGTGGGTAGTTCTAACCACTGGACCACCAGGGAATTCCTGAGATTATTTTAAAAGTCCATGCTCTGGCAGTACGAGTAGCATATATTTTTACTATTTCTTTCTTTTGTTGTTCTAGTTATTCTTCTTTTTAAAAAAATGGACACTTTCATGAGTCTCACTCTGTAGAGTCATTTCAATTATTTTTAAATGATGCTATGTTTACGTATCCAGAGTTAAAGAAACTCCTTCAGACAAGGTCATGAATCGAAATGGATAAATAATGTCAGCTCTAGAAAGAAGGCCTTAAAAAGTCAGTGTTTGGCTTGTTTTTTTCAGTGGGCAGGGCTCTAAAAAATAATGGGGCTTTCACTATTTTTTAAACTTGTATTTTGATAATTATGAGTTCAGGAAGCAAGAGATGGTTGTTTTGCAGGGTAGCAAAGTACTATTCTTTCACCACAATTTTTAGATCTGAGGGCACTGGGCATCAAAAAATCTTCGACATTTACCTACAGAGGGTTCAACATAAAGTATGTCACCACGCTATGTACATAGCACATGCTATTTTGTCTTTAAAAGCAAAGGGAAAATACCATAGCTTTACCAATTTCACATAATCACATGTTAATTATTAAATGAAATCAGGTACTTGTTTTTCTTCAGATGCTACTGAGTGAAGCTAAACACAGACTCTAAGGAAAACAGTATAATATAAATTACAGTAAAGCATTTAGGATCAGGATTTGACACTTTGAAGTCTCTCCCTGACATACCATCATCTAATACATGAAATTGCTGAATTGTTACTTTCCTTGACCTGTACTACTTCAGAAGACATGATTACCAGGAACCCAGTGTCTCTATCACCAAGAATGAATGATTCACTTTTTAGAAAAAGGAGAGTTGGAGGATCTGGAGTAGAGATGACAATCAGCATTGCTGAACTCCTCTCCTACCTCCATTCTATCCTCAACTGCTTCAACTTCATCCTCTGCCAGGAAGGAGTGATGTTACTGCAATGAGTCATTGGGTTCAGTGCAGCAGCAGCCCTAAATTCCAGGAAGAGGCTTTGTCTTCTTGATTCATTTGGACCAATGCTGCTAAGTCGCTTCAGTCGTGTCCGACTCTGTGCGACCCCATAGACGGCAGCCCACCAGGCTCCCCCGTCCCTGGGATTCTCCAGGCAAGAACACTGGAGCGGGTTGCCACTTCCTTCTCCAATGCATGAAAGTGAAAAGTGAAAGTGAAGTCGCTCAGTCGTGTCCAACTCTTAGTGACCCCATGGACTGCAGTCTACCCAGCTCCTCTGTCCATGGGATTTTCCAGGCAAGAGTGCTGGAGTGGGGTGCCATTGCTTTCTCCGATTTGGACCAATATGTCTATCAAAAACAAAACCAAAAAATAAATTAACATAAGTTCCAAGAATTAAGACTAGACCACAGCTATAGTAAAGAAGAGTTCTGTTTTCTACTGTGTGTGCATGGACATGTTTCTTATTGGTGATTTCACTGCTCTATCTGTGAGTACTATTCATTCAGACTAGCACAAGTCGTTCTACTCTGAGTTCAAATTTGTTTATACACAAAACACATATGTTCAGATTTATTTGTGATGTACTTCAATAAGCTTTATCAAAATGATCGGTTAAGTGCCAGTGGTGTGATCACTTACTGCCTAGTTACATAATTTCAGCTATCCAAGGCAGAACTACCCTTTATGTTCCTCAAAATAGAGTTGGCTACATTTTTTTAAATGTACCTATTTACAAAAAACAAAGAGTATTTTTTTTAACCATACCAAGTGTGACTCATTAGAGAAGATAACCCTTGGTTTCAGAATTTCTCAAGTCTAGCAACAGTATCCATGAAACCCTCCCAATGACTGGATTAAGAGCAAAACTTCATGCAAAAACAGAACTAAAATAACTTATGTCCATACTTTCCACAGATTTCTTGCAGAATGTTGAACCAAGATTTCCCCTGCAAATTATTCACTTGAGAAAGTTTAAACAATTGAGTGGACGCAACAATTGACAGAATGTTTTCTTCAAAATAAGTGATTGCCACCTGTAGCTCAGTGCCATTCCCATGGAAAGGCTTCAATAATTGCCCACTGATGGACGTGTATGTTTCATGTACACACCATTAGCAGTACCGACCCACACTCTTTGTACTATGACGCTTTAGTTAAATATAAAGTGTCAGTGTTTATAATTGTGGTTTAAGTTTCAGTCAGTCAGCAAGTCAACAAACATTAAGTTTCTGCTATCGTTCATTCAACAGATTGTACTCAATGCTGATAATATGCCACATACGGGGCCTTATCTTGGGATATTCAACAGTGAATCCAATTGACAATTTCCTTTTCTTCCAGACAGTTGCAGACCACTGATGAGAGAAGGAAAATAAACAAGGAAGCAAATAAATATGTAAGTAAATAAGACTGGTGCTAAGTGCTTAAAATGGCGTAATGGGATAGACAGAGTTTGACTTAAAGGAGAGAGAAGACTTATTTAGAGAACCAAAGAAAGACTGGCTACTGAAACAAATGTGGCCATTCAAATAGAAAGAAATATCCAGGCAAACAGAAGAGTTAAAGCACAGAAATGGGAGTGGATTTAGTCATTTTGAGGAACAAAAACTGATGTGACTGAAACAAGAAGAATAAATATTTTGATTTTATCTTAATTGTAATGAGAAGACATTTGGGCAGTTTTTAAAACCAGATGTAGAGGGATGGTATAGGGAGGAAGGAGGGAGGAGGGTTCAGGATGGGGAACACATGTATACCTGTGGCGGATTCATTTTGATACATGGCAAAACCAATACAATATTGTAAAGTTAAAAAATAAAATAAAATTTAAAAAAAATAAAACAAAAAAGAAAGCCTGAAAAAAAAAAGAATAATTAATTCAAACAATTTGTGTGGGAAAATTTGCTCATTTTAAGGATGTAGTTCAATAAATTTGTCAAAAGTGTATAATCATATAACCATCACCCTACCAACATCATTAAGATATAGAAGATTCCCATCACTCCATAAAGTTACCTTGTAGTCAATCCCATCCCCACCACAAGCCACTGGGAATCATCATAACTTTGTCACATAAATGAAATCACACAGTATACAGTGTGCTGTCTTTTGCTTCTGACATCTTCCATTTAGCACAATGCTTTTGAGATTCATTCACAAAGTTGCATGCTGATTTGAAACCCCAAATATCTGAGAAGCAATGTTCATTCAACAGTTAGATATACAGGTCTGGACTCAGGGAAAAGATCAGATCTAGTGTCTCAAAATCGAGGTGATATTTAAAAGCGTGAGATTAGATGGTATCACCACATAGGAGAACGAGGGAGTGACACCTGGGGCCCCGCAACATTGAAAAGTGGTGAGAAAGCCAAGGAATTATAAAGAGAGATCTAGTGAAATAGGAAGGAAATAAGTGCTTATCCCAGAAGCCAAACTAAGGTATTTCAAGAAGAGAATGGTCAAATGTGTCAAATGTCAAGTAAGATGAGGTCTTATTATGGATTGGAAAATGTTGATTACCTTGATAAGAGCTATTTTAATGGCTCTGTGCCAGACATTGAAAATGCTTGGTGTGACACAGTAAACAAAGCAGAAGTGATGTTCTCTCTTAGAATTTACTGACTAATATGTGTGCCTTCAGTTTGGTTCTTTTATATAGCTAGCTATTAATATATAGCTAGCTATTTAACAGAAGAGTTTAGACCTTAGAAGAAAATTGGAATTCTTTGATTCTTATTATTTGTTCTCTCAACAAAATTTTGATACAACTACCCTAAAGAAGAATAAAACATTATAATGTTAATACAATCATGAGGGAAGGATATTATTTCTTTATCTTATATAAAGGAAGAGATTTACTCCTTTGTAAATTAATAATTCAGTAAATGTTTGAAGACACAACAATTAGCTGCAGTAATTTGCATTTTATGCACTTTCATTAGTTCCCCAAGTCCTTTTCTGCTGTTTCCGTAATGAAAATGCCATCTTTCAAAGGTGAATGACTTTTTTTTTGTATTTGCTTGGTAATGAGCTTTCTTTAATTAGCGATTGACTAATTTCACAGATTTCAAAGTAAACATAGCTGTTGCTGTTGAAAGACTAGCAAACTCATATAATATTAAGCTTGCTTCTTTAACTTGGTGTGCAAATTATTTCTCAACTACTGTTGCAGAAACCAAACACCACACTCAGAGAGTTGGAGAACTCCAGTTTATTACACCGACAGGCCCAGAGGAGTTAACACACCAAGCTCTGAGCCCCAAACAAAGGGGTTACAGAGTTTCTATACACGGTCAGGCATGATTAAGTGGGTTTGCGGGTTTGCAGGGGCTGGGCAAATGCAAAGAGCACCCTTGCATTTGCACCCTTGTGAGTGCAAACCCGCTCTCGGGGTGAGTGAGATAAGCTCCAGTTCCTAGTATTGTAAGTCTCCACTTTCTGAGACTATGCGACCTACGTGATCCAGACTTTGTAAGGAGCAAGCTGAGTTACAGAGGCAGAAGCAGCAGGAGGTTATGTAAAATTTTAATATTTCCTCTTCATTCTCCCCTCCTGATGCTTCTATCACTCATTGTAGAACGCATCATCTCATGTTTTGGTAGGACATTCAGAGCTCCCCATCGTTCAGGGGGCTATATTGAGCTATTACCATTTGTAACTTTATGGATTCAATCTGAGAGGTTATGAACTGGGTAATTGCATTGAGGATACTAAGGGCAAACAAGAGTGTCGCTGAGACCATGAAGAGAGGACCTGTTAAAGAAAGGTCCACAATAACCAGGTCCAGATATCGTTCCAGTTATCCCAGGAATTAGCTAGTTTTTCTCCCCTTTTTATTATTTGTTCCCCTACCTGTTGGGCCATGTCCCTGATTATTTCTGATTGGTTTACATAAAAGCAGCATTCTTCATTCAAGAAGAGGCAGAGTCTTCTCTTTTCAGCTGTCAGTAGGTCTAGCCCTCTCCTATTCTGTAAAACCACCTCAGGCAGGGAATCTAGTTGGTCCTATAAAGCCACTAAATATTTGGCTACTCTCTCAATGTCGTCTGTGAAGTCCTTGGATAATGTATAATGTATATAATGTATGTAATGTATATAATGTATAATGTATATAGAAGGTGGTTGATGAAGCAATTCCTTCTATTCCCATACCTATTTCAGCCATAATTCACAGACCAGCTAGGAGAGGTATAAACTGGATGACTCTTTTTGACCACATATGTGTTGTCAGAGGTACAGTGAGAGTCTGGCTGTTGGGGACAATATTCATCCGGGGAGTGAGGAAAGCTAAGGAGCAGATACCCATCCAGTTGACTGGTAGACATAAGTAAGCATCTGTCCCACAAACAAAGAAAAGGCCTTGAAGGGGGCGGCCCCATACTGTGTTTGTGGGAGGATGAGTGGGCCACTCACCTTTTAAAGTTTGATTACATTCGTTCCTGGCTAAATTGCCTAAGGTTCAGTTCCTCCATCATTTGTAAAGCATTCTGGAGCCTTTTGAGTGAACTCAATTATCCTTAAGACTGGCCCTTGTAAGGGTGGCTCTATAGGAGTTCCCATGGCTGTTGCATTATTTTGGTGCTGGTGTAACTAAGTACCATGGAGCTCCTAAGCATAAGCAGAGCCAGCAATCCCTGGCCAGCTGGAGGTGGTATCATTAAGAAGGCGATGAGTTGCATTGAGAACCTGGAGCAGACGGGGCCCTAAGCAGGGTTAACTCTGTAACCTGGGTCATGCCGCCAACAGGCAGAGCCTGATTCTCTAGGGCAAAGTTGGTCCATGATTTCACTTGTCTGCATTACTGTCCCTGTCAGGTAGGCTTTCCATGTATTTGGCAGACAGACACCTGTTCTGGGTTCATGGCATTTGGGGTAGATGGAAGCACAGGGACATGATGGCAATGCCATCGTGTCGGGATGCCACCCAGGGTTGGATCCTCTAGTGGGGGAAAGGTAGCAGCAGCAGGGGGCATGACTAGAAAACATTTTTGGCCCCCAGGCCCCTGGACATACATCACATGGTTATGAAGGCAGTAGGTGGCTGGCCTATAGGACTGGCTATCTACACACTGTTCTAGCTGATGGTTAAGTAAGCGATTTTAAGGGTTGACTGTAATGTTGACAGGTGCTTGATGGATAAGGAACAGCACCATCTGTTACAGCAAGGGCACCAAAAGGCTGCAAAGCAGCCTGCACACAACAGATAAATGAACACTAGCAAAAGGTTTTCTCCCCATCTTTGGGTTGTCACGGCTATAGCAACTGAGCCTATCGTGAAGGGGGGTCAGCAGTGCTGGGAGCGATTTAGTTAGTAGGGAGAATCAATCATAAGAAACATCTAATAAGAATGAGGCTTCCCACTACAGTGAGATAACACAGCTAACCGCAGCTTCTGACCCAAATCCCAGTCCTGGGGTGTGACTGAAGCTAGTCCTGTAGTGTAGAGCACAGCAATAATACCAATCAGGGATAGAGGCCAGGGTTGACAATGAAATCCATTGGTATTTTGACAGCCAGATCCTCAAGCTTCCGTCATGTGTTGACCAGCCAGCTGCTGGAGCAAGGCTGAAGAATCCTCTAGCTTCTGCCGTGTGCTGACTTCTAGTCAGCTTCCAGAGTGACTAGAGCAGGACTCATCATCCTTTGTGGGTGAGGGCTATTGTTTTTGGAACCAGAACTTGAGGGGATTTTGGGGGTCCCAAACTGCTTTCCAGGTATCCTCATCACAGGAAGCCACCACCTTTTTGATTCTGTTGTGGTGGATCCAAGGGATGACGCCTGTAACTTTAACAGCAGTAGGGGTTGCCAGGACGACCTGTCCAAACTGGCTAAAGTGGTTCTTTTTTCCAGTCTTTAACCCATACCTTGTCTCCTGGCTGATAGGGATGAACCCAACTGCCCAAAGGAATGGGTGTCCTTTCTAAGGTTTCTCAGGCTATATGGCAAAAGACTTTTCCAGGGCCTGGAGGTGTCAGGACATCTCTAGGTCAGCTAGTTGCTGGTGGTCTCCCTTGAGCTTTTTATCACTGGGGTAGTCTCCCATATAAGATCTCAAAGGGAGAATAGCCTGAGGACCTCAGGGTGCATTTAAGGAGGGAGATGAGAGCCCACAGGATGAAAAGGCAGCTTGTTCTAGCGTTGTCTGAGTGTTGGCCAAGGGATGTTCTTGTTGTACTATGACTTGGAGACACAAACTTAACAATAAAATTAAAGATTTATGGCCCAAAGATTAATAGACATAGGAAAGCTGCTGCGGGGCCAGCCAGGAGAACCAGGTCCAGACATTAGTGTTTCTCTAGGTATGAGAAGATGCAAGAATTTGGATTCATGAAAATCTTTACCTGAAAATATCTGACTATCTGAAGGCCTGGTTTGTTTTTGTTTGTTTTCTTTTTTTCCAGAGCACAGAGTGCCTTATTTTTTGTCTCCATCCTGAACTCCTTTCAAGGGGGTATTGAAGGTCAGCATCTTGTAGTGGTCATGATTTAATCTTTGTAGATTGGCAAGGGCCAACTTTCAGTCATCAGGGCCCCTTCGTAGTCACATATTTGACCATGTTCATCTCATGGTCATTGTGTCCCGAGGTGCTGGGAAGACTCATTCCCAAGTCTAACAAGGATTCCACTGACAGGCCACTCAATGTGTTGTCACTAGGCCAGGCCTTGTAAGAAGAAAATGTCTCTGGACCATACCTGTCTTACTAGCCTCTTGGTCCAGGAAAATTTTTCCTCTTGTTGCTTCTTCCCATATCTGCTGCTGCTGCTGCTGCTAAGTCGCTTCAGTCGTGTCCGACTCTGTGCGACCCCACAGACAGCAGCCCACTAGGCTCCTCTGTACCTGGGATTCTCCAGGCAAGAACACTGGAGTGGGTTGCCATTTCCTTCTCCAATGCATGAAAGTGAAAAGTGAAATTGAAGTCGCTCAGTCGTGGTGGACTCTTAGTGACCCCATGGACTGCAGGCTACCAGGCTCCTCTGTCCATGGGATTTTCCAGGCAAGAGTATTAGAGTTACATTATTACAATTATTGATCTCATATGGAACTGCATATCAGCATTTTATCACAGGCTCAGTCACACATTTGGTAAGGTAAGAAATAGTCTTCTGAAACAAGCTACATAGAAAATAATATAGCTAGCAATTATTAGTAAGGTCACAAGCAAGAATTTAAGTGAAGAACGGTCACTGGGTAGAGCCTGGTACACCCCAGGTCATCTGATAAAGTTAAATGATTATAGCCAAGTGTTCATCTCCTGGTTGTACATCATGGAGCATCTGACCTTTATCCAAAGATTGGTTAATGAGATAAGCTTTAGAAACAATCTTACAGTGTCCTTTTTAATAACTTAATTAAACACTTTAGCAATATAACATAACAAAGAACTACCTCAGAAGTGAGTCTTAGTAAACACAGACCTTAATTAACAAAACTAGAACTTAATATTCAGTGAAACATCATTTTTTTTTTCTTTTTGGAGAACTCACTGTGAGGGCATTAACACTGTAGCCAGGGAAGGCTTTAACCCATCAAATAAAATGAGGTCTGTCAGGGACCCGGGGAAAGCCAAGCAGCCGTCTTGGATTTCCCATAGCCCTGGCTCTTTGATTTTCAGCTGTTGTTTATCCATTTTTAATTTCCTAATTTAGGAGCAGACTATTGTCATGTTTTCAGGACATTGGGATAGCAAAAGTCTAACCGTGAGGGGTTATTTTTTGTTGTTGAAGCAGAATGAGCTTTGTCTACATGTACCATAATCTTAAATAATGTTTATTTACTTCACCAAAGTAACAAAAAGATTTTAAAAACAAGTATCAATCACTTAAAGGCAAAGAAATTCATAATCTGTTATCAAAAGCTGCATTCTAAGAAAACTTTATTCTCTAAACAGGGAAAAGACCAAATTCCAGTCTGGTACCAACTTACTGTTAATAACAAAAGTTGCTTATCTGCTTAATCTTAGAAAGTCTTTTCCATAAATTTTGAAGAACTAGCAGTATTCTTTTAAAAGCATTAGACTAAAACCATAGAAGGCATGTTTAAAATCTGATTCTATTGCAATTGACAAAGAAACCTGGTGCTAACACTTTAATATGATAACTAGAATTATAATTGATCATATTTTATCAGGGCATATCAAATCTATATGAATTTTACATAATTCTAGGATATCTATATTAGTAACATCAACCATACAGTATATAACCTGAAAATATTTATCACCCCTTCAACATTACTTCTAATGTAATTTAACATGTACAATGAACCCTGGTAGCAGCATCCCAAAGTTAGATAGAAGTCAAGTTATTTAGGAAGTTTTGTCAATAAATGTCAAAGGGTTTATAACCCTCAGTCAGGTAGGATCATATAAGTTACTATGAAATAATAGTTATTCACTTAGCCAAAGTTAACAAAAGATTTCAAAGGTAAATATAGAACAGATCAATTAAGAGGTAAAGAAACTTAAATCTATTATTAAAATCAGTTCAGCATCTGAAGAAAGCATGTCCTCTTAACAGAGAGAAAGGCCAAATTGTACCAGCTTACTTTAAACTCATTTGCTACTGCTACTGCTAAGTCACTTCACTCGTGTCCGACTCTGTGCGACCCCATAGACGGCAGCCCACCAGGCTCCCCCGTCCCTGGGATTCTCCAGGCAAGAACACTGGAGTGGGTTGCCATTTCCTTCTCCAATGCGTGAAAGTGAAAAGTGAAAGGGAAGTTACTCAGTCGTGTCCGACTCTTAGCGACCCCATGGACTGCAGCCTACCAGGCTCCTCCGCTCATGGGATTTTCCAGGCAAGAGTACTGGAGTGGGGTGCCATTGCCTTCTCCATAAACTCATTTAGATAATATTAAATTTAGTCAGTCCTAACCATGCACAAAAGTTTTTTTCAGGGTCCACTTTCCACAAACTTTTAATCACTTTCTATAACAGCCACCTGTAATTCAGACCTACTTTCTTTTTCCTTTATAAAATGTAATTTTATTTTTTATATCTTCTTTATTAAAAACATACATCCTACTTTCTTACTAGATTAGCAAACAAACATTAGTACTGGATATTTAATATTGAATATTTCCCAGTTTATGTGAATCTGAAATTTATTTAGGTTAATTTTTCTTGTATTTAGAATTGTTTAATTTGTAAGCCTTTACTTTTTTAGGCCAATTAAATTAGACTTAATTTAAAACTTCAACAGTATTATCAGGAAAAAACAAAAGACATACACTGAGACATACATAAATCCAGACAGAGATCATACAGTTTTCTGTTTGAGATTAAAAATATCTCTTTGACCCCCGCCCCCCTTTTTTTTTCTTTGCTTGAAATTCTAATTTGCCCAAGGCTGAGGTCTCAGGCAAAGTTGGCTGTGTATTTCAAGGACATGGAAAGGGTTAATTTCAACCTTTTCCCTAGGCAGGCCTTTTAACAAGCTAGTTGTTTTTAATTGCATATGCAAAAACGAATTGGCTTTGCAGTTTCCAAAAAGAAAAATTTTTTCTCACTCTGTTCAATCAGCAATCATGCACTCAACAATCATTCAGAGACTATCACAAGGCCTCTCTTTTCCTGAGCCCCCAGGTTTCCTTAACTGTTGCTCCTTTCCTGGGAGCTCCAAGGAGGTTATCAGTCACAATGCCTCCCTCCTCCCAAGTCCCCAGTTCTCCCTATCTGATGCTCTCTTCCTGGGAGCCCAAGGAGGTGATCAGTCTCCTCTTCTACCCGCTGGGGTAGGTCCTGACTGGGGACCAGCCCCAGGGCCTTACCGTATCCTGTGGTCATTCCTGGCAAATTGGTCCGTCCATCCAATGAGTCTGGCAGGGGCTTGGCCATCAGGAGAGTCAGAACACCGGTCCAAGAGAGGACCCGGAATACCGTCAGGTGACACTTCTCTTCGTTCGTCTCGGGGTTCCTCCACTCCAGACTGGCCGAGCCACCAGTCTGGCGGCTTAAGGAGCTGGAGTGGTCGGAATCTCTCTGGAGCCTCCAGAAATGTTGCAGAAAGCAGTAATTGAGAAACCAAACACCACACTCGGAGAGCTGGAGAACTCAGGTTTATTATGCCAGCAAGCCCAGAGGAGTTAACACTCCAAGCTCTGAGCCCCAGATAAAGGGGTTACAGAATTTTTATACACGAACAGACATGATTAAGCGGGTCTGTAGGTTTGCAGGGGCTGGGTAATTGCAAAGAGCAGGACAAGGGTGAGTGAGATAAGCACCAGTTCCTAGTATTGTAAGTCTCCACTCTCTGAGACTATCTGACCTACATGATCCAGACTTTGCAAGGAGCAAGCTGAGTTACAGAGGCAGAAGGAGCAGGAGATTACGTAAAATTTTTAACTTTTCCTCTTCACTACAAATGTACTGGGTAGCTTTTTGTTTCTGTGGTTTGTTGTTGTTATTTATTTTACTGTTCATGCAGAGTTCTTTATATGAATTTGATTCAGACCAATATTCACCAAACATAAAACTCCACAAAGTACTGTATATTTGACTTGTTTAATCTAAATCTCAGTGGTATATGCCCCCCACAACACTACAGGAAGACAAATAACAAATGAACATAAGACACCATACAAGTTAAAAATCCTGTATCATAAATTATTTCTTCCTCCAAACACATACAAATTTTTATTCTCAGGCCTAACCCACCAAGGGCAAAAAGGACTGAGACAAATGTGTCCGGTATATTTTAAATCTAACTGACAAGCTTTAAAAACATAAATCCAATATTATCATTAAGTCATCATAAAGTCCACTTTATTTAGTGGACTACAAAGCACAATATCCAAAGTGGTGTCCTCTCCGCTGTCTTTCAGGGCTACCTTAGAATGGGGTCGTAGCGTACCAACAGCGGACGTGGATATTCACAGCAGTCAAAAGTGACATTCACAGATATGCCAGACCAACCCATTCATGAACAAAGCTTGGATTTTGTTTTCCTTCTCTGCTCTCTAGTTACAAGGAACCCCAGCCCATCCCATAAGACCTAGGTGTGAGCAAAATTCAGGATACTGGCACAACTACAGTGGGTGATATGGGAACTGGAGCACCTGTGTCCTCCATACCTGCTCAAGCCCGCTCCCAGATACACTACTTCAAGACCCACCAAGTTAGATTACTGATGGATCCAGTTAGGTGGATGTGACAGTATCTAGTTTATGATGGGCAGTGAGCAGCCATCACATTAAGTCTGCTGGGGTAGTATCATGGCAGGATCTGATGTTCAAATACTATCTAGCTCTTTGCTGTAGATGGCACATACTTACTCCAGGAACTTAGGAGCTTACTCTCAGGCTCTCCTATTGTGACTTGGCACAGGCTCCATGGCAACATTCTTCTCTCCCACTGATAATCTCTAGTACTACAGGATTTACCAATATCATCAGGTCCAAGCCACAGGACTGCTTGTATCAGTCTAGATATGCTACAGAGTACTTTCTGGGCCTCTCTCAAAATTAGCAGTATTTTAAACACAGCATTACTCAGCAAATGATTAAAGCACTATTTCCAAGTGTAAACTGTGCTGCCCCTCAAACCTTGAGGAGGTTTACCAAGTATCTATAAGGGTTTATCTCCTAACTCCTGGACCTCACGTCTCTTAGGAAGGCTTTCAGAGTACTTGCCACTTGGAGCTCCTCAAATAGAATTTATCAAAATAAAATGACATTGACATAAAATATTGATATGGAAATACATATTGATGTAATCAATTTAAAAGAGCACTGTGATATTAACTGGAGAAGGAACTGGCATATGGAATTTAGAAAGATGGTAACAATGACCTTATATGCGAGGCAACAAAAGAGACACAGATATAAAGAACAGACTTTTGGACTCTGTGGGAGAAGGTGAGGGTGGGATGATTTGAGAGAATAGCATTGAAACATGCATATTACCATATGTGAAATAGATGACCAGTCCAAGTTCGACGCATGAAACAGGGCACTCAAAGCTGGTGCACTGGGACAACCCTGAGGGATGGGATGGGAGGGAGGTGGGAGGGGCTTCCGGATGGGGACACATGTACACCCATGGCTGATGCATGTCAGTGTATGGCAAAAACCACCACAGTATTGTGAAGTAATTAGCCTCCAATCAAAATAAATGAATCTTTTTTAAATTTAATAAATAAATAAAAGAGCACTGTGATGTCTCACAGAATAGCTAAATGTTCCAGGTCCCTTGGACCATATTATGACAGAGAGGAAAATTCACACAGCTCCAGGGCAATATCCTGATGGTATAATGTCATTATACATGGGAACTGCTTCTAATAATTCTTCCTGATGAATAGGAAAACACATTTGATGGGTCAGTAATCAGATACCACATACCCATGGTTGTGTTAATTTGCTCTATCAAAGAGACCACCTCCAGGCACTTGCCTGACAGTAAGTGGTTAAGAATCTGCCCTGCAATGCAGGAGTCACAGGTTTGACCCCCTGGTCCAGGAACTAAGATCCCACATGCTGCCGAGCAGCTAAGCTAGCGTGCCACGACTACTGAGTCCGCTAGCTTCAAAGCCCATGCACCACAACTAGGGAGCCCATGAGCTGCAACGAAAGATCTCGGGTGAAGCGAAGACCCAGCATGCTGCAACTAAAACCCAACACAGCCAAATAAAATAAAAAGTCAGTCAGGATATCAAAACATGATGGCGGAGGAGAAAGGACCCTGAGTTTATCTGCTCTCAGGAGCACACCAAAACCACAAGTATCTGCAGAACAATCACCTCTGAAAAAGACCGAAACCGAGCAGAAAAGATGTACCACTGAAGACATAAGACAGGTAGGTGGGGGCAGACTCCGGGTACAGTGGAGTCCAAACCCCGCCCCGGGTGGGCAACCCACTGACGGGAGAATACCTATGTGCAGGGCTTCTCCCACCAGACCAGAGTTCTGAGCCCCACATGGGCTCCCCAGCCTGACGGTCCCGCACCGGGGAAACCAGCCCTCCAGTTTTTGGCTTAGCGGGCCGTGGGGCTTAATTTCCGGAGTCCCCAACAGACTGCAGGAAATAGACTTTACTCTTAAAGGCACACCTTATCGTCATGCGCACTGAGACACAGGGGAAAGCCGTCATTTGATAAGATCCTGGGCCAGACCTACCTGCCGGCCTTGGAGAGTCTCCTGCAGTGGCGGGCAGGAGGCTGCAGCTCCTGTGGGGCAACAGTATTCAGGAGCTCATGCTGTCTCAGGAAGCCACAGAAAGCTGGTACCAGCGGGCGCCCCGGGAGGCTCCTCCCTCTCACTCTTGACGCCCAGACCCGCCCCGCCCGAAACTGTAGCAGCTGGAGCTGGGGCCTGAGGCCAAAGAACTAAGGAGCAGCGCCGCAGGCCCACTCAGTTCAGTTCAGTTGTTCAGTCATGTCCGACTCTTTGGGGCTTCATGGACTGCATCAGGCCAGGCTTCCCTGTCCATCACCACCTCCCGGAGTTTGCTCGACTCATGTCCGTTCAGTCGGTGATGCCATCCAACCATCTCATCCTCTGTCCTCCCCTTCTCCTCCTGCCTTCCATTTTTCCCAGCATCAGGGTAGTTTATAATGAGTCAATACTTCGAATCAGGTGGCCAAAATATTGGAGTTTCAGCTTCAGCATCAGTCCTCCAATGAATATTCAGGACTGATTTCCTTTAGGATGGACTGGTTTGATCTCCTTGCAGTCCAAGGGACTTTCAAGAGTCTTCTTCAACACCACAGTCCAAAAGCATCAATTCTTTGGCGCTAAGCCTTCTTTATAGCCCAACTCTCACATCCATACATGACAACTGGAAGAACCATAGCTTTGACTAAATGGACCTTTGTTGGCAAAGTAAGGTCTCTGCTTTTTAGTATGCTGTCTAGGTTTGTCATAGCTTTTCTTCCCAGGAGCAAGCATCTTTTAATTTCATGGCTGCAGTCACCATCAGCAGTGATATGGGAGCCCAAGAAAATAAAGTCTGTTACTGTTTCCATTGTTTCCCATCTATTTGCCATGAAGTAACGGGACCAGATGCCATTATCTTCGTTTTTTTGAATGTTGAGTTTTAACCCAGCTTTTTCATTCTCCTTTTTCATGTTCATCCAGAGGCTCTTAGTTCCTCTTCACTTTCTGCCGTAAGAGTCATGGCATCTGCATAGCTGAGGTTATTGATATTTCTCCTGGAAATCCTGACTCCAGCTTGTGCTTCTTCCAGCCTAGCATTTTGCATGATGTTCTCTGCATATAAGTTAAATAGGTAGGGTGACAATATACAGCCTTGACATACTCCTTTCCCAATTTGGAACCAGTCCGTTGTTCCATGTCTGGCTCTAACTGTTGCCTCTTGACCTGCCTACAGAGTTCTCAGGAGGCAGGTAAGATGGTCTGGTATTCCTATCACTTTAAGAATTTTCCACAGTTTGTTGTGAGCCACACAGTCAAAGCCTTCAACATAGTCAATAAAACAGAAGTAGATGTTTTTCTGGAACTCTCAGGCCCACTCAGGAGGCCTAAAGGCTTCCGGAGCCCACAGCCTCCGGATCCCAGGGTTGCTCCTAGATGAACCACTGTGCACAGCCCTGCCCACCTCACCAGAGGCCCAGGACCCAGCTCCACCCACCAGAGGGCAGACAACAGACCCAAGAAGACCACAGTTCCACAGCAGGCCAGACCCTGCCCACCAGCAGGCCAACAGAAGCTTTGGGATACCCCAAACCCCATACCCAACTGTGTTGGGAACTCACACATACACTCCAGCAATCTGACACCAGCTCTCAGATCATGAGCACTGCGGTTTCCAGGACCCAGCCCTGCCAACCAGTAGTCCAGCACTAGCCCCATGACCTGGCCGCACTCAGCAGTGCAGGGGTAATAGCCTCAGAGTCTTCTGGACCCCGACTCCACCCACCAGTGAGCAAGCATTACCCTGCAGTCCCTTGAGTTCTGCAGACAGCCACCTAGGACCCACCAACCAGCAACTAGCAGCATTTCCACAAGACAGGGCCTGGCAGCCAACCAAACTAGGGGCCAACCAAGCCTATCAGATTGCCCATACAGTCAGCCAGTCGCAACAGCCTTCTTAGGGGAAACCCCTGGAATATTATAGCTTGAGTGACAAAAGATGAGTGCGCTGCTGCGATGCATAGGACATGACCTACGGAAGGCCCCTTCTCCAGGGTCAAGAAACATAACTAACCTGTCACATACATAAAAATTCACATAGCAACTTGGATAAATTGAGGCAGCAGAACATGTTCTAGATGAAGGAACAAGATAAAACCCCAGAAGAACTAAGTGAAATGCAGATAGGCAATCTACCATGAAAGAGTTAAGAGTAATGTTTTTAAAGAGGATGAAAGAACTCAGGAGAAGAATGGATACACAGAGAAGTTAGAAGTCTGTAAAGAGTTAGAAAATATAAAGAACAGCCTTCAGAATGGGAGAAAATAATAGCAAATGAAGCAACTGACAAACAACTAATCTCAAAAATATACAAACAACTCCTACAGCTCAACTCCAGAAAAATAAATGACCCAATCAAAAAATGGGCCAAAGAACTAAATAGACATTTCTCCAAAGAAGACATACAGAGGGCTAACAAACACATGAAAAGATGCTCAACATCACTCATTATCAGAGAAATGCAAATCAAAACCACTATGAGGTACCATTTCACACCAGTCAGAATGGCTGCCATCCAAAAGTCTACAAATAATAAATGCTGGAGAGGGTGTGGAGAAAAGGGAATCCTCTTACACTGTTGGTGGGAATGCAAACTAGTACAGCCACTATGGAGAACAGTGTGGAGATTCCTTAAAAAACTGGAAATAGAACTGCCTTATGATCCAGCAATCCCACTGCTGGGCATACACACTGAGGAAACCAGAAGGGAAAGAGACACGTGTACCCCAATGTTCATCGCAGCACTGTTTATAATAGCCAGGACATGGAAGCAACCTAGATGTCCATCAGCAGATGAATGGATAAGAAAGCGGTGGTACATATACACAATGGAGTATTACTCAGCCATTAAAAAGAATACATTTGAATCAGTTCTAATGAGGTGGATGAAACTGGAGCCTATTATACAGAGTGAAGTAAGCCAGAAGGAAAAACACCAATCCAGTATACTAACGCATATATATGGAATTTAGAAAGATGGAAACAATAACCCGGTGTACGAGACAGCAAAAGAGACACTGATGTATAGAACAGTCTTATGGACTCTGTGGGAGAGGGAGAGGGTGGGATGATTTGGGAGAATGGCATTGAAACATGTATAATATCATGTATGAAACGAGTCGCCAGTCCAGGTTCGATGCACGATACTGGATGCTTGGGGCTAGTGCAGTGGGACGACCCAGAGGGATGGTATGGGGAGGGAGGAGGGAGGAGGGTTCAGGATGGGGAACACATGTATACCTGTGGCGGATTCATTTTGATATTTGGCAAAACTAATACAATTATGTAAAGTTTTAAAATAAAATAAAATTTAAAAAAAGAAAAAGAAAATATAAAGAACAACCAAATAGAGATGAAACTTTTTATCAACCTTTCTGTCCAAGAATTATCCAACATAAAATTCTATCTGCATGACTATATGTACAAAATTAACTTCATTTTCTACTCAAACTTCACTTCCCCGAAGGTCCAGAGCTGTGTGGATAACACCTCTGCCCTTCCAATAACCCACACTCAAATCTCAAGCATCTCTTTTGACTCCTCAAGAAGTAAAATCTATCTTGCAATTTTACACTTCCATGACTGCCATTCTTAATTCCTCACTTTCGATTTTGCAATTCCTCATTGTCATCCTCACTTTAATCACCCCATCACTCTGAGCTATGTTCCCTGTTACGGATTTTAACCTCCTAACTGCTCTCCCTGCCTCTCAACAACCTTTATATCCATCTTGTACATGGCTATCAGATTAGCTTCCCTGTGGCCCATCTATTTCATATGCTGAGGCATTTCAAAAACTGTCAATCATAAAAAGTAAAGTACAATCCCTCTAGATATCTTCTCAGTGCTCTCCGTGGCCTGACTCTAACCTAAAGTTACATAGCCTTCCCTTTTCCTGTTTATGATTACTTCTCTTCATGTGCCAGCCACCCCGTGCCCTCCTTGTCCTTTCCTGAGGCTGTCTCTCTGCTTGCTCTTCTAGCTCCATGTGAGGAACCACTCCCATCCATCCTGGCACAGGCTGGTAAATAGAGCTGTGGTTAAATGATTAGCCTCTAAAGTCAAACTTCAGGCCACTTGCTAGTAGGTCATTTAATCTCAATGACTTAGTTTCTTTTCCTGGAAAATATGGAGTTGGACTATGGGGGCAGATTGCATCTACCTCATAGAGCTGTTATGAGCATTAAATAAGTTAATATATGCTTAAGGCCTGGTACCTGGTTAGCAATGAAAGAGGTTAGCTATTAGTAGTTATTGGGCTTCCCTGGTGGCTCAGTGGTAAAGAATCTGTCTGCCAATGCAGGAGATGCAGGTTCCATCCCTAGGTTGGGAACATCCCCTGGAGAAGGAAATGGCAACCCATCTCAGTATTCTTGCCTGGGAAATCCCTTGGACAGAGGAGCCTGGTGGGCTACAGTCCATGTGGTTGCAAAGACTCAGACAGGACTTAGCGACTAAAATAGCAACATTAATAGTTATTATCACCTCCTTCAGACTCCCTGATTCCTCTAGTGAAAATAACCTGTTTCTTCTCTCAAATATTATGATGACATCTCTCTCCTTCTCTAATGACTTTTATCATTTCTCACCACAGGATATTTATTTGTATAGACATCTTATATTCCCTCCAGATTATAAGCTTCAGTATATCATTATGTATCCCAACTCAATACATTTTATATATTTAACATTACATTTAATTAGTGAATGCTGGGTTGTCAGACTGACTATAGTTATAGTGATAGCAGTAGGGTTTTTTCACTCTTTTTTAGAGATTATCATCACTGTCACAACCTGGAGAAAATATCAATAAAATCATGGAGTATCTGCATGCCCCACCTCTGCCTACATCCTTATTTGCATTAATTATTATTTCTCACCAAACATGAGCTGTTTGTACCAAATGGCAGTGATAATGAACCATTGAAAGGTGACTGACAAACTCTCTCTCTGGTTCCGCCCCCCCCCCCCCACCATAAACTACAGCAAAAAAAAAAAAAGAAAAAAAGCCAAATCTCAACCAGGATCCAAAGAGGAGACGCTTCTGTGGTTGTCTTCTCCTTTTTATAAATTCCTGTCATGGATTATCATGATGTTACTTTTATTCTGCCTCATATTGTAGACATTTTCATGCAGTTTTTATCATGCTCACGCCTTTGCCATTAAATGGAACCTCATAAGATTAGAAGCCTTGGCTCATGTAATTTTGTATCCTCTACAGTACCTTACACTGTGCCACAGGTAGGATGGTCAATATTTTATATTTAGAATACAGAAAAGGGACTCTTGATTTGTGCAGAGACTGAACAATGCTGAAATTGCCTGAGAGTGTAGGAAAGAATAGTATTGTCTGGCAAGACAGCCAGATAATATAAAAACAGTATTGGCATCTACACGAAATAATCCTGCACTCAATAGGCAAAGTTCTTAGGCACCATAGCCTACTGAAGGAGCATGGAATTTATAGTTGAACTGAATTAGTTGCAAGTATGTGTGTGTACCACTCAGTAGATGTTTCACTTTGAGAACAGCATTTAAATTTTTTGTTTCACAATCTCCAATTGTAAAAGGAAGTAATATCTGCCTTATGGTCTTGAGACAAGAATTAAATGAAATAACATATGTAAGGTTTGTTGAACAGCACTCAGTATACAGAGCATATATAGTAAATGCTTGATAATGGTAGTTCCGTTGAGTATGACTTGATATGTCCTATGGTGGCTCAGACGGTAAAGCGTCTGCCTGCAATGCGGGAGATCCAGGTTCAATCCCTGGGTCGGGAAGATCTCCTGGAGAAGGAAATGGTAACCTACTCCAGTATTCTTGCCTGAAAAATCCCACGGACAGAGGAGCCTGGTAGGCTACAGGCCATGGGGTCACAAAGAGTCGGACACGACTGAACGACTTCACTTTCACTTTCAGAATGTCAAAAAGTAAACAAGGGAAGGTTAACCATACTTTCAGGAATAGCCAAAAGAGATGACATCAGCAATTAATTGAACAAAAGAAGACAAGATAAATGGTACAAGTCATAATAAGCCTGAGCCTTTGTGAGTATGGGGGTAAGCCCAGACTTGTGTGTGTTAGATATGACGCAATGCTTTTTAGCCTATTCTTCTAGGCTGTACAAAAATTTAAGATATAAAATGGAAATAAATTTTATCAGATCAGTTTGCAGAATACATGAGCCAGCAAATACCCATTTTACTTTTGCAGAGATATTTTTTATAATGTTTATAGCTAAAATCACTGTAGAAGGTGATTGCAGCCATGAAATTAAAAGATACTTGCTCCTTGGAAGGAAAGTTATGTCCAACCTAGACAGCATATTAAAAAGCAGAGACATTACTTTGTCAACAAAGGTCTGTCTAGTCGAGGCTATGATTTTTCCAGTGGTCATGTATGGATGTGAGAGTTGGACTATAAAGAAAGCTGAGTGCCGAAGAATGGATGCTTTGGAACTGTGGTGTTGGAGAAGACTCTTGAGAGTCCCTTGGACTGCAAGGAGATCCAACCAGTCCATCCTAAAGAAGATCAGTCCTGGGTGTTCATGGGAAGGACTGATGTTGAAGCTGAAACTCCAATACTTTGGCCAGCTGATGTGAAGAGCTGACTCATTTGAAAAGACCCTGATGCTGGAAAAGATTGAGGGCAGGAGAAGAAGGGAACGACAGAGGATGAAATGGTTGGATGGCATCACTGACTCAATGGACATGGGTTTGGGTAGACTCCAGCAGTTGGTGATGGACAGGGAGGCCTGACGTGCTGTGGTTCATGGGGTCGCAAAGAGTCAGACACAACTGAGTGACTGAACTGAACTGAACTGAATTTGAATAATGTAAATTTCTATTATGGATTATAATCCTAATAATGGTACTTTTATTCTGCCTTGTATTCTCTCCCATTAGATTCCCTCATGGAAAGAATAACCACCAACATAAAAATTTTTACCTATAGCCACAGAAGGGGGAGATTGGAAGAGGAGTGAATGCCCATTCAAATTAGTAATATCAAGGCTGTTATTTAAAAAAAAATTCCTGGGACTTCCCTGGCAGTCCAGTGGTTAAGACTCTACTCTTCCAATGCAGGGGGGTGGATTTGAGCCCTGGTCAGGGAATTAAGATCCTACATGCCTCATATCAAGGCCAAAAACCAAAAAAATATTCCCAAGTGCCTCCAGGACAGTAGGAAAGCAAATAGAACATAGGGAAGACTCACATTTCTATGTATTCCCTTAGCTTACCCCCTTCCTGCCTTACATCCCTATCTTTTAGTTCTTGGACTGCTCTGGTCATGAAAACTGGGGGCTTCATCCAAAAAATGTATGTTGTCAAGAAATCACAGACACTACATATTCACAGCTTGAGTGGTCTAACCACCCAAATCCCACTGACACACCTCACTTACCTTGCCTGACTTCATTCCATGCCTACTCTCCCTCCTACCCAGCTGTGACTGCTATAGCAGAGAGAGCCAGACCTTAGAAACCACATCCTTGAAGACAGCACTGTTTCTATTCACTGGTTTTCCAATGGCTTGTTGGTGCTACTGCTAAAGTCCAAAAATCATAGACCAAGAGATTTTCTTTTAATGAAAGCCTATCAATTCAGTTCAGTCACTCAGTTGTATCCAACTCTTTGCAACCCCGTGGACTGCAGCACACCAGGCTTCCCTGTCCATCACCACCTCCTGGATCCTACTCAAACTCATGTCCATCCAGTCAGTGATGCCATCCAACCATCTCCTCCTCTGTCATCGCCTTCTTGTCCTGCCTTCTGTCAATGTCATGATCTTTATTTTCTGGATGTTGAGTTTTAAGCCAGCTTTTTCACTTTCCACTTTCACCTTCATCAAGAGGCTCTTTAGTTCTTCTTCACTTTCTGCCATAAGGGTGGTGTCATCTGCATATCTGAGATTATTGATATTTCTCCTAGCAATCTTGATTCCAGCTTGTGCTTCATCCAGCCCTGAATTTTGCATGATGTACTCTGTGTATAAGTTAAATAAGCAGGGTGACAATATACAGCCTTGATGTACTCCTTTCCGGATTTGGAACCAGTCTGTTGTTCCATGTCCAGTTATAACTGTTGCTTCTTGACCTGCATACAGAGTTCTTAGGAGGCAGGTCAGGTGGCCTGGTATTCCCATCTCTTTCAGAATTTTCCACAGTTTGTTGTGATCCACACAGTCAAAGGCTTTGCCATAGTCAATAAAGCAAAAGTAGATGTTTTCCTAGAACACTCTTCCTTTTTCTATGATCCAACGGATGTTGGCAATTTGTTCTCTGGTTCCTCTGCCTTTTCTAAATCCAGGTTGAACATCTGAAAGTTCATGGTTCACATACTGTTGAAGCCTGGCTTGGAGAATTTTGAGCATTACTTTGCTATCGTGTGAAATGAGTGCAATTGTGCAGCAGTTTTAACATTCTTTGGCATTGCCTTTCTTTGGGATTGGAATGAAAGCTGACCTTTTCCAGTCCTGTGGCCACTGTTCAGTTTTCCAAATTTGCTGGCATATTGAGTGCAGCACTTTCACAGCATCATCTTTTAGGATTTGAAAAGCTCAACTGGAATTCCACCACCTCCACTAGCTTTGTTTGTAGTGATGCTTTCTAAAGCCCACTTGACTTCGAATTTCAGGATGTCTGACTCTAGGTGAGTGATTGTACCTTCGTGGTTATCTGGGTCATGAAGATCTTTTTTGTATAGTTCTTCTGTATATTCTTGCCACCTCTTCTTAATAATTTCGGCTTCTGTTAGGTCAATACCATTTCTGAAAGCCTATAAATAAACATAAAAATATTAGAAACGCTATTTGAATGATGCCAAATGAAACTGTACTTCTCTTGTACTATTCTCTTTATTGCTTTAGACAATATTTATTCTAGCAGGATGACTTACAATATAAGGGGGTGTCTTTGATTTTATTAAACATATCCTTCATACATTTACTTTTAATATCCGGTAAATCCCTAATCAGTGTATGCTGCTGCTGCTAAGTTGCTTCAGTCGTGTCCGACTCTGTGCGACCCCATAGACGGCAGCCCACCAGGCTCCCACCGTCCCTGGGATTCTCCAGGCAAGAACACTGGAGTGGGTTGCCATTTCCTTCTCCAATGCATGAAAGTGAAAAGTGAAAGTGAAGTCACTCAGCTGTGTCCGAGTCTTCGAGACCCCATGGACTGCAGCCTATCAGGCTCCTCCATCCATGGGATTTTCCAGGCAAGAGTACTGGAGTGGGGTGCCATTGCCTTCTCCAATCAGTGTATAAGATATGTTTATTCCAAAATTCAAATATTTGTTGGTTAAATTTATTAGGTAGGGAACATAGTCTTTACTTCATGCAATAATTACAACATGTAGTAAGAGATTTATCCAGGTATAGTTCAGAACTTTAGTTTTGAACTTGAGTTCTGAACTTGAGTTCAGAAAATAGTTTCAATTTTGTTTGATTTTATTCTGTTCTTAGTTAATATTTACTGGATGCTCACTCTGTGGTAGGCACTTCATATGCCTTATCCCACTTATTGTTGGAAATCTCTCTCAGGGGTTGGTAATAAAATTATCTCCATTTGACTAATGAAAACTGAGGCACTTAGGTAGCTTGCCCAAGGTCATGCACTAGTAAATGGCAGAGTCAGGACCTAAGTAAAGACAGTCTGACTCTAGAGACCCACCCATCCCCACCCCCAAAGCTCCCTCTGCTGGATTGAGTCAGAAAGGCTGGGCTATCCTCAAGTAACACTATCTCAGTTAAGTGTTTCCCCTACATCAGAGCATTATTTCTGTATATTAAACTGTTAAATGAGTTGTATAATATTCAAAAATATTTATGAAATCCAAACAGTTTCATCTATTAGTGCCTGGCTAATGGCTTGTAATTAAAGCACAATCTGTTAAGCCAAACAAACGAAAAATTAGCTTATTGGTTTGGAATGTAAATAGAGAATTCATTAACTGACTACAGTCTTTTCCTGCTGCTATATTTGGTCTTTTGTTAACACATGGAGTGTACAGCAGGAATAGAGTAGATTGGTTTTCCTGGTAGGAAAATGTACCATACTTTCAACTTTGACCATTATTAAATCCTCCAAACCTCTGATATCCATGTCAGGTTGAGAAAATGGGTTCATTCCTTCTTAGGAGCAGAAACCCGGCTCTTTTCCTTGACCACAAAAATACCAGAAGATCTTGGCTATCTTTTTTTTGTAAATGCCTGCTACTGATTATTAGTAAAATGAGGAAAGAAGCTATGAGTGACATTGCCCAAATACATCAAGACTAATGGAAAAACACTCAGAATGCGTGTCAAGTCTAATGGTGGGTTAGTAATAACATTTTGCACACAAACAGCAGACAGTTATTATTTGACTTTTCGTTCATTGATGACATTATAGGAAGCCACTAGATACATGTGAAAATAAATATTTGCTCTCATCTACAGTCATTTCTTCTTGCTTTTGATTGCATTCTCTTCTAACATCTGTTTCTAAAACAAGGGTAGGTTTTAGAATTATAATACAAATGCTTAACAGAAATCCATTCCTCAGAGAAAAACAAAAATAAAGCCTGAGGGTTCCGATTAGCATTCTTAAAATATCTGGAAATAAGAATGCATTACTGGAAAAACGCTTTGAGTTACTGCTCTTTGAAACAGAATTATTAGTATTTGAAAGAAGAGAACCATGCTGTCCTTTTAAATATGCACTCCAGAAATTTGCAGAAACTTGTAAGACCCAAACTCTGAGGTCTTCGCTGTGATGCTAGGTTGTGAGTTCAAATATAGTGTCTCATTTGGAAATGACCAATCGTGGTGGACAAACTCTTGGACATTAAACTCCAGCTAAATGTTAAGTCTTATAAGACTTATCTCCATTCAGTAATTTCCTTATCTATCCTGTCCTTATCATCTTTGTTATGGTCAGTGGCAAAGATATCCCCTCCTGCTTTTAGGAACGATATCCTAAAGTTGACACATCCTAGCCAGGAAGCTTGTCAAACTTCAGAAATGCCTCTACAGGAGCAGTAACGGGATTTAAAAATTAAATACAGATTGCAATCCTTAACTTGCCTAGAAACAGCACTAACACACTATGTTTTAGGAACACTTACTCCACATGGCAACACCACCAGGCTCGCTTGCTTGGACAGACAAACTGGCCCCCTCTGAGCTTGCTAAGGCACCCTCTCTGGTGCACCAACTTGATCAGTCTTGGCATCGGCAAAGGAGGGAGCTGACCGAGTGCTTTGTGGGCTCCACTTTCTCTCCTACCTCGTCCTGAAATCTCCACTATTAAAGAAAACTGAAAGATCATACAGAAGAGGAATGGCAACAGTAAGCTCCAAGGGGCTCTAGCACAGTCAACCTGGGACACATTAAGTTAGCACGAGGTCCTAGAGGGGTGTCTCAGGGGAAGGTTGGGACAAGGACCCTTCTCAGAGTCGGGAAATCCATTTCAGGAACCTGAGAGCTGGGTGGCAGAAGGAAAAGATCTAGGAAGATAGTTTAATTCACAGAGTAGCTTTTATGCTATCAGGAAATTTGCAAACATGATGCCCTTGAAATGGAATTGCCAGACATAGCAAATTAAAATGCAGTATACGCAGGCACTCCAGTTAATTTAAATTTCAGATAAGCAACAAATAATTTTTAATTTAAGTCTGTCCCATGCAATATTTGGGATGTACATTAAAAAATTATTTGTTTATCTGAAATTCATATTTAACTGAGAAATTTTACTTTATCTGGTGATCCCTCCCCCTTTTACATGACCTATGTTTCAGCCCGAATTACATCATTAAGCCTGAGAGCTTTAAGTTACCAGAAAACAGTTCACAAAGTGTGATCCCTGCATCAGCAGCCTCAGCTGCATCTGGGAAATTGTTCAAAATGCAAATTCTCCTTCCTCCCCTGCAGACCTGTGCTTCCCTGGTGGCTCAGTGGTAAGCAACTGGCCTGCCATGCAGGAGACCTGGGTTTGATCCCTGGATCAGGAAGATCCCCTGGAGAAGGAAATGGCAACCACCTCCAGTATTTTTGCCTGGGAAATCCCACCGACAGAGGAGCTTGGCCTTCTACAGTCCCTGAGGTTGCAATGAGTCGGATACAACTTAGAGACTAAACAGCAACATCTGCAGACCTATTCCATCCCAGAAATTATTAACCGAGACTGCCAGGAGATTCTGTCACATACTCAAGGTGGAAAACCAATTCCCAGAGCATCTGAAGGCTGAGGGACAGTAGAGGTTTGGTGAGATAATGGATAAGGGAGGAGAACTTGATGGTGGGGAATCAACGAGAAAATGTCAGAAACAATACCAGGTACATCAACTGGATTGAAGGCCCTGAGATTCTTGACCCCTTTGCATTGTGACTGATTCCTGAGATCTGGTTCCTATCATTTCCTAGTCCTGTTACAGAAAGTGGGATCTGGCTGCTCATTGCTCAAAAGCCAATAAAGAGGCCAAGTTGGTGAAAAGGAAAATTTGCTTTATTTTGGATGCTGGCAACTAGGAAATATGGGTGGGGGCAGGTGAGAAGGGAGAAAAGCTTCTCCAAAGGCCAACTCCACCCCTACCCCCACCCCCAACAATCAGTTGGCAAGGACTTTTATAGGCTGAAGGAAGGGGCTACATGTAGAACAAACACAGCTCTGACTCATCTTGTAATTTGTCATGCCCTGGTCTGACCAGCGTCATCTTGATTGTTTTAAGAACAAACTTCAGTTGCATGGTCAATTTGTTCCCATTTCCCTGGGACCAGTTCTCGGAACTGTGGCAGCTTATGTCATGGCTGTAGTCTGCTCATCATGTAGTTAACTTCTTCTACCTGGTGCGGGTTTCAATATCTATAAGACAGCTCACAGGATATGGCTCAGAATATTATCTATAGCCCTTGAAAAGGACTAAAGGTCCTTGACTTTGCAAAATGACTAAACTATTATTATTTGGTCTCATTTGTCTGTTTTCCTTTGTTTCTGCATTTTCTCACTTCTCTGATTAAACTTATTCATTGGCTAAAGTTTTTCCACAGAAAAAAGGCAGGTTGAGGACATGGGAGGGGGGAGAACCATAGGTACTGCTCTGCTTCTCTTCCTTTTATTGATTGTCAATAAAACGGGTTATAATGAAAACAGTTTGTGTGTTTCAGGAACACTGAAGTTGGAAATACCCACCAATTTTTTAAACTGAAGTGTAGTTGATTTACAATATTATATTCATTTCAGGTGTAAGACATAGTGATTCAATATTTTTATAGATTTAGATTGTGCTTCATTTAAAGTTATTGCAATATAATGGTTATATTTCTCTGTGCTATATAATGTATTCCCAATGTCCATCATTTCTGAAGGGAAAGTCATGTAATAGGGAGGAAAAGGGAGTTTTCGGCGCTGGGGCTTCCAAGAAATGGCTCCCAAGGCCTGAGAAATGATATGTGGGGGAATTCCAAACAGGAAATTCCTCGTGCTTCCTGACAGGAGTATAGTGCTGAGCCTGGGAGACTAGTTTCCCTCAGCTCACAGTCATGCTCTGAGGAGTTAACCACAGCACAGATCTGCTTTCCCCAGGATTCCCACAACACGCCAGCACATTACGGTGTGATCGGAGAGGGCCTCCAACCACCGTCCAGTACAAACGACCTAATGACACTGTCCCAGGACCATGTGCTGTTTGCCAGGCCTCTCTCTGTCCTCAGCACTCATCTGCCCAGAGGCCAGCCTGGCTCCAGACCTGCCCTTTCATCCCAATTAGCAGGAGGCTCACTTGAGGCTCATTTTAGTTGAAGTGGTAAAGCCTTCTTGCGTAAGTACTCTCTGTACTTAACAGTGGTGCCTAAGTGTTCTCCCTGTAAAATCTAGATAATTATAATGGCTATCTGTAAGTATTGCTCTGAAGATTAAGGAGTTAATGTATTTAAAGTTTAGGACAAGTCCTGGCTCACAGAAAGGGCTCGGTAAACATTGTTATTAATACTATTAGTAGTGGTACTGCCACTACTGTTGCTACTAGAAATCATAATGCCTGAGCTCAGAGCTCGGGCTGGAAGGAAGAAAAGAGTCACATGACATCAGGACATCACCTGTGCCCTGCAAGCAGTGCTTTCCCAAAGTTGGTCCATGAACAAATGCTTCCCTGGCTTCCTAAAAATCAACTCAGGAGCTTATCGTATGTTCTGATTCTTCACCCCCGAGGTCTGATCTGACAAGCAGGGAAAGGAGCTCTTGAATCAACCTGAATAACAAGCACCCTGAGAGTTTCTGGTGCTTTCTGAGGTTTAGGGACCACTGCTCAGGGAGACTGCACCCCTCAAGCCACCACTGCCCCACAGCTTTAAGAAAGACCTTTCTGAAGTGACTCATCCACTCAATCAATTGCTTCCTTCTACTTCAAGTAACCCCTTCAAAGTTAATTGATGGCAAGTGTTAAGTGATTTATTATGAGACTCAGATCTCTTGGCATCAGGAGAAGCTATTTCTTCACAGGGATGCATGAGTAATAATAGCAGCTATTACACGTTACATGTTTACAATTTGCCAGGACTACAATAGGTGGTTTTTATATATGACGTCCAATCTTTCCAGGAAAATACTATTATTCTCGTTTTACAGATGATGAAGCCGGAACACCAAGAAGTTAAGCATCTGCCTGAGGTCATACTGTTACAAAACGACCGCGTCAAGGTTCAGGTCTGACAGACAAGGAAATTTAGGCCTTTTGCTCTACTCCAGTAGCTCTCAAATATTTGTGAGGGAGGGAAATGGAAACAGCAGCAACAGCAACAACAAAGAAAAAAACTTAAAAAAATCTATTTTAAAATTTTCTAAACATTTGGATTTATGGGCCCCAAAAATACAAAGACTAATTTTTAAGGCAGTTTCAGGCTCATAGCAAAATTGAGAGGAAGGTGCTGAGATGTCCTATATCCCCTGCCAACCCCTCACACACAGGTGTAGCCTCCAGTATCAACATCTCCCACCAGAGGGATATATTTATTATAACTGGTGAACCTGCCTTGACACATCCTTATACCCCAAAGTCCATAGTTTATTTTAGGGTTCATTCTTGGTGTTGTACATTCTATGGATTACACACAAAGGTACAATGACATATTCGTTATTGTTGTTCAGTCGCTAAGTCATGTCTAACTCCTTGTGACCCCATAGATGGTTCTAGATGTTCAAGCTGGTTTTAGAAAAGGCAGAGGAACCAGAGATCAAATTGCCAACATCCGCTGGATCATGGAAAAAGCAAGAGAGTTCCAGAAAAACATCTATTTCTGCTTTATTGACTACGCCAAAGCCTTTGACTGTGTGGATCACAATAAACTGTGGAAAATTCTGAGATGGGAATACCAGACCACCTGATCTGCCTCTTGAGAAATCTGTATGCAGGTCAGGAAGCAACAGTTAGAACTGGACATGGAACAACAGACTGGTTCCAAATAGGAAAAGGAGTTCGTCAAGGCTGTATATTGTCACTCTGCTTATTTAACTTCTATGCAGAGTACATCATGAGAAACGCTGGACTGGAAGAAGCACAAGCTGGAATCAAGATTGCTGGGAGAAATATCAATAACCTCAGATATGCAGATGACACCACCCTTATGCAGAAAGTGAAGAGGAACTAAAAAGCCTCTTGATGAAAGTGAAAGTGGAGAGTGAAAAATTTGGCTTAAAGCTCAACATTCAGAAAACGAAGATCATGGCATCCGGTCCCGTCACTTCATGGGAAATAGATGGGGAAACAGTGGAAACAGTGTCAGACTTTATTTTTTTGGGCTCCAAAATCACTGCAAATGGTGACTGCAGCCACAAAATTAAAAGATGCTTACTCCTTGGAAGGAAAGTTATGACCAACCTAGATAGCATATTCAAAAGCAGAAACATTACTTTGCCAACAAAGGTCCGTCTAGTCAAGGCTATAGTTTTTCCTGTGGTCATGTATGGATGTGAGAGTTGGACTGTGAAGAAGGCTGAGCGCTGAAGAATTGATGCTTTTGAACTGTGGTGTTGGAGAAGACTCTTGAGAGTCCCTTGGACTGCAAGGAGATCCAACCAGTCCATTCTGAAGGAGATCAGCCCTGGGATTTCTTTGGAAGGACTGATGCTAAGGCTGAAACTCCAGTACTTTGGCCACCTCATGTGAAGAGTTGACTCATTGGAAAAGAGTCTGATGCTGGGAGGGATTGGGGCCAGGAGGAGAAGGGGATGACAGAGGATGAGATGGCTGGATGGCATCACCGACTCAATGGATATGAGTCTGAGTGAACTCCAGGAGTTGGTGATGGACAGGGAGGCCTGGTGTGCTGCGATTCATGGGGTCGCAAAGCGTTGGACACAACTGAACGACTGAACTGAACTGAACTGAACTGAAAATAACTAGCAAAATCCTTTAACTATTTGCAGTGCAGACAAATAGAAAGTTATTATATGTAAGACACAGCATACAATGATACCAATAAAGAAATGCATGTAGGGAACCAGAAAAACAATGACTTTTGTTTAACCTCATAATTCAGACCTGATCTGGACATGACTCCCTTGTACATGGTGATAGTGGGTAGGTGCTCCAGGGCACTAAACATGAATTCTCTTTCTAGAAATCACAGGCCATGGGTCTGACCCATATCCTGAGGAAAGCAGAGGAAGTCCTGACCACAAATATGCTGAGTGAGGAAAGAACTTGTGGTGTGACCAATGGTCAAATGGAGGAAAGTCAAAATATCTCCCTCCGAAGGTGAGTGCCAAGAGATTGTCCCCTTCTGTATGCTGTTACTGCTGCTAAGTCACTTCAGTTGTGTCCAACTCTGTGAGACCCCATAGACGGCAGCCCACCAGGCTCCTCCATCCCTGGGATTCTCCAGGCAAGAACACTGGAGTGGGTTGCCATTTCCTTATCCAATGCATGAAAGTGAAAAGTGAAAGTGAAGTCGCTCAGTCATGTCCGACTCTTCACGAGCCCATGGACTGCAGCCTATCAGGCTCCTCCATCCATGGGATTTTCCAGGCAAGAGTACTGGAGTGGGGTGCCACTGCCTTCTCCGCTGTATGCTGTTACTACTGTATAATTGCAAAAGCACCAAACTGGGCAGGCTGGCCAGACAGATGGAAAGAGGAAAGACCTTAGTCAAATCTCTTCATCTTTCTCAGCCTGATTTCTTCATAAGTAACTTTGGGCAGGGAATTTCCTTCCTCATAGAGTTGTTAAAAGAATTCAATGACATCATTTTTATGGAGTCCTTAACACACCACCTGGGACAATGGGGTGGAAAAAATACTTTAAAATTTTGTCATTATTATCCCTCCAACAATAAATTTAAAAAAAACATTGAAAAGGCTACTGGGCATAGTAAAAAGGAAAGGGAAATAGTTAACTAGTGTTCTCTGCTAAGTCACGTCAGTTGTCTGCTAAGTCACGTCAGTCGTGTCTGACTCTGTGCGACCCCTTGGACGGCAGCCCACCAGGCTCCCCCATCCCTGGGATTCTCCAGGCAAGAACACTGGAGTGGGTTGCCATTTCCTTCTCCAATGCATGAAAGTGAAAAGTGAAAGAGAAGCCTCTCAGTCGTGTCTGACTCTTCGAGACCCCACGGACTGCAGCCTACCAGGCTACTCCACCCATGGGATTTTCCAGGCAAGAGTACAGGAGTGGGTCACCAGTGCCTTCTCTGCTGCTGCTGCTGCTGCTGCTAAGTCGCTTCAGTCGTGTCCGACTCTGTGAGACCCCATAGACGGCAGCCCACCAGGCTCCCCCATCCCTGGGATTCTCCAGGCAAGAACACTGGAGTGGGTTGCCATTTCCTTCTCCAATGTGTGAAAGTGAAAAGTGAAAGTGAAGTCGCTCAGTCCTGCCCGACTCTTAGCAACCCCATGGACTGCAGCCCACCAGGGTCCTCCATCAATGGGATTTTCCAGGCAAGAGTACTGGAGTGGGGTGCCATTGCCTTCTCCGAGTGCCTTCTCTGGAAACCTTTTAACAGTCACTACCTTGCCCACGTTATCAAAGTGCCTGCCTTTAAAATCAATAGGTGCACAATATGATCAGATAGAAGTACTAAGGTCATTTATACAGGAAGCAATCTGATGAGTGTACCTTTCATTAATGTTTCAGGCAACAAATTTTACCTAAATACAGATGAGTTCACATCAGGCTCGTCCAAACTGCCAACATTCTCTGCTACAGGAAAGCTAAGAAAATCTGTTTATGTTTTTGTTTTGTTTTGTTTTTTTATAACAAACACCCAGTAATAAAAAGTAAAAGACTCTTCATGGCCCTGCTTCCTAGGTACAAAGCACTATTGCTCTGATTCATGACCCAGGTATCTGCAAGAACCGCAATGTCAACATTCTCTGGTTCTAACAGTCAGCTGCCTCTGCCCAGGTGTTAAACCTATGCCCGCATCCTGGGGGGCATTTGGTAATTAGCAGTGCCAGCAGGTGTTTGCACTTGCCACTGTTTCTGGTAGTTGGGCATATGAGTCAGGTCCCTGTTGGAGGGAAGAAAGAGGGTGAAATAAGGCCTCACCCCAGTTCGCGCAAGGTCAGCTTCTTAAAGAGAGAAAAACCTAACTTTCTGCCTCAGTATCAAGCTCTCTCTCTCCTTGTTCATCTGCTAAAACCTCAACTAATTTGAAGTTCACTTTGGCACTTTCTCCTGCTCCCATTTAACAATACTTCCTCATGTTGGCAGTCTCCAAATACCTCCTAGGAATTTTCTGTACTCTGGGTCTTTATGACCTGATTTTCTGCAGCTGAAACCTCCCTGTCCTGAATCCCACCACATTTTCTCTGACTTGACTTCCTGACTTTCAAGGGAATGCTTAGCTAGGCTGATAAAGTAACTCCTGAAATATAATGAGTGTCCAAATGGTGCCTTAAAAGAAGAAGAGAATGACACGGCAGCTCAAAAGAAAGACAGAATATTTCCAGCTTAAGGGAAGAATTGGGCTGCCAAGGCTGCCAGATAAAGCACAGGAGCCCCAGTTAAATTTAAATCTCAGTTAACCCAAAAATACTTTTCTTAGCCTAAGTTGTAAACATGACCACTGAAGGGGCTGGGTTTTATAGAGCATGTAGAGTCTAAATTACTCTGGAGCCTGGGGATAATGCATTCCAGGCAGAATTGGAAATACAGTTCATTTTTTAGTTTAAATATCATCTTCTCAGAAAGGTGTTTCTTACTGCTTTGTTTAAAATTGCAACTGACCATTCCTAAAGGATTTTTCTCCATAGCACTTATCACCATATGGCATATCGTGCATTTATCTATTTGTTTATCTCCTCCTTCTAGAATGCTACATCAGGAAATTTTGTGCTCACTACTATGTCTCTATGTCTACAACAATGGATGCCATGAACTAGATGCTTAATGCATATGTGTTGACTGAACTAAAGACAAATTAACTTTAAAATGGATAACCAACAAGGACCAACTGTATAGCACAGAGAAGTCTGCTCAATATTACGTGACAACAGAAATGGGAAAAGAATTCAAAAAAGAATAGATACGTGTATATGTATAACTGACTCATTTGCTGCACACCTGAAACTATCACCACGTTTTTAATCAACTATGCGTGCTAAGTGGCTTCAATCATGTCCAACTCTTTGCAACCCAGTGAACTATAGCCTGCCAGGCTCCTCTGTCCGTGGGATTCTCCAGGCAAGAATATTGGAGTGGTTTGTCATGCCCTCCTCCAGGGGATCTTCCCAACCCAGGGATCGAACCTGAGTTTCCTGCATGGCAAGTGGATTCTTTACCACTGAGTCACCAGGGAAGCACAATGCTCCAAATAAAAGTTTTTTTTTTTTTTAAAGACACAATTCAAGAAGTCTGACCTTACAGTGCTACCATTAAATAAACATGGTGAATAATTTCATTTTTTAAAAGAGAAATGAACAAGTAAACAGATGAAGGAAATAGGTGGGAACTGATTTTCTTCCTCTTGTGACTCAAAGCTTGGTTCATATTTGTTAAAATGTGAAGACACTAAAAGAATCCCAACCCTGAAGTAGTTTTAAACTAAATGAGGAGAAAAAGACAGTAACCAAAAAAACATGGTCAAAAGAAACATGAACTTCACTGAGAATCACAAATAGTGTATGCGAAGCCGGGACTGGTGCAGTGCTGGTGGCTTAGTCATTCAGTCATGTCCGACTCTTGCAACTCCATGGACTGTAGCCCGCCAGGTTCCTCTGTCCATGGGATTCTCCAGGCAAGAATACTGGAGTGGATTGCCATTTACTTCTCCAGCTGCAGTGGTGGAAGGACTCAAGCAGGCAGTGGCGGTAGCACAGAACAGGGGGACCTGCTCAATGTACTTGCAGGCAGAGGAGGAAGCAGAGCCTCCGGTGCCTCTGGGCATCAAGAGCAGTTGAATTCCTTACCCTTGGGCCCCTTTCTTCGACAGGTCATGTTTCCTCCAGAAGCAAACACACAGCCTAGCCTCCTGCTGCGCATCTCCCTCCATCACGATGCCAGTCCTGCAGATGGACTTCAGAGGCAACAAAGGGACCAGGTGAAAGGAAAATGTGCTTTCTGAGTAGAAAGGTATGACGACTGAAAACCAGAGATCAGGGATTGTATTTCTGCATACCACCTGGGGTAGTCAGGGATTATAGGATGAGTTCTCAGAATCAATCAGCCCTGCAAATCATGTCCATGTCCCATCCCCCCCAACCCACCCACCTCAGGAGAGGCTATACAATAGCAACATCGCCCACAATTAAAGTCAGACCTGGTCCCTGTCAATCCATCTCCCCATATAACATGGTTTCTGTGAAGAAAGATGCATGTGTCTGTAGATGCTAATTGACAGCCAGATTCAATTCAGGAACATCTCAGAAAGGAAGGATCGGCCCTTCCATTTAACAGCCTCTGCATCTTTAAGAGCATTTAGGTGTTTTTTGCATGAGTGTGCATCCTATTTTTCTACTTTCCAGTGACATCTCAAGGCCGTAATTCTCTGTTATTAAATTGTCAGTCACTGTCTTATATGTGCTTGTGACACTTAGACATACGTTGCCAGGAAGAGAAAGAAAATAAGGAGAGAGGGAGGTAGGAAGGGAAAAAATAAAAGAAAAGAAAGGAAGGGAGAAGGAGGGGAAAATCTAAGATAGATAGAACTAAGTCAGTGTTTCTACAGGAACAGAAAACAATAAGAAAATAAACTAAAACCCCATTACACTGTGACTCTGCTATCTTAGAACCTACATATCTTTTTTATTGAAGTATAGTTCATTTATAATATTCTATTAATTTCTGCTAAACAGCAAAATGATTCAGTTTTATATATATATATATATATATATACACATATGTACATTCTGTTTTATATTCTTTCCCACTATGGTTTATTACAGGATATTGAATATAGTTTCCTATACTATACAGTAAGACCTTGTTTATCTGTTCTATTCTATATATAATGCAATAGTTTGCATCTGCTCACCTCAAACTCCCAGTCTATTACTCCACCATATCCCCTTTGTCTTGGAAACAACAAGTCTGATCTCTCTATCTGTGCGTCTGTTTCTGTTTCATAGATAAATTCATTTGTGTCACATTTTAAATTTCACATATAGTGAGAGCACGTGGTATTTGTCTCTCTTTCTGACTTACTTCACTTAGATTCTTAGTATCAGTCATCTCTACGTCCGTCCATGCTGCTGCCAATGGCATTGTTTCATTCTTTTTTGTAGCTGAGTAGTATTCCATTGTGGAGAAGGAAATGGCAACCCACTCCATTGTTCTTGCCTGGAGAATCCCAGGGACAGGAGCCTGGTGGGCTGCCGTCTATGGGGTCGCACAGAGTCGGACACGACTGAAGCGACTTAGCAGCAGCAGCAGCAGTATTCCATTGAATATATGTACACATCTTCTTTATCCACTCATCTGTCGATGGACTTTTAGGTTGTTTCCAGGTCTTGGCTATTGTGAATAGTGCTGCTATGAACATAGAGGTGCGTTGCCTTTTTGAACTACAGTTTTGTCCAGACATGTGCCCAGGAGTAGGATGGCTAAATCAAATGGCAACTCTGGTTTTAGTTTTTTGAGGAACTTCCACTCTGTTTTCCATAGTGGCTGCACCAACTTACATTCCCACCAATGGTGTGAGAGGATTCCTTTTTTCCCCCACACGTTCTCCAGCATTTGTTATTTGTAGACTAAATGATGGCCATTCTGACTGGTGTGAAGTGATACCTCATAGTAGTTTTGATTTTCATTTCTTTAATAAGCAACGTTGAACATCTTTCCATGTGCCTCTTGGCTACCTGTCAGAGCCTACATATCTTTAAAACAGTTGGAATTTTACTTAAATAAACCTGAATTAAAGAACTCTAAAGAGCCTCTTGATCAAAGTGAAAGAGGAGAGTGAAAAAGTTGGCTTGGAACTCAACATTCAGAAAACTAAGATCATGGCATCCAGTCCCATCACTTCATGGCAAATAGATGGGGAAACAACAGAAACAGTGAGAGACTTTATTTTCGGGGGCTCCAATATCACTGCAGATGGTGGTGCTGAAGAATTGATGCTTTTGAACTGTGGTGTTGGAGAAGTCCCTTGAGAGTCCCTTTAACTGCAAGGAGATCAAGCCAGTCGATTCTAAAGGAAATCAGTGCTGAATATTCATTGAAAGGACTGATGCTGAAGCTGAAGTTCCAATACTTTGACCACCTGATGCAAAGAACTGACTCATTGGAAAAGACCCTGGTGGGGAAAGACTGAAGGCATGGGGAGAAGCAGATGACAGAGGATGAGATGGTTGGATGGCATCACCAACTCAATGGACATGAGTCTGAGCAAGCTCTGGAAGTTGGTGAAGAACAGGGAAGCCTGGTGTGCTGCAGTCCATTGAGTCACAAAGAGTCGGACACAACTGAGCTACTGAACCGACTGACTGAAACTGTTTAAAGACTTGCTCATTGGCATGTCCCTAGGTCCTAGATGAGGATCTGGCACATAATAGGCACTCAAAAAACATGTCTTCACTGGATCATTGAATTAATTGGATTAATTTACATATCTTGGTCAAGAAAACTATCACAAGGCATTATTACTACTTGAAATGTTTTATTTAAGTGGAACTAAAAATGAAACAGGTAACTATCCTTTTAATTAAACTAAACACTATGACACAGAAAATTGTTTAAAAAGTCGATCTTTGTGCACTCCTTAGCTCAGAATGGAGCCTGACACTCATAACTTGGGATGACACCACAGGCTGGATACTCACATCACTGCACAGAAAATAAAACCAGCTCCTAGTCAATACTGTGGAGAAGGTGATGGCTCCCCACTCCAGTACTCTTGCCTGGAAAATCCCATGGACGGAGGAGCCTGGTAGGCTGCGGTCCATGGGGTCACTAAGGGTCGGACACGACTGAGCGAATTGACTTTCACTTTTCACTTTCATGCATTGGAGAAGGAAATGGCAACCCACTCCAGTGTTCTTGCCTGGAGAATCCCAGGGCCTGGGGAGCCTGGTGGGCTGCTGTCTATGGGGTCGCACAGAACTGGACACGACTGAAGCGACTTAGCAGCAGCAGCAGTCAATACTGAGTCCCAGCCAACCCCTTACAGTATGTTCCTTTTGAAGGGACTGCCCATGTGTTCTCCATTCAATGGAGAATACAGCGCAGATGGTCCTTCCCATTGACCAGCCACGTTGGCAGCATGACACCACTACAGTTTTGGAAAAAGATGGATACATTTCTTATTCTGATACTGTAGGCTTAACTAGGCCAGTGAAACCTTTGGGACTTTATATGGTTATTTCATTCCTTACTCTTTCCAGCAATTATTAACAGAATTCTAAAAGGACTTCAAAGCATCCATGAGAATCCGGCTGTCTGTGATATTTCAAATATTTGGCATTCATCAGAAAAAAATCAAGTTAGCAGGAGATGTAGCCTGGGTGATGTGGGGAGGGAGATGTTATGGAGTGAGGATGAGCAGGGTGTAGTGGTTATGTGTCATCCTGCCTTCTGCCAGGGATTTCAGTCTGCAAATCCCAGGGAGCTTGTCCACACAAGTCATCTTATTAGGACGAAGAATGGCACTTTGGGGAAAAGGACACCAAACACATTTCAGAGTGCTTCCTGCCTGGGTGGCATTGTCTGGTAGCATGAGCCTGGCTGATGGGCAGCATGGTGTCTTCAGGGCTACATGTGAGAGCAGGTCAGAGTAGCAGCTGTTAGAGTAGAGGCTGAAAAGTTAGAAACTGAATTAAGAAAAAAAGGGTGGGGAGCTTCCCTGGTGGCTCAGTGGTGAAGAATCCACCTGCCAATGCAGGAGATAGGGGTTCTATCACTGGTCTGTGAAGATCTCTGATACCACAGAGCAACTAAGCCTGTGCACCGCAACAATTGAGCCTGTGCTCTGGAGCCCAGGAGCCACGACTACTGAGCCCACCGACCAAAACTACTGAGCCCACCCACCCAATGCCCTAGAGCCTGTCTCCACAGCAAGAGAAGCCACCACAATGAGACGCTCTACAGAGAAACCCCTCTTGCCTCAAGTAGAGAAAAAGCCCACACAGCAATGAAGACCCAGCACAGCCATAAATAAATAAATCTTTAAAACAAACAAACAAGAAAGATTCAGAAACTGTGCATTGTAAGAATCTGTTGAGACCCTCACTTGCTTTTCCTTTCTCTTTGTCAATGAAAATAATACTTTTATCTGAACATTCAAATTTCATGTACTCTACCTTTCAGGGTTATACAGTTAAAATAAAATACTGTTCATGAAATATTTCCTGAGTGTCTCCTCTGTGCCCGATGTGGGGCAAGGCCCTGAGGACTCAGAAATAAATAAGATACAAACCTTCCCCTCTGGGACTTCCCAGGGTGGACAGAAATTCAAACCCACAATCTACAGACTAGTTGAACATGAATCCTGGGCTATCACTTCTCCTCTCGGAACATCCACATGACAAGTTAAGAAGGGATTTTCTGTGATTTATGGAATCTCCAACCCAGAAGCTTAGTTTTGGACTAGAAGCTCAGAAGACAACTAGATAAAGTTAAACATGTCAGTTGGCCATATTAACTAACAGTTGCCAATCAATGGGCTAGAGAAGTATAAAAAATTTCCTGGTAGAAATGTAACCTAAGCTTTTCCAGGCCTCTTAAATCTATGGGTGCAGATGGCATCGCCAATGCAGCAATAATGCACATCTCATTGGCTCTTAACTACATCTACTTGAAAAGGGATCAATCCTCCTGGGCTTGTATCTGGAAATGCCCAAGTGTCTCTTGGGATCAGGAACCTGTCTGTGAAGTACATACCCTTGCCACATTCTTCTTATCTTCTGCCCTCCACTTGATGTCCACTTCATCGAAAGTGTCTGTCAATGGTCCTCTCATGTGAATACTCACGTCTGTGACACATGTGCCCTCCCAAAGATGCCAGCCCTTGAGACTCCAGAATGACCTTGGGAGCAATGAGATGATTGTCTCTCATCCACTTATGTCCTAGACCGTATGTGTCCACATGACTCCCAGAGTCCTCATGGAAAGGAATCCTTCACTTTCCGTCCACCTTCATCATAGTGCTCCACACAGGGGCGTGGGGGCCATATTTTCATTCCTCTTCCTCCCATGCACATTAACTCAGTAAAATAAATGTAGATTCCAGTGTACTTTCCACCCTCCAAAAAGAGTTCAGATGTGTCTGAACCTGGCAACTGACATAACTCAGGTTTAAAATGGAGCCCTTGATGAAGGTGAATTCTGGACTTCTGTGAGTCACTGAATTTAAATTTGGTTCATTTATTCTTTGAATAATACAGAATACATTAGGTATTGGATATTGGGAATACATTGATAGAATTTTTCTGAAGATATACTTAGAGACTTTCCTGGTGGCAAAGTGGATAAGAATCCACGTGCCAATGCAGGAGACAACAATTCATTGCCTGGTCCAGAAAGGTTCCACTGTGCTGCAGAACAAATAATTCCACATGCCATGGAACAAGCAAGCCTCAAACAACTACTGAGCCACACTCCAGAGCCCATGCTCTGCAACAAGAGAAGCCACTGCAGTGAGAAGCCCACACACCCCACAAAGAGTAGCCCCCACTAGCCACAGCTTTAGAAAGCAACGAAGACCCAGCACAGTTAAAAATTAAATAAATAAATAATAACTGGCATTAAAATCATTAATAAAAAAGATATACTTGGTCTTGTGCTTATAGAACAAGTAAATCAACAAATAAATTTATAATTATTAAGACAAAGTGTTATGAAGGAAGTGAACTGTAAGGGAAAGGAGATTTTCATAGGCCTACTAATACACAGCCAACATCCTGGAGCCAGTTTTTGAGAGATAATGCTTTATTGTCTATTGTGTGTCAGCTAACACAAAGCTGTTGAGTTCGAACAAAATGTCAACCAGGTAATTCTTACAGCTCAATAGGTTCTATAGAAGGTAACACCCTGTACTTTCTGCAGTGATAAGCCACAGACTACCACTGTATCACTGAAGAGGATTTGGAACTGCTCTCAAGCTCCTTGACTCAAAAGATTACACTGTGCTCTTTGTGTGTGAGTTTTGAGGTGTTAAGCCCTTCCATCTTGATGCTGTCTGCAAACTTGATGATGCTCATAATTGCATTATCCAGGTTGGAGATTAAAACAATAGCATACTAATTTAGTGTCATCTACTGACAGTGTCAACCCAGGTGGATAGATAGTAAGTGAGTACTACTTAAAAAAAAAAAAAAAAAAACCACTTCTTGTTGATGTTAATGCCGTGAAGGATGGAAATGAAACCCTTTAAGGTCAGAGAAGGCAATGGCACCCTACTCCAGTACTTTTGCCTGGAAAGTCCCATGGACGGAGGAGCCTGGTAGGCTGCAGTCCATGGGGTCACTGAGGGTCGGACACAACTGAGCGATTTCACTTTCACTTTTCACTTTCATGCATTGGAGAAGGAAATGGCAACCCACTCCAGTGTTCTTGCCTGGAGAATCCCAGGGACAGGGGAGCCTGGTGGGCTGCCGCCTATGGGGTCACACAGAGTCGGACACAACTGAAGTAACTTAGTGAATGAGTGATGCTGTCTGTATTGCCTTCTCCCTAGGTACACTCCCCAAGGGAAACTGAAGCCTTCTCACATGATCAACAATTCCCAGAATGATTGGGATGGCCATGAAGTATTTTCAGACCTTACCCATACTTACCAATTCAAGCATTTCCTCACTTATGATCCCTCATCACAGGCATGTAGTTTTACTTCTGCCTTTCTGTGTCAAACTCTGTATGAATCAAGTTACTGCAGGCTGGTTTCACATTTAACAACACTGTAGCCTTGGTGCTGCATTATATTGCATTCAATATTTTCCTGAGACTTTATGTAAATCAATTCCTTTAAAAACTAATAACGTATCCCAGTGACTCAATTATAATTTCCAAGAATGTTTCCCACCGGGACTATGTTGGCCACAATGCATATAACCTTCACATTTAGAAAGCAGCCTGTCTTTACCAGTGCATGATCTATATGCATTTAGTGGCCTGCTCTATAATGTGTTAGGCAAATGGACAAATCAATTCATATGGTCATTAGTCATCAATTGATAGTTCATCTGTTATAATGTGTCACATTAAATCAGCATTGCATTAGATGCTCTTACTGATCTGGAAAACCTGAGTGTTTAAGAAATCGCAAAGTTCAGGCTATTGTTCTAGATATTTTATACCACCCAAAACTTTCTTGGCTGAATAAATGTTCTTTTAAGCAATGCTCAGAGTATGCAACAAGATGTTACTGAGCATTTTAGTGTAATTATGTAGTTATTTTTAAATTGTTAAATATTAATTGACCATTTATTTACTGATTGATGAACTTCATGATCAAATTAAATTTCTAATAAAGTGTACTGATGAGTATGTTTCCATCTGGAAACAGCAACTGTTTAACCAAAAAAAAAAAAAAAATGCATTTAAAGAAGCACACAGTGGATGTGGAAGTCAAACATGTAAACAAAAATATAAGTATTTCACATATAATGTGAAACTTACTGATGAAATATCGATTAATCTTGGTGAGAAAAAAATATAACCAGAAATAAAATTAGCACTTTATCAGATTATATATTGTCACAGTGATTACGATAAACCCTTCTCCAGTGGCAGATGGAAGAAAAGCCCACAAAGATGAATACACAAACACACACACACACACACACACACACACACACACACACACCCCTGTGTGCAGAAGAGCTACATGTGGTAAGTTTAGGACAGGAAACTCTTTAGTAGCAGATTTTGAATAAGCACTTTTCAATGCTGTTCAGATCCCTCTTTTAGTACAAGTTCATTCCAAGAGAAAAAAAAAAGATTCACAAGCTGATAGAGGAACCGGCTCTGAAAATTCTGCTCTGTGGATTCTTGAAATGAACAAAGTAGGCAGTGATCTTTTGCAGGCTAACAATACCCCGTTGTTCACCTAAAAAAGTTCTTACTCATCCTCAACACCCTAGCCCCTCACTACCTCTTCTGTGATATCTTCAGTGTCCTTGATCTGCAGTCCCAGCAAAAACAAACATTTTATACACATTTTACTTAAATTCATATTACTCCTTGTAAAATATCCTACCTCCCTCAGTGCTCTTAAGAGACTGGATTGTGCTTGCTTATAAATCTGTCTCCCCACTGCTTCAAGAGCCCGTTAGGACTATGAATTTTATCCATGTATTTCCAACTTCTGTCTCCAGCATCTCTCTCAATACCTGGCATGGAATAGACAAGCATTCAGTAGTATTTGTTGAATTTGTTAAGTAGATAAATTAAATTAAAATTGATGAGAGCCTCATTTCTCACCTCTGCCAGAGAGAATCGAATGGAATTGATCAAATACTTCCACCCTTGACTTCCCTGAGTTGTTCTATATTTCTGTTATAGTTCTCAATTATTTTTGAATACTTCCCCTGCCATTACCATGACCTAATCATGCATATTTTTATGAAAGTGTATTCTCTCTCATCTGAATGGATGAAGTGGAGTGAAATGAAGAGTGGGGGATAGTATCATTACACGGCTATAGGAATGCAAAACGCAGGCCAAAGAACATCTGTCAAACGTTGGCGTCTGAATATTCACAGGCAGGTCGTTTAAGTTCTGTGATCCTCAGTTTCTTGATTTGTAAACTGAGGATGAGAATACTTCCCTTTGGGTGTGGCCGTGGGAATCAGAGCTATTATATAAAAAGCCATGACAGAGCCCCTGATACATAAGAGGTGCTCCATAAATCACAGAACTATAATGTATACGAAAGTACTTTGTAAAGTGTAGAGCTTGATACAGATGTTAGTTACAGTGTTACCCCTCATCCTGGTACTTCAGTGTTCTCCAGACTCATCATCATTGTAATACATAGAAAAGTATCCGGGACGAAGCCGTAGTAAAGCTCGGTCCCCTTGTCACAGTAACCAAAGAGGGGAAAACAGAAAAGGGCACAATGCACACCTGATTGCTTTTTGTTATATTCATGTCCTTTGTGGATGATCAAAAGCCTCCTCCCCTTTACCACCTAAATGAATCCTGTGACACTTTAACAAGTCTTTATATCACTAGAAGTCCCAAGTAATTGTCTCCTTCTGCTTCTACAATGGCCATCACTCTGAAGCAGAGACTCTTCTGCTGTTTATCTCCATGCACATGATCACCCTGGCATCAGCTGGTCCTTTCCACTCCTCAGTCCTCCTCCATCAGCCAGAATTGGAGCTTCACTTAGACATTTTGGGACACAAACCACCAAACCCAACTCCAGCTAGTGTCTCAGGAAAGCAGTCAAGCCTCCAGACAGAAGTGGAACCAGAAACTGGAAATACTGTGGGAATCTCAAGAGGTATCATCTTTATCAACTCTGCTTGTCTTTTCTTGCCTGATTTGTTCATTATTCCTTCTCCATGACCTGCTTTCTCTGTTTGTCAATTCAGTTGCCAACCTCCCTTCCCACCCTATGCCTCTCTCTCTTACCAGTGCTCAATTTTCTCACTTCTCTTCATTCCCACCAGAGAGAAATTAATCAGCTTAACTGAATGGGGCATGCACTCTGTTCTCATCAAAGTGGAGAAAGGATGGGAGAGCTTCACATGCTGTGAACATAGGGGTCAGGCCAGCCCGGGTGGATGGGCAGGCAATTCTCACAAGTCGTGATGATAACAGAGGAAATTCATGTGTACCCAGAGAGTGTGGTTCACACAGGATAACATATCTGAGGGTCCAGAGCATAGGCAACTAAGTGATATCAGAATCAGTCCATTTAAGTTATGTAAATTCTAGTATCTTTGACTACCACTCCATTTCCCTGACCAATGGCAGCTCAGTAAGTTGTAGGACAGGCACCCTTTGCTTTTATTCTTTTTAGACACTATCTGTGTGCTGCTAAGTCACCTTGATAGACCTGCTTCTGATCTATAGAGGAAGACTGTACAGTAGAAAGTCCAAGCCTGCATCTGAGTTCTGATTCCATGACCTGAGTAAGTCTCACTGCTCCTCAAAGCTTCAAGGTACACACTAGTATGATGGGATGATAACATCTGCCCTGCCTCTGCTTAGAATTGTTAGGATAGTGTCTACAAACAGGTGTTAAGAAAACTACTATATATAACATTGATAACTAGTAAGGACCTACTGTACAGCCCAGGGAACTCTACCCAGTACTCTGTAATGGCCTATATGGGAAAAGAATTTAAAAAGAGTGGATATATGTATATATACAACTGGCTCAGTTTGCTGTACACCTGAAATTAACATGACATTGTAAGTCCACTATACTCCAATAAAAACTATTTTAAGATGCAATCTTTTTATTTTTTAACTTTGTTTATTATTTTTTGCTGCACTGGGTCTTCGTCGCTGTGTGCAGACTTTCTCTAATTGTGGTGAGTGGAGGCTACTCTCTTGCTGCAGAGCACAGGCTCTAGAGCATGGGCTCACCAGTTGTGGCGCATGGCTTAGTTGCTTTGTGGCAGTGGGATCTTTCCAGACCAGGTACCAAATCCTTGTGCCCTGCATTGGCAGGCAGATTCTTAACTACTGGACCACTAGTGAAGTCCCAATAAAAATTTAAAAACAAAAACAAAACTTTGAAAACTATGAAGCATTTTATGAATGTCAGGAAGAACTGAGGCTAAAATTCTGCCTCTGGGGTCCCTCTGACCTGAATTTAAATCCTGGCTCTACCACTTATTAATGTGTCACTTTGAGCAAGCTATCATAGCCCTCGGAGCCTCCATTTCTTTATCTGCAAAATTGGTATTAAAAAATACTATCTCATAGGTTTATTATGAGTTAAATGTGATGATGGGAATAAAGTGCTTTCAAGCCAAGAGGATGCTTGCAGACAGGAGGGAGGGGTCACCACCTGTTGCCAGCACTAGAGAGTCAAGTAAGACATGAGATCTTTCCATTGTACAGAGCCTGTGATCGTCTAAAGGAAAACCTTGATCAGACCCCTTCCAACAACCTGCAAAGATAAGCCCTCTCTTATTTACATACAGACATATCAGAGGTGAAGTGAGATCCTGGAAATACAGAGAGTGGTTGAGGTGTGGAGGGGGAAGAGTGTCTGTGGCCTGTCTTGGTGAGATTTTTGCTCAGGACAGAACAGTGATTAAAACATACCCCTGTTACATGGGCATTAACTTAATAATCCTGCTAATATACAATTACAAACTGAGATAAGTGCTCTGAAGAAATTTTGAGAGCACTTAAGAAAGAGATGTGACCTAAAGTGGAGGGTCAGGAATGGGTTCCCCTGAGGAAATGACATTTAAGCTTAATTTTCAATCAGAAGTGGCAGTTAATTAAATGAAGAGAGTGGGGAAAATGCATGGCAATGGCCCATGCTGCTGCTGCTGCTGCTAAGTCACTTCAGTCATGTCCAACTCTGTGCAACCCCATAGACAGCAGCCCACCAGACTCCCCAGTCCCTGGGATTCTCCAGCAAGAACACTGGAGTGGGTTGCCATTTCCTTCTCCAATGCATGAAAGTGAAAAGTGAAAGTGAAGTCGCTCAGTCGTGTCCAACTCTTAGCAACCCCATGGACTGCAGCCCTACCAGGCTCCTCCGTCCATGGGATTTTCCAGGCAAGAGTACTGGAGTGGGTTGCCATTCCCATGATGCGTTCTAAAACCCGGACAAAGGTCAGTGTGTGTGCAGAGGACAAGGGATATTGACATAGAGTGAAGCTGGAAGGATGATTCAAACCATGCAAGAACTGGTAAGAATGTTGGTCACTGGCCCAGGAAAGATGGGAAATCACTGAAGGAATTTAAGTGGTAGAAAGATCACTCTGGTTGTAACATGGAAAATGAATGAAGAGGCACCACAGTGAAAGCAAGGAGGCTATTGCAGAAATCCAATCAAGAGATAACAGGCAGAATAGCTATAATCCCCACTTTCTATAGATAGTTTCATTATTATTGTTGATGTAATTAATTTTTTAGGACCTTAGCATCTTATTTTATTTTTTAAGCATATATTTATTTGGCCGCACCAGGTCTTAGTTGTGTGGGATCTTCGATCTTCATTGCGGCACGTGGTATCTTCAGGTGCGGCATTTGAACTCTTAGCTGCAGCACGTGGGGTCTGGTTCCCTGACTAGGGCTCCAACCTGGGCCCCCTGCACTGGGAGTGCAGATTCTTAAGCCACTGGACCACCAGGGAAAGCCCAGGACCTTTTCATTTTAATTTTGCCCAGTATTACTCTCCTTAAAAAAAAAAAAAATCTCAGAATTTCTGGGTTGGTGAGCATGTTGAGGTTCTAGGAGGGTAGTGAGCCTGCAGAGAGCATCGGAGCCTCCCAACCCTTCCCCCATACCTTGCCCTATGCATTTTTTCCACTTAACTGTTCCTGAGTTGTATCCTTTTACAATAAACCAATAATCTAGTTTCAGAGTGAAGTTTAATAGGTATTAAGATATCAAAGGGTTTCCCAGGTGGCGCTAGTGGTAAAGAACCCAGCTGCCAGTGCAGGAGACAAAAGAGATGCAGGTTCAATTCCTGGGTGGGGAAGAGCCCCTGGAGAAGGAAATGGCAATCTGCTTCAATATTCTGGCCTGGAAAATACCAAAGCTATTGTCAGAAACATAAAGGTTTAAGTTGAATTGTAGATTTCCCCAAGATCTATCCTGAGGGCTTTTGTCATTCCAGATGCAGTAGTAGCTGAACTGGGAGGAGCTAGTTCCATGGACGGAGGAACCTGGTAGGCTGCAGTCCATGGGGTCGCTAAGAGTCGGACACAACTGAGCGACTTCACTTTCACTTTTCACTTTCATGCATATGGAGAAGGAAATGGCAACCCACTCCAGTATTCTTGCCTGGAAAATTCCAGGGACAGAGGAGCCTAGTGGGCTGCCGTCTATGGGATCCCACAGAGTTGGACACGACTGAAGCAACTTAGCAGCAGCAGCAGCAGTACCAACAAAGGGAAGCATGGAAGGGCAGTTTAATTAATTTTGCTTCTTAAATTTGCCATTGATACAAACCAACCAGCACAGAATCAGCTGCCCAAGAATGGACCACACCAGCCCACTGGTACCCAAGTACATTTCCTGCCCACTGAGGAAATCAGTTCTTCCCCAGCATCCATTATTGTCAATGGCAGCTAAATGTGACTATTGATACTTTTCAAATCTCATTCTACCTCTGTATTTATAACAACCATCTTGGATTTTGAAATATACACTAAAAGAATATAATACCCAAGGATTACTTACCAACATGTCTGACCCCATTTTATTCTAGGTGATTTCACCTTCTTCTCAATCTCTTATTCTTTGAGGATGTGAGGATTTGGTTTTGAGTACTAAGATTTGTGGATTATTAGAAAACAAGGTGTCCAGAGGATAATGACCAAGACAGGTTCAAACTATGACACAGAAGATTCTGAAAACTGGAAATGGTTTTTCCTTACAAAGGGAAACCTTTGGAATTGACATAACAGAAGCCTTTCAAATGTATCACTGTAAATAAGCAGTAATTTTTTTCCTGTGTCACCCAAAAAAGTCAGAAATAGGACTGATAGGAAGATTCCAAATAGGTGCAGAAATCTGCATAAATAGAGCAAAAGTTAAATCTTTCTACTATATTACCTATGGGTAGAAGAGGCAATATTTAATCCCTGGAAATATTGAAACAGAATCTGGACAAAGTTGGGGAGAATCAAGCACCATATGGAGGCTGGAGCTCAATGATCTTCTAGGTCCATATTGAACTTTCCCCTCTAGTCTACCTATTGCCCCAGCAGCAACACAAATGTGGGAGAGGATAAAGGTGGGCATGATTCCCAGGTTCAAATGGCAGAGGAGAGATTACACCCTAGAGAGAGGCAGGCTGGTGTTTGCATAGTGTGAGTCTGTGTTTAGATGACTGCATTTCAAAAATATGTCTACTTTTTTTTTAACCATTGGTTTGTCATCTAAATCTTAGTCCCTTCCACTATCATGGATTTAACTATAAGGCATATTCCCTGCTGCTGATTTGTATAAGACAGCTACACTTAAATCAATTCTTTGGCGCTCAGCCTTCTTTGTGGGCCGAAGAAGTGATGCTTTGGTGGTAATAGAGAAGACTCTTGAGAGTTCTTTGGACTGCAAGGAGATTGAACCAGTCAATTATAAAGGAAATCAACCCTGAAGATTCACTGGAAGGACTGATGCTGAAACTGAAGCTCCAAAACTTTGGCCACCTGATGCAAAGAACTGACTCATTGTGAAAAACCCTGATGCTGGAAAAGATTGAGGGTGAAAAGAAAATAGGGCAACAGAGGATGAGATAGTTGGATGGCATCACTGACTCAATGGACATGAGTTTGAGCAAACTCCAGGACATAGTGAAGGACAGGGAAGCCTGGTGTGCTGCAGTTCATGAGGTCACAAAGAGTTGGACACGACTTAGTGACTGAAAAACAACAACAACACTTAAATCAGTCATAATTTGTAAAAGTGAAATTGCTATTTTTCCATTCATTTTTCAAGCAAAATTTGTCAGGAAAAACCTATAGGGATCTTAATTTCTTTTAAAAACCTATGTTTTATGTGCTTCAGATGAGCAGATTTTATAATAGCTATTTAAACCTGGCATGCTTAGCAATTAAAACATAATATTTGGTGATGAGGAGATTCTAGTTACAAGTTTCTTTTCCAACACCCGGACCATTTAGTTTAAAGGAAAAAAGCAAAGAAGAACTTGGTCATGTTGACATGACCCACATCACTGACATGACTAATGCTTAATTCAGTCATTGTATTCTACCTTTTCCTCATCTCCCCAGGCACAAAAGAACAGTACTAATTATTGCTCTTGAGATGTGGTAAATCTCCAATGCGCCTTCTGTATATGGAAATGGCCTCAGCAACCGGATGAAGCAGAAGTTGGTCAGTGGTCCTACCTCATCACTCCACACATCCATGCAAGCTCATATTAAGAATCTCTTTCCTCATCTCCTACCCTTACTTCCTTCACTTCCAATCAACGTTTTAAGAAAAAAAAATCTCCCGCTGTTATTACACGTCATTTTTATTCTCTTTTCACTTTCATCGCTTAGCCTCTCTTCCTTCCCTCTTGGTGTGTGTGTGTGTGTAAGATGTGTGTACACACATACATACACATGCCTGTTTCCCTGATACTTGGGTGCAACACTTCAAATGTCTCTTCTCACAATGCTACTTTTCTTTCACAATCAGAAGAGAAGTAAGTAGAGAACAACAAACAAAAATGGACCCAAAGATATTCAAACAATAACCTAGCTTTTAAATTTGGGTAAAGTAATGTCTGGAACTTTGGAGTGTTTGTATTTTTCATCTTTAAAAACATTATCTTTGAATATCTTCAAAACTTGGATGAGTAAGATATCATTTAAACATAGTAAGAACATGAACTTTAGAGATAGTAAATGGGTTTTAGAGTAATATGACAATTATACAGTCAGATAAAAAGTACTGGGAAGACCCATCCCACACTGCTTTGAACATGCTATGTGGTATAGCCATTCCAGAATCAATCAGGCAGTACTTAGTGAAATTAATTATGATATTACACATAGCCCAGCAATCCCACTCCTATGCATATACCCCACATGCCCACATTCCATGTTATGATATTTGCACAGATATTCACCAAGACATTCTTGCAATAGCAGAAAAATGGAGGCAACTTGGGTGTCCATTACTGGGGAAAGATTATGTAAAGTACAGTGCACTCATTTCATAGAATACAAATCAGCAGAAAGAAACTGAACTCATATACAACAACATGAATAGATATTCTAAACCTTACCTCCTGGACTTCCTTAACTTAGACACCTACTTCATCAAGATACAAGAAGTATCTTTAGTTCCAGTTTACTAACAAAGTTATGTTTAATGTATCTTAATCAAGTATAATCATTGGAATGACATCGCATCACATTTGCCATAGACTACTGGTTAAAACCCAGTCACAGGTCCTATCTACAGTCAAGGGAAAGAGATTACACAAAGATGGGAATGCTAGAAGAATAATAATTAGGGGGTCACCTTGAGGTCTGTCACCACACCAGGCAATGTTCTAGACAATGAGATTACATCAGTGAACAAAAGAGAAAAAAGTCTGTCTTCATAGAGAGTACAACTGTGTGTGTGCACCCTCGTTTTAAAAACAATAGGATATTGTATATAATCCTTTGTGTCTTGCCTTTTATTTTATAACCTAGCTTGGAAATTTTTTCCTTCAAGTACTTATAAGATCAGGTTATTCCTTATAACAGCTGCATAATGTATTCAACCATTTTCCTACTCATGGACTCTGAGGTTGTTTATAGTTTTTCCACTTAACAATGCTACAAAAAATGCCCTCGTACGTGTATCACTAGATTCTTATGCAGCCTTATCCAGTTTATTTCCTTAAGGTCAAATGAAGTTTCTACTATGTTCTAGCCTTGGCTCTGCTTCATCTAGGTATGGGAATTGGGAAAATTACTTAAGACTTTGTATTTAATTTTCTTACTCTTTATGGAAGGATAACTGAAATGCACTCTCATGTTCAAAATGCACAAAATAGGCACCCAGAGCATGGTAGACAATTTATATATTATTCTGCTTTTTTTTTTGATCACTATATCAACTACTTTATGAAATATAGCCCAAATCTTTTGTATCTTCCAAATTAGACAAGAGAAAAAGGGTGTTCATAGAATGGATGATAATGAGAAAAATAGACCAGAGTGATGGAGTGTCTTTTGTATAATAAGGTGACTGGGAGTCTCTAGATAGCTTCAAGATGGGGGTTGTTCCCCCAAAAGACCAAGATGTGATTAGACAATTGAAACTTTCAGTCTCCATTGACCCTGGACCTCAGGGGAAGGGAGAAGGGCCGGAAATTGAGTTAATCAACAGTGGCCAATGATGTAATCAATCACAACTGTGTAATGTGAAAGTCATTCAGTCAGGTCCAACTCTTTGCAACCCGATAGACTATACAGTCCATGGAATGCTCCAGGCCAGAATACTGGAGTGAGTAGCTGTTCCCTTCTCCAAGGGATCTTCCCAACCCAGGAATCAAACCGTGCTCTCCTGCATTGCAGGTGGATTATTTACCAACTGAGCTATCAGGAAAGCCCCAAATGAAGATTCCATAAAAACTCTAAATGACAGGGTTCAGAGAGCTCACAGGTTGGTGGGCATGTCGAAGTGCTGGGAGAGTGGTGCTCCTGGAAAGGGCACGGAAGTTCTGCATGCCATCCCCATATGCTGCTCTACGTGTCTCTCCCATCTGGTGGTCCCTGAGTTGTATCTTAAATGTAGTTTTTATTTTATTTATTTATTTTTGGCCTCACCACACGACACTTGGGATCTTAGCCCCCAACCAGAAGTCAAACCTGTACATCCTACTGGAAGCATGGAGTCTTAACCACTGGACTACAAGGAAGTATCCCCTGAGCTGTGAAAAGGTGAGGGAAAAAAAGAGAGAGAGAGAGAAGTAACTTTGAAACAAGGATCGATAATGTCCCTCGATGCTCCCTGATCAACTTGGCCTTGATATTTGCTATGGTCCAGGCCTGTCCAATTTAATTGTCTTAATCAAGATCTATCCTTCCTCCCTTTCTCTTTATTATTTGAAACATACACCTTCAAATATATACTCTCTGTGCCTCTCAAAAGGACATGTAGATTTTAACTTTGACAATATACTTACATAATTTAAAGCTGGTATGCTTGAGAGGGCACCATTGAATGCATATACATATAAATAATAGTGTTCTTTACTTACTACAATGTGCCCAGCCCAGGGGTAAGATTTCACTGGTGCAAACTTCACTCCAGATAGGAAGGACTCACCAGTGAAGTGGATATTTGAGGAAGGGGAAATGCTTGCAGTCATAGCTTCAAATCACACCACAAGAGTGGTCGCCTCTCTTAAATCTTGCTCTGTCCAAGAGGGCTGATGCATCTGAGGAAATGTTTCACTATATGACCCCCCAAAGGAAGACCTTCACAATGCTCATATAATGTGTGAGTCTTTAGCCTTCAACATGTGTTTCTTCATTTTTTTAAAAGAAAAAAATAAATAAATAAAGGGCTTTTCCTTAGCTTTAAACTCAAGAGGGAAAAAAAAGATTGACTTGAGGGGAAAGAACTCAAGAAAGTTTTCCTTCAAGATCCAAACAAAAGATAAAGACCTCCCCTGATTAGAAAGGGGGAATGAACTCATTGTGGCCAGAATCTTTTCTCTGTCTCCTAAAGAAAAGGAGAGAAGTTTTACCAAGAAGTCAAAATCTTTCTTAGCTTTGCATCTGCAAGTGGAGGGATCTGTCCAGAGCGACACCTAGTGGTCTCCAGACTGCCTTTAGCAGCAAGAGTCATGAAGAATATAAAGGTGTGTGGATTCAGCCTTAGTAAAAGAGCCCTTTCCCTCCCCTCACATCCATAAGCTGTGAACAGACTGAGCTGTTTATTGGTTTTGATTCCAATACCACTACTTTCTGGCCACATAACCACTTATTGTTAAATCATAGGGAAAATTAATATTTAATATTTGAGGATTGGGTAGAAGTCACAGAGTAGAAAGGAATCGTGATTCCAATGTGCAAAAGAAAAAAAAAATGGCCTGTCTAAATCTGAAATCTGCAAGGCAGCAACGAAGCACAGTATCCAAACCAATAGATGCCAAAGGAACAATGGGTTTTGCAGTTAGATTCTTCTGACTTCATGCCAGAGTTTATTCCCACATGGTTCCCACTCTGCCATTAAAATCTCACCTGGGTGGACCTCTCCAGTTGCCCATCTGTATTCCAGATTGGACTAGGGGATTTAGGGAATGAAGACATTTCAGCTTATCCTGATGATATGTTGCTATTCAGGAAAAATTTAGAACTCCTCCTTGATGCTGTGAGAAAGGAATTTCTACTTTCTCCTCTTATCAATAGATTCTCTCTCAAGCAGGCTGCAGAAAATTTTGGATTTGGATTCTTATGGCTTGAATTGACAAGGACTTCTTTTTACGGAACCTGCCAAATAAAAATTGAGGGAAGCCATTTAGAAGTTATCAAATTTAAACCTTCTTAAAACTCCATTTTTACATATATATGTATGACTGAGTCCCTTTGCTGTTCACCTGAAACTGTCATAACACTGTTAGTTAATCAGTTACACCCAATACAAAATAAAATTTTTTTTAAAAACCAAAACAAAAAAAAAAACCCTTCTATTTTGAGAATTTTAAAAGGTGATATATAATATGATTTAATTTGGCCACCAAAACAGATAATGATAGAACATTCTGGGAAATAATAACTGAGGGAAAGAATTTAGTGGAAGAGTTTTGAGTAGCTCAAATTCTAGTAAAACCTTAGATAACTGGTTTTCCCAACTTGTAAACAAAGGTTAATTGGACCCAAAATTTGCAGGCTACTTTTTTATCTGGCAAGAGATCATTTCATTATACTTTCTAGTTGATTTTAAAAAACTATTTCCAAAGAGGATCCACAGAATATTTTCAATCACAAAACTGGATGATGGACCCTAACGATTTGCAAATGTGTTTCCCTTTGTAATTTCCACAGGTATGACTCTACCTCATTGGACTTGAACTATACCTCTCCTAACCCACTACCTTATAAGTTGTCCAACCCCAATTACGTTAGTTTCCTTCTTGATGAATGTCAAATGAGCAAGCAAGCGTTATACACATTTCTTCCTCTACCATCTACAGTTTTGTGTTCTCTGTCACCTTAAAGTAAAATCTCTTTAGAACAGCCTACAATTTTGTCTGTAGAGCACTTTTGACTCCAAAATCAGCCAATTATGGCCTATGCTGCATTACCTCAATAGAGAGTCCCCATTTTAAAAACTAATACAGGCACTTCGGCAGTCCAGTGGTTAAGACTTCACCTTCCAATATGGGGAGTGCAGGTTCGATCCCTGGTAGGGGAGACAAGATCCCACATGACTCATGACCAAAAAACCAAAACAGAAAACAGAAACAATATTATAACAAATTCAATAAAGACTTTAAAAAAATCATTAAAAAAAAACTAATATGGACCCTGTATTTGATCACATGGTTAGGGCTATAGTTGCTGGCAAAATCTTTTTAAAGAAATAACAGTTTCAAATAGGGTAAAATAAGAACATATCTGAACTTCCTCGTTTTAAATCAGTAACTTAATAAGGTTTTTTTAAATGACTTGGGTGCATACATTCCTTCACCCCCATTCTCAGGTTAATTAATTAAATAATAAAGACAAGCATTTTCACATATGTAAATGGCTTCATTTTATTGTCATGCATTCAGTGGTCTTAAGAAACAGTTGGCCCTACTTTCTACACCAAAAGTTTACAGTCAAACACAAGCCTACAGTCATTTTTGAAAGAGGTCCACAGCACCAACATTCACTGGCTTAAGGTTATAAACCTAAAACATCATCATCCATTCAAGTATGTCGGTATACACTTTGTAGGTAATACTTAGATTGCCAACGCAATACATTCTTGGGTGTTCCATTGAATTCTTTTGTGTCCCATATGGGGCATTTGATTACAACTCCTATAAAATATTTCTAGACTATTGTGGCTGTAACTAGAGACCAAAGTTTTAGGGTCTTGAAATATCTAGTTCTTTAATAAATTAGAATGAACCCAAAACTGCTTCTTGAGGGGAGTTTTGGCCTAGCCAAGGGATACTGTCTCTCCTTATCCTGATGTGCATGGTTGCAGCGAAGGCACCTAAGGAGGAATGGTCTTTTACTCTGGCCTTTCTCAGGTTCTTCTACTTTCCTCAGAGGGCATAAACCCTACACCCAGCTCTGCCCAGTAGAAGAGTACACAATTCCCTTCTCCAGCAATATATACAGAAAAAGAAACTGAAGAATGTGATTAGAATGAGGATTAAATATTACATTAAACTACATTTGAAAATATTGCAAAAAAACACTAAATCTTCTACCTTTTCACATTAAAGATAAGCAATTTGATCTCAAAGCTACTCAATATTTATCAAAAGTTTGGTTGAGGATAATATTACTAACAGGAAAATCTTTGGTAAACTTATGGTCCACTTCTTGAATCAAGAAAGTAAGTTAGAAAAAATGAAACTGAATGAATTTAGTAAGTATAATTTTATAAGAGGGATTAAAAATATAAATCAATATAAGAAAAGTTTATATATATTCCCAAAATTTTTTACCAGAAATTTTGGGGATACATCTCTAATATTCTGAGAAATAAAATCATGAAAGATATGCATAAGTACATATCCATGAGAAAAATCATATCTTTCATAGGTCATATTCACCTCACATATTCATCTGCCATTGACAGGTAAAGAATCTTAGTGCACCTGGAAAATATCAGATCCTGGAAGACAAGTGCCCTGATTTCCCATACTGACATGCACTGGCCTCTTTAGGATGATTAAGCTCAAGGTTCCAAGGTAACTGAACACACATAAGTTCAAACAGCCTTATAGCTTTGTGCACTATAGCTTCCTTCACTTATCCATGGATGTTATAATACTGTGTTCCATATATTTTAATAGAGAGTATAATTCTGTCTTCACTCCACCCACCTCCCTGGTTCTTTGCTCCAACCTGTCTAATTCAAACAGAGAATTGATGGGTGCTTACCTGGAAACTTGTCTAACTGTTGACTAACACTTTCCTAAATGGAGACACAGAAGCAGAAAAACCGACTGTTCAAAGGACAATGGGGCATGTGTGTGAGTGCTCACACATATGGTCATGTATATATGTGTGTTGGGGGATGGGCATTTCCTGATGTTTTTAACCCTTAAGATTCCTAAATCACCAGGCCCCCAAATACATGCATGAACAAAATCCCACAGAATTGAACAGAAAATACACAATTTATTAAGAATATTTAGAGGCTTTAATACCTTACTTCTAATTGAGGAAAGAACAAGACAAAAGATGGACAAGGAAGCAGAAGACTTGGAGAATTCGGTAAACCAACTAGAACCAGCAGGCATCTTAGAACACTCCATCCAACAACAGTAGAATCTATTTTCTTCTTAAATGTACATGGGACATTCTTCAGGGTAAACCACATGTTAGACCATCACATAACCTCAATAAATCCAAAAGGAGAGAAATATTACAAAGTACAGCCTTCAGCCATGATGGAATGAAATTAGAAATCAAAGAAAACTGGGAAATTAGCAAACATGTGGAAATTAAATAACATAATACAAATGTGCATACATAATAATAATAAATACATACACAAATAATAATCATGTACCAAAAAGAAGTCACAAGAAAAATTAGAAAATACAGTATATTGAAATGATTAAAATGAAAATATCAACATTCTAAAATTATGGGAAGTAGTGAAAGTGGCACTTAGATGGTTATTTATAGCTCCTCTGTCCATGGAATTCTCCAGGCAAGAATACTGGAGTGGGTTCCCATTCCCTTCTCCAGGGGATTTTTCCCAACCCAGGAATCAAACCTGGGTCTCCTGCATTACAGGCAGATTCTTTACTGTCTTATTTATAGCTATAAAGTTCTATATTTTAAAAGAAAATCAATAACTTAGTCTTAATCACGAGAAACTAGAAAAAGGACAGCATATTAAAACAAGAGAAGGAAGGAAATAATGGAAATTGAACTGAAAATGAATGAAATAAATAACAGAAAAATAACAGAGAAAATAGAATTAAAATTCAGTTCCTTTGAAAAGAGTAACACAATTAACAATGTTGATCTAGACAGGACCAAGAAAAAAAACATGAAGACTCAAATTACTAAAATCATAACTGACATAGGGAGTCGTACTATCAACCTTACAGAAATAAAAAGCAGTGGTTATACAAAAAAATTTATGTGCCAGTAAATTAGGTAGCCAGATAAAATGGACAAATTCCTAGAAAGACATGAAGTACCAAACTAATTCAAGAAGAATTAGGATATCTGAATAGACCTGTAAGAAGTAAAGCGATTGACTCAGTAATAATATATACATACATACACCTTCCTACAAAGGAATCCCAAGATGAGGTGTCTTCACTGGTGAATTCTACCAAATGTTGAAGGAAGACTGAACACAGGTCGTTCACAAATGCTTCCACAAAATAGAAGAAGAGGGAATATCGCCTATCTTGCTGTATGAGGCCAGCATTACTGACGCAAAACTAGACAAAGACATCACAAGAAAGGAAACAAGAGATCAATATTTCTTAGGAATATAAATGCAAAATCCTCAACAGAACTAGCAAAGCGAGTCCAGTGACATACAAAAGTACACCACAACCAAGTGAGATTTATCCTAGGAATGTGAGGTTGGTTCAGTATATAATAATCAACCATGTAACATATCATACCAATAGAAAGAATATTGAATAAAACCCACATGATCATCTCAATAGACATAAAAAAGGTACTTGACAAAATCAATCACCATTTCATGAATGAAAAGTGTCAACAAGTTAGGAACAACACTGAACTTCCTCAACCTGATCAGGATCATTTATGAAAAATCCATGGTTAACATTATACTCAATGAAAAAAGAAGGAAAGCTTCCCACCTAAATCAACAAAGAGGGAATTCCATTGCAGTCCAGTGGTTAGGACTCCGAGCTTTCACTCCTGAGGGCCAGAGTTCAATCCGTGGTTGGGGAAGTAAGATCCCACAAGCTGCGCGGCCATGGCCAAAAAATTTAAAAAATAAAATAAGATAAAGATATCTATTCTCTACACTTATATTAAACATTCTGCTGGAGGTCCTAGCCAGGACAAGTAAACAAGAAAAGGAAATAACAGGCATACTGAAAAGGAAGACATAAAACTATCTTTATTTGCAGATGTCATGATTTTGTACATAGAAAATCCTAAGGAATCCACATTAAAAAAAATTAGAACTGATAAATTCAACACTTGTAAGCTACAAGAGAAATACATAAAAGTCAGTTGTATTTTTATACACTAGCAATAAATACTCTGAAAATGAAATTAAGGAAACAGTTTCACTTACAACAGTATTAAAAACAATAAAATACCTAGAAATAAATTTAGTAAAAAAAAAAAAAAAGTACAAAATACTGTTGAAAGATATTGAGAATATCTAAGCAAACAGAAAGAAATCCCATGATCATGAGTTGGAAAGCTTAAAATTACTAAGATTAGTCTCCAAATTGACCTACAGATTAAATGAAATCCCAGCTGACTGTTTTGCAGAAATTGACAAGCTGATCCTAAAATTTATGTATAAATGCGAGAGATCCAAAATAGGAAAGAATAACTTGAAAAAGAGCAACATAACTGAAGAATTCAAATCAAATTTCCTGATTTCAAAACTTACTATAAGTCTTCAGTAATCAAGACAATGTGGTAGTAGCATAAAGTGGACAAACATCATGGAATACATTTCAGAGTCTAGAAATAAACTTTACATTATGGTCAGTTTATTCTGAGAATTCAGCTGAGAATAGGGAACTCCACAGAGACCGAAAAGAGACTAGTGGTTGTCAGGGGCTAGAGAAGTGGAGGCGGGAAAGAGGGTAAGAAGGAATGGTCTTCATGGCTCTTCTCTTTCTCTCTTTAGTCTCTAAGTCGTGTCTGACTCTTGCAACACCATGGACGGACTGTAGCCTGCCAGGCTCCTCTGTCCCTGGGATTCTCCAGGCAAGAACACTGGAATGGATTCCCATTTCCTTCTCCAGGGGATCTTTCTGACCCAGGAATTGAACCCAGGTCTCCTGCATTGTTGGCAGAGTCTTTACCGACTGAGCTATGAGGGAACTGGGCTCCTTTTTGAATGATAAAAATGTTCTGGAAATACATAATGGTAATGGTTGCACAGCTGATTTTCATACTAAGAAATGAATGGAATGGATGGATTAATATTCTAAATCATTCTTATATTTCTGGACTTTTTAAAAAATGTGTCCTATTAGATAATTATTCCTGAACATACCTATTCTCCCCATATAGACTGTGTGATCCTTCAGGACAGGAATTCCATAATATCACTTCTGTACCAAGCAAAACATTCCCACATATTAGGAGATCAGTAAACTCTTTGTAAATAAATTGTTGTCCTCGACACTTCAAGCTTTCCAAGTTTTCCCTTGGAGATTTCAAGATAGACTCCAAGACCTCCAGCTTAGCTTCTCCCACTCACCTTTGAGATTTGCAGCTATTGTTTGTCCAATAGTTAGAACCAAGAACTTCTTTATATCAATGCTGATAGTATTCTGCTTCTCATCTGAAGAGCTAATTTACTAGAAATGTTTTTCATCAGAAGTCCAATCTCTGTTGTGTCAGCCTTCCCGGTCTCCCAGCCCCTCCTGACGAGTATATCCAGTCTTTCCTGTTCTTTCCCTTCCTGCCACCTCTGCCTCTCCTCCCTTCTGCATCTCCTGCTTTCTAAACTGGGAGCTCTGTAGCCAGACAATGAGCACTTCCTAGTACCAGACTCCCAGTTACCTCCACTTTCTGCCTAGGCCTTCATTCGTGCTCATACTTGTTCAGTAAATACAGATGGGAGAAGGAAATAGCAATCCACTCTGGTATTCTTGCCAGGGAAATCCCATGGACAGAGGAGCCTGGTGGGCTATAGTCCATGGGGTCTCGAAAGAGATGGACACAACTAAGCAACTAAACAACGACAACCTAGTACATACCCCGAACAGTTCTAGTTGCTGTCACTCTGATTATTTTTTTGCATTTATTTATTTTGGCTGTGCCAGCTCTAAATTGTCACATGTGGGATCTAGTTCCCTAACCAGGAATTGAACCCAGGCCCCCTGCATTGGGAATGTGGAGTCTTAGCCACTGGACCACCAGGGAAGTCCCACTTTGATTATTTTTTGTTTATTCAACCACACAGAATTGAAGTGTTTGCTTACACAACTAAAGGAATTTATGCTGCATAGGTAGGAACGTTAGAGGGATTCGTGTTTATAGTGCTGATACCTCGTGATAAATTAGCTGACTCACTGAGTAATAATTTCCACATTTGAAGGATCTTGGGAAATGAAGCAACTCCTTTTCATCTACTATAGGCACTAGTATTTTCATCAGTCCCAATTTCAAATCCATCTTGCAATTTAAGCAAATTGCCATCTGCTGCTTGGGTTGTACTGAATATGGCTTCAGCGCTACTGTTACCTTCACAGAAGAGAAAGAAAATTCTTGAGCATTAACATCTTGCTTATATATGTATTCATGCCGTGTGATTACTGGCAACTCTCCAGAAAATTTGGCCTAGTTTCTGAAAGCCTCTTCAGTCTGTCATATTAAAAGATGCACCATAATTTAATCAAGTCAAGAATATGATTATCTGCATCTAATACTTTTTCTTTTTAATAGTGCAACAAAACCCTTCATTCCTGTTTTATGAATTCCTCAGGGAAGTCAGGGGAAGGACTTCAGAATAAGGTGAGTTCAATCAGCCCAGAAGGGCCCGTGTGTTCCCACTGCAGGACTGCTGGAGTAGAGAAGGATTAGAAAAGCAGGACCCCCAGCTCCCAGACTGACAGCTTCCGTTTCCAAAGAGACGACCTCTGTATAGTGCTTGCTTTGGCCTGCCTTTTTCTCTCACTTTTCCTTAAACCACCATTAGTCCCATTTAATAGCAACTGCCTACAGAGAAGAGGAACTAAAAAAAAAATTTTTTTTAATCATGTCTCATTTGGTCTTGATGCACAGCTGCCAACTTTGCTGTGGTGCCTCGCAAGTTGAAAGTTTGGTCTGTCAGGAAGTGGACTGTGTCCACCTACTCAGACTTCTCTCCAGTCTGGTAGCTGAATGTCTTCCCCTGAAGGTTCAAAGGTTTTTTAAATCCTGAAAATGATTCAGGTAATCTTAGAACTGGAAGTCCCCTTAGAGTCTTGTTCCTCAAAATTTAGTCCATGAACCAGGAGTAACAGCATCCCACGGGTACTTGTCGAGATGGCAGATTATTGGATCCTACTGCAGATGTTTATAGAATCAGAATTTTGGGGGGTGGGGCCTGGGAGTCTGGATTGTAACAAGCTTTCTGGGTGATTCTGATGTACACTAAATTTTCAGAAGCCCTGGCATGTTTATTATCTGGTGCCATTTTAAAAGTCAGACCTCTTGCCTAAACCCTGATCATTTCTCTCTAAGACCCTCTGGTTTGGATACCTGTTCCATTGTTTCTTGTCTCTCTCACTGTCTTTTCTACTGGGTTAGGTTCTTGATTCTACTCTCCATTGACCTCTCTGGACCAGACTCCATTCCTGCATACTGCTTTCTGTTTTTACTCACTTTGCTGGGCTTAATCGCTGACCTGTTTACTTATGATAGCCACCATCATATTTCCTTTCTAACCTACCTTCCTGCCTACAGTGACTCCTGACCTGACTGCAGATGGCAAAATCTACACATGAAACCTTTAGGCATGGTGCCCATTAGCACTGGTCTCCACACTGTTCTCTGTGCCACCTGCCTTTCCCTCTTGCTGCCTGTCTTCCACACAGCAGCCACTTATTTTCCTAAAGAAAAAAATTGATATTATCCTCTGCTTGATAACTCTGGTAGACTTCCAGTTTTCTGCAGGATAAAGTCTAAACTTCTTAGCATGACATTCAAAGTGCAGCATAGGCTGAAATAATCTATATCCTGAATTTCATCAATGCTGTCCCCCTCAGCCCTAGTCTCACTCTTCTGCCGATTTGCTTGTTGACCTCAGTGCCTTTGCACCTGCTATTTCCTCTGCCTGAATCACTGTTCTCCCTACTTCTCCAGCAGGTAAATGTCAACTAGTCCTTTAAAACTCAATCCAACTACTTCCATGCCTCAGTAAGGCTCTTTCTATCTCCTCCAGCCTGAGTTACCTTTACTTCCCGTTAGGTACTTCTTTGCAACTCTTATTTCACCTCTAGTGATGTTGTGTTGGGATAGCTCCTCTAGGCCCTCCTGCGCCCGCGCAGCCATGGCTCCTTGGATGTGGGGTTGGTGCTCCCGCCCGTCGCCCCTAGCCTTGGGCTTGGGGCATGGTGTATCTCCTCCCGGAAAAAGCAAGAGAGTTCCAGAAAAACATCTATTTCTGCTTTATTGACTATGCCAAAGGCTTTGACTGTGTGGATCACAATAAACTGTGGAAAATTCTGAAAGAGATGGGAATATCACATCACCTGATCTGCCTCTTGAGAAATTTGTATGCAGGTCAGGAAGCAACAGTTAGAACTGGACATGGAACAACAGACTGGTTCCAAGTAGGAAAAGGAGTTCGTCAAGGCTGCATATTGTCACCCTGCTTATTTAACTTCTATGCAGAGTACATCATGAGAAACGCTGGGCTGGAAGAAACACAAGTTGGAATCAAGATTGCCGGGAGAAATATCAATAACCTCAGATATGCAGATGACACCACCCTTATGCAGAAAGTGAAGAGGAACTAAAAAGCCTCTTGATGAAAGTGAAAGAGGAGAGTGAAAAAGTTGGCTTAAAGCTCAACATTCAGAAAACGAAGATCATGGCATCCAGTCCCACCACTTCATGGGAAATAGATGGGGAAACAGTGGAAACAGTGTCAGACTTTATTTTTGGGGCTCCAAAATCACTGCAGATGGTGACTGCAGCCATGAAATTAAAAGACGCTTACTCCTTGGAAGGAAAGTTATGACCAACCTAGATAGCATGTTCAAAAGCAGAGACATTACTTTGCCAACAAAGTTTCGTCTAGTCAAGGCTATGGTTTTTCCTGTGGTCATGTATGGATGTGAGAGTTGGACTGTGAAGAAGGCTGAGCACCTAAGAATTGATGCTTTTGAACTGTGGTGTTGGAGAAGACTCTTGAGAGTCCCTTGGACTGCAAGGAGATCCAACCAGTCCATTCTGAAGGAGATCAGCCCTGGGATTTCTTTGGAAGGAATGATGTTAAAGCTGAAACTCCAGTACTTTGGCCACCTCATGGGAAAAGTTGACTCATTGGAAAAGACTCTGATGCTGGGAGGGATTGGGGGCAAGAGGAGAAGGGGTCGACAGAGGATGAGATGGCTGGATGGCATCACTGACTCGATGGACGTGAGTCTGAGTGAACTCCGGGAGTTGGTGATGGACAGGGAGGCCTGGTGTGCTGGGATTCATGGGGTCGCAAAGAGTCGGACACATCTGAGCAACTGATCTGATCTGATCTGATGTTGTGTTAGACTTGTCAGTTTATGCATCTTCTTCACAAACCAAAAACTGTTTGTGGGTAGAGATGGTGTCTCATCTTAAAAGAAATACCCAGAGTCTAGCATAGTGTGGGGCACATTGTAGAAATGAAATAACTATTGTCAAATATTGTCAATGAATATTCAGATGCTTAAGAAGTATGCCCCAAGGAATATTACAGACCAAGTCTTTTTATCACTGTATTAAGGTATAAAATAAATCCTTTTGTAAGTAAGAGTCTAATTTTCTATTGTAAAGAATTGTTTTGTCTTAGCATCTTGGGCTTCCACCAAAGACAAGGTGGCTTAAACAACAGACATATTTTTTCTGGAGCCTGGGAAGTCTAGAATCCAGGTGCCTGCAGATCTCATTCTTGGTGAGGTCTGTCTCCCTAGCTTGCATACAGCAACCCTCTCACTGTGACTTCACATGGCAAAGAGAGTGCTCTGCTCTCCTCCTCTTTACAAAGGCCCCAATTCCATAATAAGGGCCCCATCCTCATGACCTCATATAAGCCTAATTACCTCCCAAAGGCCTCATCTCCAAACACTATCACATTGGGAGTTAGGGCTTCAGCATATGAACTGGTGGGGGTGGGGGGAGGCAAACATTCATCTACCACACTTTGTAATATCAAATGATCAACCCCTTTTCTTCCTCTATGAAATGTTTTCATATATCTAATTGTCCTAATAAGGCAATTTGCACATTATTTTTTAAAGAATATCTGAAATTCTGTTGTCTTTCTAATTCAGGAGGCTCTTTGCCAAAATCTGAGTACCACAGGATTGTTTTATTATGACTTCTGATAGAATAGGGTGTCTTAGAAAAAGTCAAGAGGTGATATGTAGTTGTGAGTTTGTAGGTATATGGAATTTTTAACGTTTTAAAAAATCTTTAATGTAATAAATAATATATGAAATAAAACTTTGTAGGCTTTTATGAAGAAAAATATCTTTTAAATATTTTAAAGTACTATCCAATTAAAGTTATTTAAAGAAAAACTCCATGTTGCCTAAAATATATTCATACCTTCACAAGTGATTTTACTTGAGGCAGCCAGCAAGGTTGTGGTTTCTAGGGAATGGATGAAGGGTGCCTAGAGTCTTTGTGACCACGTGCTGTCTAGGGCTGTGCAAAGCACAACCTGTGCAACCGTTCTTGATGGTCTTGTTGCAAAATAAAGGGTCTATCCTTTTGCACAGACAGACCCTTCCTACTTGGGCTTCCTCCATACTGATGATTTAATCCTGGCTGCACATTAGGTCAATTAAACAGACTCTTTGGAGTCTGGGACTCAAATACCAGCTTTTCAAAATTTATGGGTATCATTTTTGTGGCTCCAATGATTATAAGAGTGTGTTGCTCCTGGTATTCAGTAGGCTGGACCTAGGGATGATATGTCTCCCATACTTCATGTACCAATCTCTTAAACAAACAATTGTCTTGTATTTTGCATTATTTTTTAATGTCTGATTGGATTTTTCATGTTGCTAAAAAGAGTTGTTTATTAAAGATCTCATCCTGGAAACTAAATCTGTATTACATATAAACATATGTAAATATATGTAAAAATATGAAAGCATTTTCATAGTTTTAATATATATCGAGTTTTTTAGGAAGCAGCCATTCATTAATCAGAAGACTGTTCTCTTTTAAGTTCACAACTTTACCAAGAGCTCTTAGACATTTTAGAAAAAAAATTAGTTTACTCAAAGCAATGCTATTCCTGGAATTTAAGTCGCCAAAATAAAACACCTGTATCAACCTGCATTTGTATCTAGATTCACAAAGGATCCTATATATATGTCTGTTTTACTGTCTTCTAATGTAATTGTGTCTGTGCAAGTGTGTTAGTCACTCAGTCATATCCGACTCTTTGCAACCCCATGGACTAGAACCAACCAGGCTCCTCTGTCCATGGACTTCTCTAGGCAAGAATACCTGAGTGGGTTGCCATGCCCTTCTCCAGGGTATCTTCCTGACCCAGGGATCTAACCCAGGTCTCCCACATAGCAGGCAGATACTTTGGGCTTCCTGGGTAGCTCAAATTGAGCCCCAGGGAGCTCAAATTGTGTCTAAGCACCAAGTGAAATACATAGTATCATATTGTTTTCTTATAATTACTCCTTGTATTTTAGTTAGAGAATTATACTGAGTTTTTAAATTATGTGTACATGCATGTTATCTACAATTCACCCACCAAGAAAATAAAGACAGCCTTACAAATTATTTGTTATTAAAAGGGGCCCTGGGATCTGAAATGGTTGACAATGACTGCCATTGGTTGTACTTTCTCTCTTCAAATTGTTGCCTCATAAGAAATGATTTTTTGGAGAAGGCAATGGCATTCCACTCCAGTACTCTTGCCTGGAAAATCCCATGGACAGAGGAGCCTCGTGGGCTGCAGTCCATGGGGTCGCTGAGGGTCAGACAGGACTGAGCGACTTCACTTTCACTTTTCACTTTCATGCATTGGAGAAGGAAATGGCAACCCACTCCAGTGTTCTTGCCTGGAGAATCCCAGGGACGGGGGAGCCTGGTGGGCTGCCGTCTCTGGGGTCGCACAGAGTCGGACACGACTGAAGTGACAGCAGCAGCAGCAGCAAGAAATGATTTTTAAAAAGCCCCACCTTCACTGGTTCAAACTCACACCCTTTTCAACTTCTGAATTGAAATTAATCCCCAAACATTATTCCCAATTCTTTTTTGATGCTAAACTACAAAGATCCTGAAGACAGTAACTACCAATTTGAATGAGGGTTTGTTTGCTACCTATCATTATAGAGTATATCATTGTGTCGCTTTAAAATACCTTTTAGGAGTTCTTAGTTGACTGTTCCAAATGAGGTTTTTGTTCATTTTTCTAAATTTTTTTCTTAATAGATATTGGGCAACCAATTCAGTTTTAATAACTTCTTTGAAGCAAATGATCTATTTATCCAACCCCTCTTCAACCACTCACTGTTACGTTATCCCCTTGACCTGGTCATCACTACAGCTCCTATGAAATCTTAATTTCAAGCATTCTAACCTCTGCTCACAACCTTCTATCCTTATAGTCACCTGCTCTAGAACACCCATCCCAACAGTTCATTGAGACCTCTAATCCATTAAACTTGTTGCTTCCTCACTATATCCAATTTTCCCATTTTTTCCCCACATTCATCTACCCATCCCCCACAATGCCCTTGAGTCTTCAAGATTATTCTCAGTTTGGGAACTGACAGTAGCTGTTTCTTCTGCCAGAAATACTTTAATGTCTCATACCTGAATGACTCACTTGGAGTCATTCATATTTCAGCCTAAAGATTACCTGTTCAAAGAGATCCTCTCTAACTATCCCATCTAAAGCAGCCACTTGGTCCAACTGAGATCACCATCATATCATCTGTTTTAAGTCTCTGTAAAGCACTTACTACCAATAAGAATTTTTCTTGCTGATTTATGATATGTCTCCATTCATTTCAGTATATGCTACGTAAAAGCAGAGAGCTTGTCTGTCTTAATCACTGAGAAATTGTGCTTGACGACAAAGTAGGTATTCTATAGATATATAAAGATGTAGGAAGGAAGGAAGGATGGAAGGGAGTATGAAATGAAAGGAGGGAGGTTAGAAGGAAAGAGAGGAAGATAGGAAAAATAAAGCAAATGTTAATACAGAATTATTCCCTTTTTAAAAGGTGAACACATGAGGACTACATGAAAAAAAAATTAAAAACATAAAAGTAACAATGATGATGGTATGATAAGCTTTGACTTCCCTCATCCCCATTCAGGAAAGCTGATCATCTCACCTTTGCACCATGACAGTGCTTTTTTGCAAGTCCATATAATAGCACTTCTCATCTTGTGTTATAATTATTTATTGACGTTGTTGTCTCTCCCAATAAAATGTGATCTCCTTGTGGGCAAAGAATGTGTCTGATTCATATTTATAGCCCTACTGGCTGACACAGGAAAATAGTAGAAGCTTAATAAATGCTGAGAGAACAAATGGGTGAAGGAAAGAGAGAGAAGAAAACACTAGAATTATAATGCAAGGGATAGAAATTATAACAAATTTCTCTCTTTTGGATGCCATATCTCCTCTAAGTCATTGAAAATGAACACAGGAAAGCATACTCTTAAAAGATGTACACTTGCAGGACAGCATGGCAGAGGTTAAGAGCATGGATTCTAGATCCAGTCTAGGATTAACATTCCAGTGCAACTGCTTCTCAGCTAAGTGACTTTGGACAAAGTATTTAACCTCCCTGGACCTCAGTTTCCTAGATGATAAAATAAAGATAAAGATGAAATCCACCTCACAGTCTTGTACAAGAAATAAAGACATAATATATATGTATTGGTTAGCTTTGGATGCATTAAAAGTGACCCAAAATGTAAATATTTATAACAATAATTATTAGCTCATTATTCCTTAGGTTGACAATTTGCACTGGGCTTAGCTAAGCAGTTCTGCTGGTGCCCCCAGGCACTCAGCTGGCAGTCAGCTGGGGCTGGTTGGCCTCACTTGCATGTCTTGTACTTGGCTTGGACAACTCAGTTGTGTATCTCTAGCATGCAGCAGGCTGGCCTGGACTTCTTCATGTGGCAGCTGAGTTCTAAGGCTGGAAACGTGAGATCACACATAAGTACCCAAGCACTTTCTAAACCTTTTCTTGTGTCATGCTGCTGCTGCTGCTAAGTCGCTTCAGTTGTGTCCAACTCTGTGTGACCCCATAGACAGCAGCCCACCAGGCTCCGCCGCCCCTGGGATTCTCAAGGCAAGAACACTGGAGTGGGTTGCCATTTCTTTCTCCAATGCATGAAAGTGAAAAGTGAAAGTGAAGTTGCTCAGTCATGTCCGACTCTTCAGGACCCCAAGGACTGCAGCCCACCAGGCTCCTCCATCCATGGGATTTTCCAGGCAAGAGTACTGGAGTTGGGTGCCATCACCTTCTCCGTTCTTGTGTCATATTTGCTGGTATCTCTTTGGCCAAACAACCCATGTGGCCAAGTCCAGAATTAAGATGTAAAGAAATAGTCTACTTCCCAAAGAGAGGAGCTCAAATATATTGTGGTATGTTTTGAAAAATATACAAAAAAACACACAGAAAAACACTTCAGACAGTGGCTATCACATAGTAAGTAGTATGTAAGTACTAGTTAACAGTATATATGGCAATACTTGTTCAGATATTTAGAATCCTGCTGCTATAACACTTTAAGTAAAAATGAAAGGGAATTACAAAATTAGAAGTAGAGACAGGAAACAGAACCAGAATAAGACATAGTCTCAGCCAGTTTTATCTTATGGAAAATAAAATGGAAATTCAACAAAACTTCCAAAACCTAACTCCACTTCTAAGAGGCTGTTCAGTATGGCTTAGGGAGGCAGCATCCTGAGTTCTGGGAACAAATTGCCTACTTCCTGGCTGGCTAATTTGCAACAAATTACCTGTCGGCATCTGTAGCATTGGGGAAATGTTTAAGTTTTAACTCCTATGGTCCTTGTGAGGATTTCATGAGCCAAAATATGTGAAGTACTTCTGGCACTTGGTGAATACGGAATGAAAGTTATTATTTTTCTTATTATTTTAGAATAAAAAATTATCTAGTACTGTTTAGAGATTTCCAACCTCAGCAACACAATGGAATTACCCAGGGAGCATAAAACAACTAACACCTGTCTCACTCCAGAGATCCTGATGTAAATAATCTGGAGGGAGACCCAAGTAGTTCTAACATACAACCAAAATTGAGTACCACGGGTCTACCATAGAGGATGTTAGAGATGATCCAGAGCAAACACTTTACTGCACAAATGAGAAAACTGAGACCCAAAAGAGGTGATAGGAATTGTTTAATGACCCCAGGTAGTTGGTGAGAAAACTGGAAACCAGTATCCATAGACTCCTATCCATGGCTCTTTCTCTTTTATCTGGTAACTGTGTGGACAGGTTAGCCCAGGTCAGCTGGGAAAGAGGACGCTGACCCCGTTAAGGCTACCCAATGCCAAACTCAAGGCTCCAAAATTAACTCCAAGGCTGATTTGTTCTCCCTTGACTATACAACCTTCTCCCTGAACTTTCAGGTCTGATTCAATAGCATTCAGATTCTGCTGTTGGCTGTTGGAATTACTTTTATTTCATTTATTAGAGAAGAAATTCCACTGTATTAATAAATACCCATTCCTTCAAGCTCAGAGCTATATTTCAGAGAGGGCAAGTGAAAGTGTTAGTTGTTCAGTCACGTCCGACTCTTTGTGACCCCATGGACTATAGCCTGCCAGGCTCCTCTGTCCATGGAATTCTCCAGGCAAGAATACTGGAGTGTGTAGCCATTCTTTTCTGCAGGGGATCTTTCCAATCCAGGGATGGAAGCCAGGTCTCCAACATTGCAGGCAGATTCTTTACCTTTTGAGCTGCCAGGGAAGCCCATTTCAGGGAGGGGGGCAGACATCTCTTCATTTCTGTTTTTCTTCTTTCTTCCCACCCTCCCTTCTCTCTCTTCCTCTTCCTCCCCTCCTTCCATCCCTTCCCCAGCTCCACCCTACAAAGGACAGTTGTCTTAGATTACTACCTTCCTCGATCCTTGTGAATTATCTTTACTGTAGAGAATTTTCTCCTCCTTTTAAATTGTTTGTGGAAATAGGAATGCCCCTCAGTTCATAATAGTGATTCTGTTGAAATGCCAATAATTCTCAGAATCAGAGGACCAGCCTCCTTGCGAGGTCAGGAAAGATGCAGGGAATTCTATGACTATTCCCTTGGTAAAAGGCTGACACATGAGGGCTGAAAGAAACAGGGCTGGTGGTGTCAGGAATTCCAAGGAACAGAGTATTCAAAAGAAAATTATTTTTCTTTTTTCCTCTCCAGCTTTAGCATATACAAAGAGTAACCCTTTGTCATTTTCTTAGAGTTTAATTACTAAGATTGAAGGGAACAAATTCAATGAGTAAGAAAAAGGTGAGTACAGAACAAGATTCTCAGAATCGTGGCCTTTAAAAAAAGAAGTATTCTTACATTATTAAAGTTGGATAAAAAATTGAATGTACAGTATGATCTAATTTTTCATTTATTATATATATATGTATATATGATTATTGTAGAGAATATTTTTTACCACTGCTGATCTGAAGCTTCTGCTTCTTTTATGATGAATATGTATTACCATATATCAGAAAAGCAATAAAATCATTATTTTAAAAACAAAACAAATGCTAAACATTGATCTTAGAATAAAACCCTGAAGTATTTTTTTTTATATTCATTATTCCCTAACTGTTTTCTTATGATGTCAGGATCTTAGGAGAGTCATAAAATTAACTGATTTCTTTAATTGCATATTGATTCATGCGTGCATATGTTTGTGCATGCACGCTCAGGTCTGTTGTATTTTTGGCCTTTCTTCCAACCCCCGCTTATCACTTTAGGCCAATTTGTATCATTTCCCAGGCCTTCTCAGCATTTGTGACATTTCCAATTCCATCTGCAGATTTAATTAACGTGCTGCTTCTTCATTCTTTCACATCACTGATAACAAGAGACATAAAACTGGACCCAGCACTGAATGCTATGCCATCTCGCTACCTCCCATAACTGGACACATCCTTCTAGTTTGCCTAGTTTTGGAGCCAAGCTGATTGAAACTGATTTTGCAAGTAAGATTCACTCAGACATTGCATCAAATGATTTATGAAGTCCATGCAGCCGTGTGGTATCCCATTAATCACAGACACTACAATAATCTATTTGTGTGCAGCAGTCCTCATAAATCGGAATAAAGTAAATTCCACAAGTGCATCTTCAGCTTTTGCGACAGGGTACATGGTATTATTCAGGGCACAATCCACATAATGCAAAGTTAGCAGAGTTGCAGATTCCTGAGCTTGGTCAAGCAAGTAAAAATATGCATTCATTTACCAATGCATGCCAAAGCTAAAGAAATTACAGCTTGTTTATGCACTGCATGAGACAGTTTCTCCAGGGCTCAACTGTCTCAAAATTTTCATGAAAGCTGATGTAAATAAGCAGAGTGTAAGAGGCATAACAATAAAAGTGGTGAGACGATTTTGTTAACAAACAATCCAGAATTATATCTTCAAATATATGTTGAGGATTTAAATGTCATCACCATTTGGAGACTTATTTCAATGATATTATGAAACAACTTTGTAAATTCTCTCTTGAAATTGATCTGTGCTTCACATAACAAAAGAATGTCTTTAGCTGAGACAAGCTCACTTTATCTGTGAGTGTATTTCTTGTCTTGAATACAGTCCAAAATTATTGAATATCATGTCTGGTAAAGATGCTGAATGATCCAGCTAGGTAATAGTAAATTTTTTCAAAACATAGACAAATCAATTTTTCACAGAACTAGAACAAAAAATTTCACAATTCATATGGAAACTCAAAAGACCCCAAATAGCCAAAGCAGGCCTGAGAAAGAAGAATGGAGCTGAAGGAATCAACCTTCCTGACTTCAGATTATACTACAAAGCTACAGTCATCAAGACAGTATGGTACTGGCACAAAAACAGAATATAGACCAATGGAACAAGATAGAAAACCCATAAATAAACCCATGCACCTATGGGTACCTTATTTTGAACAAAGGAGGCAAGAATATACAATGGAGCAAAGACAGCCTCTTCAATAAATGCTATTGTGAAAACTGGACAGTTACATGTAAAAGAATGAAATTAAAATACTTCCTAACACCATACACAAAAATAAACACAAAATGGATTAAAGACCTAAATGTAAAACCAGAAACTATAAAAGTCTTAGAGGAACATAGGCAGAACACTCGATGACATAAATCAAAGCAAGATCCTCTATGATGCCACCTCCTAGAGTAACAGAAATAAAAACAAAAGTAAACAAATGGGACATAATTAAACTTAAAATCTTTTGCACAGCAAAGAAAACTATAAGCAAGGTGAAAAGACAACCCTCAGAATGGAAGAAAATACTAGCAAATGAAGCAACTGACAAAGGATTAATTTCCAAAATATACAAGCAGCTCATACAACTCAATGCCAGAAAAACAAACAACCCAATCAAAGAGTGGGAAAAAGACTTAAGTCATTTCTCCAAAGAAGACCTACAGATGGCTAACAAACACATGAAAAGATTCTCAACATCGCTCATTATTAGAGAAATGCAAATCAAAACTACAGTGAGATATCACATCACACCAGTCAGAATGATCATCATCAAAAAGTCTAAAAACAATAAATGCTGGAGAGGACGTGGAGAAAAGGGAATGTTCTTACACTGTTGATGGGGATGTAAATTGATACAGCCACTGTGGAAGACGGTATGGAGATTCCTTAAAAAACTAGGAATAAAACCACTGTATGACCCAGCAATCCCACTCCTAGGCATATACCCTGAAGAAACCAAAATTGAAAAAGACACATGTATCCAATTGTTCATTGCAGCACTATTTACAATAGCTAGAACATGGAAGCAACCTAGATGTCCATCAACAGATGAATGGATAAAGAAGCTGTGGTACATATACACAATGGAATATCACTCAGCCATAAAAGGAACACATTTGAGTCAGTTCTGATGAGGTGGATGAACCTAAAACCTATTATACAGAGTGAAGTGAGTCAGAAAGAGAAATATAAATATCATCTTCTAATGCCTATATACGAAATCTAGAATTTACTTACAGGACAGCAGTGGAGAAGCCACTCCAGTACTCTTGCCTAGAAAATCCCATGGACGGAGGAGCCTGGTAGACTGAGCAACTTCACTTTCACTTTTCACTTTCACACATTGGAGAAGGAAATGGCAACCCACTCCAGTGTTCTTGCCTGGAGAATCCCGAAATGGCAACCCACTCCTGTGTTCTTGCCTGGAGAATCCTAGGGACAGGGGAGCCTGGTGGGCTGCCTTCTATGGGGTCGCACAGAGTTGGACACGATTGAAGCAACTTAGCAGCAGCAGCAGCAGCAGTGGAGAAGCAGACATAGAGAATAGGCTTATGGACATGGGGAGAGGGGAGGAGAGGGTGAGATGTATGGAAAGAATAACATGGAAACTTACATTACCATGTGTAAAATAGATAGCCAACAGGAATTTGCTGTATGGCTCAGGAAACTCAAACAGGGGCTCTGTATCAACCTAGAGGGGTGGGATGGGGAGGGAGGTGGGAGGGAGGTTCAGGAGGGAGGGGATATATGTATACCTATGGCTGATTCATGTTGAGGTTTGACAAGAAACAACAAAATTCTGTAAAGCAATTATCATTCAATAAAAAAATAAATTTTAAAAAAATATATAAAAAATGTAGACAAATCAATTTTTCCTAATTATATAAAGAGAATATTATAAAATTAAAATATAACAATATACATTGTATTAAATAATAATTAAATTAAAAAGAATTGCTTTAAAAATCCTAACACACAAAGATAAGCACTCTTAACATATTAGTAAATAGCTTTTCTAAAATATTATCTGTATGTGTGTTTGTGTCTTTATAGATGGACATGGAGATATAGATGTAAATAAAACAGGATAAGATGAGATTCCACCATAATTGTTGTATTATTATTTGCTTTAAAATAATCAACACTACATTGTGGATCTCTCTCCAATACAGTAAATATAGAACCACACAATCATTTTAATAACTATAATTTTCCATTACATAGGTTTATTTAATCAGCACTCCATTCAAGGACATTTAGTTTATTTTCAATATTTCAACTATGAATCATACTATTATGGACATCCTTGTTGTTAGATATTTGTATATTTAACCTTAGCCTCTTCTTAGAAAAAGAGTTCTTAGAATGATAAATTTTCTCAGAATAAGAATTATTTTCTTAGAATAAACTCTTAAAATTGTGATATCTGGATCAGGGATATACCCAGCTAATATTTTGCAGTGTATTGTTAAACTTCCTTCCAGAAAAATTATACCAAGTTATGCTATCACCAATAATTCATGAAAGTTATTTCTTTCTCCCATCCTTGTTAATCTTAGATATTGCCAATCTTTAAAAAATGTTTGTCAATCTGATAGATGGAGTGTGTTTTCTCACTATTTTGATTTTCATATATTTGATGATATTTAGTTGAACATCTTTTCATATGTTTATTGATCATTTATATTTCTTTTTGGGAGTTACCTGTCACATATTTCCATCTGAAAGGCAATGTTCATCAATTTTACTGATTCGTGGCATGATTTTTATATTAAGGTAAGGCTGCTTTTAATCAAAATCAAGATGTGAGCCTAATGAATCTAGTCTCCTTATAGAATTGTAACTGGATCAGAGGTCAGTTCCAAAAATATTTTGAGAATTGACAACATTCTTAGAAATTGGGTTTATTTTCCCAACATGACAGCATGAGTGCATTGAAAAATAATACTCCTCTGTATATCTGATTTCTGTATATTTGTTGAAGAAAAATATTATAATCCTTAGGCTTGATTAAATGCCTGTGCTCTGGAATCAAATTGCTTGTCCTCAAATTCTGACTCTTTCATTCAGAATCTGGGTGACCAATCATGTTATCTAACTATTTTGTGCCTTGGTTTCCTCATCTATAAAATGAAGATAATAATAGTCCCTACTGCACAGAGTTGTTGGAAATTTAATGAGAATATGTGTGTAAGGTATTTAGAATTGAACTGAGGACATTTTAAGTGCTCAATAAATATTCAGTTCAGTTCAGTTCAGTCACTCAGTCGTGTCCGACTCTGCGACCCCATGAATCGCAGCACACCAGGCCTCCCTGCCCATCACCAACTCCCAGAGTTCACTCAGACTCATGTCCATTGAGTCAGTGATGCCATCCAGCCATCTCATCCTCTGTTGTCCTCTTCTCCTCCTGCCCCCAATCCCTCCCAGCATCAGAGTCTTTTCCAATGAGTCAACTCTTCCAATGAGGTGGCCAAAGTACTGGAGTTTCAGCTTTAGCATCATTCCTTCCAAAGAAATCCCAGGCCAAAACCTTTGACTGTGTGGATCACAATAAACTGTGGAAAATTCTGAAAGAGATGGGAATACCAGACCACCTGACCTGCCTCTTGAGAAATCTGTATGCAAGTCAGGAAGCAACAGTTAAAACTGGACATGGAACAACAGACTGCTTCCAAATAGGAAAAGGAGTACGTCAAGGCTGCATATTGTCACCCTGCTTATTTAACTTCTATGCAGAGTACATCATGAGAAATGCTGGGCTGGAAGAAACACAAGCTGGAATCAAGATTGCCAGGAGAAATAGCAATAACCTCAGATATGCAGATGACACCACCCTTATGGCAGAAAGTGAAGAGGAACTAAAAAGCCTCTTGATGAAAGTGAAAGTGGAGAGTGAAAAAGTTGGCTTAAAGCTCAACATTCAGAAAACGAAGATCATGGCATTCGGTCCCATCAGTTCATGGGAAATAGATGGGGAAACAGTGGAAATAGTGTCAGACTTTATTTTTTGGGGCTCCAAAATCACTGCAGATGGTGACTGCAGCCATGAAATTAAAAGACGCTTACTCCTTGGAAGGAAGGTTATGACCAACCTAGATAGCATATTCAAAAGCAGAGACATTACTTTGCCAACAAAGGTCCATCTAGTCAAGGCTATGGTTTTTCCTGTGGTCATGTATGGATGTGAGAGTTGGACTGTGAAGAAGGCTGAGCACCAAAGAATTGATGCTTTTGAACTGTGGTGTTGGAGAAGACTCTTGAGAGTCCCTCGGACTACAAGGAGATCCAACCAGTCCATTCTGAAGGAGATCAGCCCTGGGATTTCTTTGGAAGGAATGATGCTAAAGCTGAAACTCCAGTACTTTGGCCACCTCATGCGAAATGTTGACTCATTGGAAAAGAGTCTGATGCTGGGAGGGATTAGGGGCAGGAGGAGAAGGGGACGACAGAGGATGAGATGGCTGGATGGCATCACTGACTCGATGGACGTGAGTCTGAGTGAACTCCGGGAGTTGGTGATGGACAGGGAGGCCTGGTGTGCTGCAATTCATGGGGTTGCAAAGAGTCGGACACGACTGAGTGACTGATCTGATCTGATCTGATTAAATGCTGTTTGGTTTCATGACCTGCTCAAACTTAAACCACCATTCTTCTTTAAAACATTTTTTAAATGTATGTTTTATTGTTCTCTTTGCAGGTAAACTGTCCTGATGATGTGCTTAGACTCCTCAAATTTCAGTTTAGGAACTTAAAACAGAGTTTTAGTGACTTCATTGGTACTGTAGGGGTTAAGAATCTGCCTAGCAGGGACGGGGGACCCTGGTGGGCTGCCTCTATGGGGTCACACAGAGTCGGACACAACTGAAGCAACTTAGCAGCAGCAGCAGCAATGCAAGGGACACAGGGTCGATCCCTGGTTGAGAATTCTGAATGATCCAACTAGGTAATGGTAATTTTTATCTAGATTTAATCTGTTACCTAAATGTATTTAATCTATCACCTAAATAGATTCTGCATGCCACAGAGCTACTGAGCCCACACACTCTGGAGCCCACAAACCACAACTAGAGAGCCCGTGGGCCACAACTGGGACCTGATGTAGCCAAATAGAGTTCTACAGTAAGAAACAAATTAGAAACCACAGGAAACTCTCTTCTTAGTTTTCTAGTGGTGTTTAGGATATCACAACATGAGACTAAGGAAAGACTTTCAAATCCTTGCACAGGTCTGAATGACATACACAGTTTGGACATCACCCAAGTGGGATTTAGATAGCTGGGGAGCAGGACCAGGGTGGGCTTCCCAGGTCACATTAGTGGTAAAGAACTCATTTCCAATGCAGGAGATATAAGAGATGCAGAGTCAATCTCTGGGTCAGGAAGATCCCCTGGAGGAGGGAATGGCAACCTACTCCAGTATTCTTGCCTGGATAATCCCATGAACAGAGAAGCCTGGCAGGCTACAGTCCACAGGGTCAAATAGAGTAGGAAACAACTGAAGTGACTTAGCATGCATGCAGGACCAGGGTGACTTGGTTGCAGAGGTGGTGGGAAAGACCTAGAAGCCAGGTTTGAAGGCTTGGGCAAACTCATAGGTAAATGAGTTCTCAGGAGGTAAATGGCCACTGCTCTAATCTGCAAGTAAGGACATGGTAGCACCAAGGAGCCTAGCCAAGAGGTTCTGACCCCAAAATAAGTCAAGCAGAACAGACTCAGTATGATGTGTGGTAAGTTGGTACTGGATAGAGGGTACTTAGAGCATCATGGGCTTCCCTGATAAAGAATCTACCTGCAATGCAGGAGACCCCAGTTCGATTCCTGGGTCAGGAAGATCCCCTGGAGAAGGGATAGGCTACCCACTCCAGTATTCTTGCCTGGAGAATCTCCATGAACAGAGGAGCCTGGTGGGCTGCAGTCCACAGGCTTGCAAAGAGTCGGACAGAACTGAGCAACTAAGCACAGCACAGCACACAGCATAGCATCATAGAGATGCAGGAAGGAAGTCACTGAGACCCAGATCTAAATCCTGACTCAGGCACATGGCTTATGTCCTTGGTATATTTAGGTAATTTTTCTTACCTTCAGTTCCTTTTCTGTAAAAGTATGTTTGATTATACCCTATAATGAGATTGCTATAAGGATTAAAAGTTAAGATATCAAAAGCATGTCGCATCTACTCAATTCCATGTGCTCCATTAATGGAACCTAGCAAGGAAGCAGAGCAGATGTTAAAAATGTTTAGGATCTAAACTGTGTGAACACTGAATAATCAGAACAAATGACTGAGCAATGAGGCCAATGAGAAGGGATCCCCAGTGAATAGAAAAGTTGATCCAACCAAAAAGAAAGGATGCAGGTCCACACATATGACTGGTGTTTTATAGGCTCCTTGAAGATGAGAAAGTGGTTTTCATACTAAGTAAGGATTTCAGAGTTTGGAGCTTGGAAAAGGAGCAAATATTCAATGGGTCTGCTTGGCCAATAATCTATAGTCAGATGGAGGAATAAAACAAAGTTGTGGGGAGTTCTGTTTTCTAGAGACTGTACTTTGGGACTAGGTAAAGTGCCTCAGGGTGGGAGCAACTGGTTTGCATAAAAGCAGGTGGTGCCCATCAGAAGCTCAGACACCAAATGCCCAGGCAACAGAGACATCATTACTCATCAACAGAGGTGAAGAGGCAGACAGCCAGGTGTTTAAACAAAAGAGATAAGATTGCAACTGTACACGGAGTCAGAAAAAAGAGAGGGGAACTGATAAGAAATTTATTGGCTCTAAGTTGTGGCAGTTGGAGGCAAAATGTCCTTTCATACTGTCTGCTCCGTAGTGGAACTGGAGTCAGAGTAAAAGCAGAGGGAAACAAATAAACGGCCGGTGTCAAGGAGCATGGTGGAGGGTTCCATGCTAGACTCACCACGCAGGAAATGGCACAGAGCCAGCAAATTTAAGATCATTAGCAGCCAGGACCTCATTTTCCTCATTTATAAAATGAAGGCGTTGTACCTCAGGATCTCTGAAGCCTCTTCCAGTGTTAAAAGTTTCCTTTATTTCTGTTAGAAATATCAAGAGGCCTCTAGTTTGAATGGTCTTGTACCTTCCTCACAAAATGTTGTTGCCTGGTAGATGCTGAGTAATACTATTTATGCTTGTTATTCATCTGAGAAAATATGGTTTTAATGAAAAGCTAGAAGCTTGTTCTCAGGTTCTAACCATGTGGCAAATAACGAAATGGAAAGCCGAAAGCTAAGTCTAACCCATTAAACTTAGGAACTCCTCCTTTATTTTGGAATTTCAAAATCTACTTTGGCATGTTTGGCTTTGTGTCACAGCTCATTATCACACAGCTCTGCTGTTTGGTGCCTCTCCTGACCAGTTTTCTTGCTTCCATTCATTGTTCCTCTCTTACTCTGCTGCTATAATGTCAACTTTTTATTAAATATAAGGTGCCATCACTTGTAAGCAACCACATTGTTTTATATATTTCTGAGAAAGAAAATAACTGCCAATTAATCTATGACACATCAGTTGTGGGATGCCTCTGAGTTTCAGAGTTATTAAAGTTTCTAAAGTGTGTCTTCAAGTCAATAATACATTGTATGCCTATAAAATAGGAATCAACTAAGGTCCCTTGGCTCTGAAGCTTCCAAACACTGCCCATAGGATGAACTCTGAACTCTGCAACAGATTTGGGGCCTTCACTATCCTACCCAACCTTACTGGACTTGTCTCCTAACACATGCCACCAGCTATCAAGCTGCCTCCAACCTAACTTGTTTTAACTTTTTATTTTGCATTGATGTACAGCCAACTAACAATGCTGTGATAGTTTCATGTGAACAGCAAAGGGATTCAGCCATACATACAGATGTATCCATTCTCACCCAAACTCCCCTCCCATCCAGGCTGCCACATAACATTGAGCAGAGTTCCCTATGGTATACAGTAAGTCCTTGTTAGTTATCTGTTTTAAATATAGCAGTGTATACATGTCGATCCCAAACTCTCTAACTATTGTTGCTCCTATTTTCCCCCCTAACAACCTTGAGATCATTCTCTAAGTCTGTGAGCCTGTTTCTGTTTGGTAAATAAGTTCATTTATATCATTTCTTATAACTGCAAAATCATATGTTCTCTTCCTTCCTTCTACATTTACTAAACACCTACTGTATACCAAGTCCTATTTTAAGTATATCACTGTTTTCTTTGTTTTGAATCTCCCTCTCTCAACCCCTGAACCAGATTTTTCTATTTTTCCTTCAAGATCCAAACCAACCATCTTCTCACTCATGAAAAAGTTTTGTGAAACTTTCTCCAGTTTTTCTCGTGTAGACTTAACTTTGTAAGCTTCTGTTACACTGTGTTGAAACAGTTAATGCACCAGTTGCCTATCCTAGACAGTGGGCCCCTCAAGCACACAAAAAAGTGACATTTATTTTTGTAATCAGGACAGGGATTAAGAATGTAGAATCCTGCTTACTGGCTTCAAAGTCCCTTTCCTGCCTAGTGGGAAATCATGCACCCTAAGTGCGGAGACAGACATGAAAAGTGACATTTTGGGACTTCTCCAGTAGACGAGTGGTTAAGGCTCCGCACTTCCACTGCAAGGGGCACTGGTTCAATCCCTGGCCAGGGATGTTTTGCATGTTGTGCCTTGTGGCAAAAGAAATAAGTGACATTTTGAGGAAGTACAGACTGCTAGGGAGTACAGTCACTATGAGGTGAAGTTCTTAGGTTTGAACCTCATACAGACCATAACTATGTGCTATGAATCACAGACCATAACCCATCTCACAAGTTCTGCAAGTAGCAAACCTTTAGTGAATATCTTAACCTATTACAGGTTAAGAAAAAAAAAAAACATCATTAAAGACACTAGAAGATTTATTAAGTACTTACTATATGCACTGAATCCTGCAGGTGCTAACTTCCTAAGTGACTGGTGAGAAAAAATGAAACTCTTACTAAATCACACATTCAAAGTCACGCAGACAGTGTTAAGCATGATCTGAATTTGATCCTGGGCCAATCTGATTACCAAGATTAAATTCTTTCCATTAGATTACTTTATGGCATAGTACCTCATCATCACTGAGGAGATTCCTCATTTGGCTAATAATTTGTCAAGGAAAAAAAAATGGATAGTCTTCTTCAATCACCTGTGATTGGTGTTAATTTGTTCTCCCTGGCAAATCTAATAGGAAATACAATGTGATTTTTGGCAATAATCAATTGATGATGAACACACTCTTGGTATCTTTTTCCTGTATTTTCTTCCTGCAAGGTTTCATGCCTTATCTTAATTTTCCAATTTTCTTGCTAATCTCAGACCAGTAGTCATTTACACAGTCACAGCCTACTAGTAACTAGCAATTGGTCAATGAACTTGATTTGTCCCATGAAATGGAGACAAATCCATTAGTTGGAGTTGAAAAAGCTAGTGAAGAACAAATAATGTAGGCAGTAAGATGATCAAGATCTCTAGTTGGAGTCCCAAACAGAATAAACCCAAGGTGAAATACCCTGAGACAAATATTAATCAAATGAACAAAGATCAAACACAAAGAGCAAATATTAAAAGTAGCAAGGGAAAAGCAACAAATAACACACAAGGGGATCCCCATAAGGATAACAGCTGATCTTTCAGTAGAAACTCTTCAGGCCAGTAGGGAATGGCAGGACATACTTAAAGGAATGAAAAATAATAATCTACAACCCAGATTACTATACCCAGAAAGGATCTCATTCAAATATGAAGGAGAAATCAAAAGCTTTACAGACAAGCAAAAGCTGAGAGAATTCAGCACAACCAAACCAGCTCTTCAACAAATGCTAATAGAGATTCTTTAAACAGGAAACACAGAAAAGGTTTTTAAACTCGAACCCAAAGCAACAAAGTAAATGGCAACAGGATCATACTTAACAGTAATTATCTTAAATGTAAGTGGGTTGAATGTCCCAACCAAAAGACAAAGACTGGCTGAATGGATACAAAATCAAGACCCCTATATATGCTATCTACAAGAGACCCACCTCAAATCAAGGGATACATACAGACTGAAAGTGAAGGACTGGAAAAATATATTTCATGCAAATGGAGACCAAAAGAAAGCAAGAGTAGCAATATTCATATCAGATAAAATAGACTTTGAAATAAAAATTGTGAAAAGAGACAAAGAAGGACACTACATAATGATCAAAGGGTCAATCAAAATACAAGAAGATATAACACTTATAAATATATATCCACCCAGCATAGGAATATCTCAAAACATAGGGCAAATGCTAACAAATATGAAAGGGGAAATTAACAATAACACAATAATAGTGGGAGACTTTAATATCCCACTCACACCTGTGGATAGATCAACCAAACAGAAAATTAACAAGGAAACACAAACTTTAAATGGTACAATGGACCAGTTAGATCTAATTGATATCTATAGGACATTTCACCCCAAAACAATGAATTTCACCTTTTTCTCAAGTGCACATGGAATATTCTCCAAGATAGATCACATCCTGGGCCATAAATCTAGCCTTTGTAAATTCAAAAAAATTTAAATCATTTTGAGCATCTTTTCTGATTACAATGCAGTCAGATTAAATGACTACGGGGGGGGAAAAAAACTACTAAAAATACGAACATATGGAGGCTAAACAACACAATTCTGAATAACCAACAAATCATGGAAGAAATAAAAAAGGAAATCAAAATATGCATAGAAACAAATGAAAATGAAAGCACAACAACCCAAAACCTATGGGATTCAGTAAAAGCAGTGCTAAGGGGAAGGTTCATAGCAATACAAGCTTACCTCAAGAAACAAGAGAAAAATAAAACAAATAACATAACTTTAAACCTAAAGCAACTAGAAAAAGAAGAAATGAAGATCCCCAGGGTGAGTAAAAGGAAAGAAATCATAAAAATTAGAGCAGAAATACATGAGAAAGAAACAAAGGAGACCATAGCAAAATGCAACAACACTAAAAGCTGGTTCTTTGATAAGATAATTAAAATAGACAAACCATTAGCCAGACTCATCAAGAAAAGAAGGAGAGGAATCAAATCAACAAAATTAGAAGTTAAAATGGAGAAATTACAACAGACAACACAGAAACACAAAGGATCATAAAAGACTACTTTTATGGCACATATCAGCAACTATGTGCCAATAAAATGGACAACTTGGAAGAAATTGATGAATTCTTAGAAAAGTATAACCTTCCAAAGAACCAGGAAGAGACAGAAAATCTTAACAGACCCATCACAAGCGTGGAAACTGTAATAAAAAAAAATCTTCCAACAAACAAAAGCCCAGGACCAGATTCACAGATGAATTCTACCAAAAATTTAGAGAAAAGCTAACACCTATCCTACTCAAACTCTTCCAAAAAATTGCAGAGGAAGGTAAATTCCCAAACTCATTCTATGAGGCCACCATCACCCTAATGTCAAAACCAGACAAAGATGCCACAAAAAAAGAAAACTATAGGCCAATATCACTGATGAACACAGATGCAAAAATCCTCAACAAAATTCTAGCAAACAGAATCCAACAACATACTAAAAAGATCATACATCATGACCAAGTGGGCTTTATCCCAGTGCAAGGATTTGTCAATATTTGCAAATCAGTCATGTGATACACCACATTAACAAATTGAAAGATACAAACCATGTGATTATCTCCATAGATGCAGATAAAGCCTTTGACAAAATTCAACATCCATTTATGATAAAAACCCTCCAGAAAGTAGGCATAGAAGGAACATACCTCAACATAATAAAAGCCATATATGATAAACCCACAATAAACATTATCCTCAATGGTGAAAAATTGAAAGCATTTCCCCTAAAGTCAGGAACAAGACAAGGGTGCCCACTCTCACCACCACTACTATTCAACATAGTTTTGGAAGTTTTAGCCACAGCAATCAGAGAAGAAAAAGAAATTAATCCAGATTGGAAAAGAAGTAAACTCTCCCTGTTTGCAGATGACATGATCCTTTACATAGAAAACCCTAAAGACTCCACCAGAAAATTACTAGAGCTAATCAATGAATATAGTAAAGTTGCAGGATATAAAATTAATACACAGAAATCCCTTGCATTCCTATATACTAACAATGAGAAAACAGAAAGAGAAATTAAGGAAACAATCCCATTCACCACTGTGACAAAAAGAATAAAATACTTAGGAATAAATCTACCTAAAGAAACAAAAGACATGTGTGTGTGTGTGTGTGTGTGTGTGTGTGTGTGTGTATAAAACACTGATGAAAGAAAACAAAGATGACACAAATACATGGAGAAATATACCATGTTCATGGATTGGAAGAATCAATATAGTGAAAATGAGTATACTACCTAAAGCAATATATAGATTCAATGCAATCCTTATCAAGCAACCAATGGTATTTTTCAGAGAACTAGAACAAATAATTCCACAATTTGTACACAAATTAAAAAAAAAAAAAAACTCAGAAAGCCAAAGAAATCTTGAGAAAGAAGAATGGAACTGGAGGAATCAACCTGCCTGACGTCAGACTATCCTACAAAGCTACAGTCATCAAGACAGTATGGTACAAGTGCAAAGACAGAAACATAGATCAATGGAACAAAATAGAAAGCCCAGAGATAAATCCACGCACCTATGGACACCTTATCTTTGACAAAGGAGACAAAAAATACACAGTGGAGAAAAGACAATCTCTTTAACGAGAGGTGTTGGGAAAACTGGTCAACCACGTGTAAAAGAATGAAACTAGAACACTTTCTAATACCATACACAAAAATAAGCTCAAAATGGATTAAAGATCTAAATGTAAGACCAGAAACTATAAAACTCCTAGAGGAAAACATAAGCAAAACACTCTCCGACAAATCACAGCAAGATCTTCTATGGCCCACCTCCCAAAGTAATGGAAATAAAAGCAAAAATAAACAAATGGGACCTAATTAAAATTAAAAGCTTTTGCACAACAAAGAAAACTATAAGCAAGGTGAAAAGACAGCCTTCAGAATGGGAGAAAATAATAGCAAATGAAGCAACTGACAAAGAATTAATCTCAAAAATATACAAGCAACTCATGCAGCTCAATTCCAGAAAAATAAACAGTCCAATCAAAAAATGGGCCAATGAACTAAACAGACATTTCTCCAAAGAAGACATACAGATGGCTAACAAACATATGAAAAGATGCTCAACATCACTCATTATCAGAGAAATGCAAATCAAAACCACAATGAGGTACCATTTCATGCCAGTCAAAATGGCTGCTATCAAAAAGTCTACTAACAATAAATGTTGGAGACAGTGTGGAGAAAAGGGAACCCTCTTACACTGTTGGTGGGAAAGCAAACTAGTACAGCCACTATGGAGAACAGTGTGGAGATTCCTCATAAAACTGGAACTAGAACTGCCATATGACCCAGCAATCTCACTGCTAGGCATGTGCACCGAGGAAACAAGAACTGAAAGATACATGTGTACCCCAATGTTCATTGCAGCACTGTTTACAATAGCCAGGACATGGAAGCAACCTAGATGTCCATCGGCGGGCAAATGGATAAGAAAGCTGTGGTAAATATACACAATGGAATATTACTGAGCTATTAAAAATAATACATTTGAATCAATCAGTTCTAATGAGGTGGATGAAACTGGAGCCTGTTATACAGAGTGAAGTAAGTCAGAAAGAAAAACACTTATATACTATATTAACACATATATATGGAATTTATAAAGATGGTAACGATGACCCTATATGTGAGACAGCAAAAGAAACACAGATAAAGAACAGACTTTTGGACTCTGTGGGAGAAGGCATGGGTGAGACGATTTTAGAGAATAGCATTGAAACATGTATATTACCATATGTGAAATAGATGACCAGTCCAAGTTCGATGCATGAAACAGGGCACTCAAAACCAGTGCACTGGGACAACCCTGAGGGATGGGATGGAGAGGGAGGTGGAAAGGGTTTCAGGATGGGGACACATGTACACCCATGGCTCATTCATGTCAGTGTATGGCAAAAACCACCACAATATTGTAAAGTAATTAGCCTCCAATTAAAATTAATTAATTAATTTAAAATGAAGATCTCCAGTCATTTCCATTCTATTGTTTTCCTCTATTTCTTTGCATTGTTCACTTAAAAATCTTACATTTCCTTGCTATTCTTTGGAACTTGCATTCAGTAGAGTATATCTTTCCCCTTCTCCTTTGCCTTTTGCCTCTCTTCTTTTTTTAGCCATTTGTAAGCCCTCCTCAGACAACCACTTTGCCTTGTTGCATTTTTTTTCCTTAGGGATAGATTTGGTCACCTCTTCCTGTTCAGTGTTATGAACCTCTGTCTATAGTTCTTAGGCACTCTACCAGATCTAATCCCTTGAATCTATTTGTCACCTCTATAGTGAATAGTCAATAGTCAATCTATTTGTCACTGTATAATCATAAGGAATATGATTAGGTTGTACCTGAATGGTCTAGTGGTTTTCCCTACTTTCTTCAATTTAAGCCTGAATTTTGCAATTAGGAGCTCATGATCAGAGCCATAGACAGCTCTAGGGCTTGTTTTTGCTGACTTCTGACAGAGCTTCTTCAACTTTGGCTACAAAGAATATAATCAATCTGATTTCAGTATTGACCATTTGATGATCAATAACCTCAGATATGCAGATGATACCACTCTAATACCAGAAGATGAAGAGGAACTAAAGAGCTTCTTGATGAGGGTGAAAGAGGAGAGTGAAAAAAAAAAAAAACTGGCTTAAAACTTAACATTCCAAAAACTAAGATCAGGGCATCTGGTCCCATCACTTCATGGCAAATAGATGGGGAAACAATGGAAACAGTGACAGATTTTATTTTCTTAGGCTCCAAAATCAATTAAAAGACACTTGCTTCTTGGAAGAAAAGTTATGACAAACCTAAATAGTATATTAAAAAGCAGAGACAGCTGACAAAGGTCCATATAGTCAAAGCTGTGGTTTTTCCAGTAGTCATGTATGGACGTGAGAGTTGGACCATTAAGAAGGCTGAGAGCCAAAGAATTGATGCTTTTGAACTGTGGTGCTGGAGAAGATGCTTGAGAGTCCCTTGGACTACAAGGAGATCAAACCAATCAATCCTAAAGGAAATCAACCCTGAATGTTCATTGGAAGGACTGATGCTGAAGCTCCAATACTTTGGCCACCTGATTCAAAGAGCTGCCTCATTGGAAAAGACTCTGATGCTGGGAAAGATTGAGGGCAGGAGGAGAAGGGGGCAACAGAGGATGAGATGTTTGCGGGGCATCATCGACTCAATGGACACGAGTTTGAGCAAACTCCGGGAAATACTGAAGGAAAGGGAAACCTGGCACGCTGCAGTTTATGGGATCACAGAGTCAGACCCAACTTAGCAACTGAACAACAGCAACAAGATGATCAAGATGTATTAAGCTATCAAAGATAATTAATGACAGAGAATATAGATATGATATCAATATATTAAACAGAAAACCAAAATATTAAAATATTCCTTAAGATTCATTGAGAAATCAGAAGAGGTGCTGATTTAAAGTCTGTGGATGTAATGAGGTTGATGGTAATGCGAAGGCTTCAAACAGGAGCACACACAGGCAGTCTTGACAAAGAGGTTTGGAGAGGAAGCAGTATGTTCTGAAGGACTTGGAAAAAAGAAGGAAATTGAGGATTTGAAGAGCTTCATTCTTTAATGAGTTGCACAGGACCCAGGGCCTTGGTGACCCACAATAAAGTCATGAGAAAGAGACTGTGGAAACTCAGGAAATAAAACTCACTGGGTAAACATAATATATTTAGATGACCATCCTCTCATTTGAGTAAGTGGAAAGTTTTGATATCACTTATTTTATTGCCACTAATCAGTTCTAACAAAAAGCTAAGGTCTTCTTGGAACACCATAATATATAAAATATTTTAAATGCCAGGATCAGTAACCTAGTCATTATATATTCATTATACAGTCTATTGGCAAATGCAAGTTAGTAATAAGTGCACGTCAAAATTGCATCTTGTCTGAGAATGTATAATAATAGCAAATGTAAGAATAAATGATTAACATTATTTCTGTTTAAAATAACAGGTTAGGCTAACTGCTGTAACATATAAGCCCCAAATCTCAGTGACTTATCACAGTAAAGATTCATTTCTCACTCAAATTACAGGCTCCTGAGATTCTGTGAAGTAGGTATATGTGAATTTTTCTGTATACAGGAGATCTGCTTCATGCAGTCATGCAGGCACCCAGGATGTACCACTTAATGGTTTGAGATTCTTACAGGGTTTCAGGATCCCCCGTGGTATGCTCTGCAGCCAGCTAGCTGAGAGAGAGAAAAAAATACATAGGATTGTGGAAAACACACAGGAATAAAGGCAAGCCTGGACAAGGTCTCCACCACATCTATTTATGTTCCAGGTGCCCATCTACTGCAAAGAAAGTGCTAAGTGTTGTCTAGTTGTGTGTCCAGAATGAAAGACAGAATACGGATATTGGTAAGCACTATCATTATCCCCAGAAAATAGGTAATAAATTCTCATTTCAGTGACAAAACAGCTGTATGATAT